>NC_054371.1:141232450-141557950 GCF_017654675.1 Xenopus laevis | reverse complement strand
CAAAGTAAAATTATATGACAAATAGCATACTTAACAAATAAAACATTACTACACAAAGTAAAATAACAAGAACAGTGGCTCTAGATGACTAGTATTGAAGAACACTGCTGTTAAAGAGTTAAAGGGAGATCTGGCTGCTCCGCTGCAAATCTGCTTTGAGTTGGCAAACCAAGTTTCCTGTGACTCATGTTAGCATGGGGTTTAGCAACTATTGGAAATAAAAACAGGGAGTTGATTTTTTTTCCACTCTCTTTACATATTAATGTCAGGTATAATAAAAGTACTGGATAGCTTTATACAATATGATTATTAATAAATGAGAAAAAAAATAAAAATGGATGCACAGGGTAAAGAAAAAAACGATTGTATTAGTGACTACTCAGGATAAAGTTTGATTTGATTTTACAAGGGTGAGAAAAGGAAATGTAAAATGAGCTTTCTGTTGCTAAAATGTCATGGAGGGGGGGAGAGACTCACCTGGAGGAGGACAGGGAAGAGTCACTAGTGGATGTTACAGAGCAGCAGGCTGGAACGCTTGCACTGTGCTTCAGTTTTTAATGGAGTAAACCACACCTAGTAAGAGAACTTTCTTCTGCACTCCCACTGATTGGCTGGCAAGGAAAACAGTCGTTTTGGGCAGGGAGTTATAACACATTCCTTCCAGAAGGAACTGGAGGGTTTTCTAGTGTTGTTGGTTACACAGCAAAGTCACACTCATAGGAATACAAGAAAATAAATCTCTTTTCATATACCACATCAGTATTCAGACAAAAACAAAAGGGTTCAGCAACATGCAAAGAGAATGGCAACTGTAATCTCAGGAGGTAATGTTAAGGATAGTGATGGGCGAATTTGCGAAACCACTGTGGCGCCGTTTCGTGAATTTTTTGCCGTTTCGCGAATTTCGATGGAAATTCGCGAATTTTCCGGCAAAGTGAAACGCCACAAATTTGCCCATCACTAGTTAAGGATCAACTAAATCATTTTCAAACATGGTTTGCGTTAATTTATTCTTTTTTGCATGTTTACTTATGCCCCTTCCAGTTCCTGTGCAATACTGCCAGATTATACCCTCTTCCATTAAAGCCCAATCAAAGCTCCAACATCAAAATTTTGGTTCCCCTTAAAGAGGTTGTTCGCCTTTGAGATAACTTTAAGTATGATGTAGAGAGTGATATTCTGAGACAATTTGTAATTGTTTTCATTTTTTTTTATTACTGAAGTTTTTAGTTATTAGGAGTTATTTATGAGGAGTTATTTAGCTTTTAATTCAGCAGCTCTTCAATTTGCATTTTAAGCAATCTGGTAACTAGGGCCCAAATTCCCCTAGCAATCATGCATTCATTTGAATAAGAGACTGGAATATGAATAGGAGAGGGAAGGGACTGAATAGAAGGATCAGTAATAAAAAGACAAAAAAATACATTTGTAGCTTTACAGAGCATTTGTTTTTTTAGAAGGGAGTCAGCGACGTGGCGACGCCTATTTGAAAACTGCAAAGAGTCAGGAGAAAAAGGCAAAAAAAAAAAACTATAATAAATAAATAAATAATGAAAACCAATGGAAAAGTTGCTTAGAATTGGCAGTTCTATAACATAATTAAAGTTATCTTAAATTTGAACCACCCCTGACACCAGAAGTTAAACCTATTTTTACATCTATCAGAACATTGTCTTTGCACGTTATTTATAATTTTGCCAATAAAAGTATTTTTCCAATGCTTTTACCGATTCCCCATGTTCCTTTACCTTTATGCAGCAGTAGTCTGTTAGCATAAGAAACGGTTACCTATAGGTGACTATTAATATAAATTAATATTTTTTTAATGTCCAATCAACCTCAAAATAAAAATGTGCCTAATAAAAGAAAACATAATTCTAAGCAACTTTCCAATATATAGTAATTAAAAAATGTCATGTGCTTTTAAAGTTATTTGTAAAAACGATTGCTATTGAAAGCAGCATTGGCTTAATTCCTGGTTGCAAAAGTCTTAGTTCCCCTTTTAATGTGAATTTATTGAAATACATGAAATACATTTTCTGTGCACAGTCTTAGATACCACTTCAATTCTAGCTTGGGCGCTATCTTCAAGGTGTTTGTATGTTCTCCCTGTTTCTGCATGAAAGGCACTCCAAAAACAGGCAGGTTAATTGGCTCCTGATAAAATGATGGCCCTAGTGAAAGTGATAGGGACCTTAGATTGTAAACTCTGCTAGGGCAAGAACTGAGGTGAATAATCTTTAATCTCTGTATAAACTGTTAACTATTAACTGGGTTCCTGTTATTTTAGGGGTCCAATTTAAATCATACAAAATGCAAAGTGCAAAAACAAAGAAATAAAGACATAAACATGTAAACATGTACAAATGTAATTGAAAGTGGTTAAGAATTACATTTTCTTTCATTAGGGAAATAACAGGTTTTGGGTAGAAATCTCCCTTAAGCTATATACAGTAGTTGTTTTACATCCCAGCATTTAGATTTTTATCACAGCTTTTCTTGCAGTGCATTTTGTGGTTAAGTAAAAGTCACAAAGAAGGACTAATAAAGAGATTTACCTTTGTACTTCCCGCAGAAAACACTCTCCATGTAATTCTAGTTAATGTTGAGGGATCAGTGAGTTAATTGTGAGTTGCTGAAGTACTTTAGTAGTCAGGGTAGTATTGTTTAGTAATTATTATGCTAACCCTGCAGTATATTACTAATGCTTTGGTTTTTGGTTTAGTTCAACAAAGTTTTTTGTTAATTGGAGCACAGCTGTCATAATGCACCACTCTTCTTTAAATGGAGCAGCTCCAGATTAATTTAACAGCAATTACTAAATGTTGCCACATGAAAGAAGTTTAATGCTTGCTGTTTCTTTGGGTAGCAGTATTAAGATATGGGAAAAATCTCCCATTAGTACCCTTCCCGGGGAAACCTTTGTGCATGCAGGATCGTTTTCCAACACCATACATTACTTACAGATATCACATTGACCACATTACTACCGTATCCCAAAAAATATCAAACTTATATTAGAAGATAAATATGAAGGATAGCCATCTGGAGTTCTATAAGTCACTTGATCCCTGTGGAGGTCTATATTGCCTCCAAAGGAGTTGGTCGGGTTTGGGGCAGATTGTAAAGGCGAGGTCACACGTGACGTTTTTACGTTGCGTTTTTAAAAACGTGCAAACAAGTGTAAATACAGTATGCGCAAAATGAAGCCCTATTGAAAATAATGGAATAAGCACTATAGTAATTCCCACGGGGCGCTTGCGAGACAACACCCGCTCGAACGTGCGTTTTTAAAAACGCATGGTAAAAATGGCAGATCTTACCTCATCCTTAGTATGTTTGGTTTTAGCAGGGAATGTGCAGGCAGTTTTTGGGGGGTTTATTTGAACTAACTGTTTTCACCCCCCCTTTTTTTTTTAAATGGGAGCCTCATTCTTCTTAGTTGGCAGGGCGACAGAATGTCATAAAGACCTTTGCATTTATATTTTACAGCAGAATCCATCAACAGATCATAAGGAAGTAATACAATAAATGGGAAGATGTTTAGAATTGGTCTAGTAACTGATAGCAACCAGTAGCAGGTTGTATTCACTGATTACCTGTTTAAAAGCAAACTGAGTTGTTATAGGCTACTACTCCTGGTGCAAAGCTTTTATATCATTATCATGTTCTGTATGGCTGACAATGTTCACTTGCTGCTTTATAACCAACTTAACAAGATTAAGTAACAATGGCATTTAGAGAAAAATTGATTATAGCACAAGCACAGGAAGGTCATCATGTGAAATCATAGCAGCATATCTGCTTTGGCTCTGTATTTGAATGACTCTCTGGGTACCAAAGAGATTGATTCTTGGATTTGGGCGTATTTTGGGAAGCATTATTTTTTACATGGATATACATTTGGTTTAAGAACTATAAACATGAGAATAATTGTCAGAAGTACATCCCCTGACTGGTTGAAAAATCTGTGCATGGCTGCTATGGTAATTTAGACCCTGGCAACCAGATTGCTGAAATTGCCAATTGCAGAGCTGCTGAATAAAAGCGAAATAACTCAAGAGCCAAAAAAAAAAAAAAAATTAAACCGACTGCAAATTGTTTCAGACTATGGGGGAAATTTACTTACCTCCAAAAATCCGCCAGCGTTGGCTTCGCGCACATCGCAACACTTTGCCAGGCGTAAATTCGCCTGGACAACGCTAATTCACGAAGATCGGAAGTTGCGCACAGGGTACCGAACGCTTGCGAAGTTGCGCTAGCAATAATATGATCATCAGTTCGAAGTTAGCATTGGCTAATTTGCATACTGTGTGCAGTTAAAGTCCAATGGATGTATATGTTGCAGCAAATACATTACACTACACAAGGGAACCTTAATAAAATAAAACATAGCGTGTTATATTGCCATACACATGTGCCCACTGTATAGTTTAGGTGCCATTTGTTAGGAAATGTAGGGGGGAAGAAGGGTACCCCAAAAAAAGATTTACAATCTTTTTAGCCTATCACCCTGTAAAAAGGAAAAGACGACAGTGTATTTTCAAATTTTCAAATTTTTGTGGACCAAGTCCTTTCTACTCTATTGCACTTCGCCTGGTCTGAACTGGCGAAGTAAACTATGGCGCAAGAGGTTCAGGAAAATCTCAGTGAATTAGCGTAGTTACGTCCATTCGCCAGTGCGAAAATTAGAGTGCGTTAGAGTGCGTTAGAGTGCAAAGTAGCACAACAGTCTATCTCCTTCGCTAGCAAATTTACTCCAGGGACCCTTAGTAAATCGGGGAAGGGGCGAAATGACGTCATTTTCGCCAGCATTAGCCACTTCGCCCTTTAGTAAATTTGCCCCTATCACTCTCCACATCATACTAAAAGTCCATAGGACCAACTGGATGCCTGTGATTTTTTTATTCCAGTCTGTTAGAGTACTTTTTTCTGTGAAATTTTTATTTCAGATGGCAAAAATGTTAACTGGACACAACCTGTTGTTGTTCTCTAAACTCTAATAACTATCATTTACAAAAAATATGTGTTGGCTAAGAACAGAGTTATAATGGAGAAATGAGTTATAATTAAGTCTCTGCAGTGTTGCCAGTAACGTAACTAGAGGGGGGCAGGCCCTGGCGCAGGACGTATGCTATTTTCGCCCGGAATCCACGTGGAGCCTTACCACATTGGCCCTCGTGGAGAGCATTTTGGGGGATATCAACAGTTATTTTAATGGTTCATAATGAATACAGATTTGTATGGCTTGTGTTGTCTTGTACTGTGGTGCTGCTAGATGTGGGCTGTGTTCTAAAGTCACTTACTACTGGTACAAAGTTCTAATTGCAAAAAACAAAAAGTAAGTTGCCTTGTTTTATAGTCCAAAATTTCATGCTATATCATATGTGCAAAGTAAAATAGTGTACAAAGAGAACCTGGTCAACCGCATGTTTAGTTTTCAATCACAGCAATGGTCACATTGTGACTATGCACAAAACAAAGGCAAAAATGCTTTATTTATAGTGTGCTTCAGCAATACAAACTTGCAAAACCTGTTAATAGTAAAAACATGATATACATACGTAGCCTTGCTAAAGCTTCACGTTGTGGAGGGAAACACACGTCAGCAGATACAACCGGACCCCATTATGTGATTCCAGGCTATGAAGGTGAGAAACAGTGCTAGCATGACTGAAGGGTGCAATGGAAGCAGCTAAAAGGAGGGTGAGATTGTGTGTGAGTCAGATGATAGACTCAACCCTTATTAATCAGAGCTACATGTGGCTCTGAATATTTACGTATCCTTTATTGAGCAAATTGTGTTTTATGAGCAATCCTTTTCCAAGCATATTCAATTACTTCCGCTATGTGGATGATGTGTTCTTTACCTGGCATTGTAATGAACAAGAATTGATAGAAATAAGTGAGATAGTGAACACATTACACCCGACTTCGAAATTTACTTTACAGTACCAGTCGAATGCATTTTTTGGATGTAATGGTGATTAAAGACGGGGATATCCTGAAATCAGATATATATAGAAAACCAACAGATAAAAATAATTTGCTATATAGTAGCTTCCACCCTGATAACACTAAAACGGTTTACAATACAGCCAATTATTGAGAGTAAGGAGAATCGTGTCGGAAGATGATGTTTGCAATACTAGATTGAATGAAATGGCTCACTGTTTTATTGAAAGAGGCTACAATAGGACCTAGTGGAGTCACAAAAAAATAAAGTTATGTCCTTAAATGAGAAGATTTACTTATTAACAAAATGTAGAGTAAGAATAACAACAGGATCCCCTTTATTTCTACCTGCAATGCCAATTCAAATCATATTAAAAGCATACTACACAAACATTGGGAGAAATTACAAAAGGATGTAAAGTTTGGCAAGATTTTTGATGACATACCACTGTGTTCATATAAGAGGTCTCGTAACCTAGGTGATATACTGACAAAGGTAGAATTGTTAAAACCAAAAGTAATACAACCAACATTTTTCAGCAATCCAAGAGTAGGAACATTCCCCTGTTTGTCCTGTGGGTGTTGTAATAGATCATCAAGGTTACAGCATTTCGGCACATGCACCACCACAGGTGTAATTTACATGTTAAAATGTCCCCATGGAAAGGCATACGTTGGTAAAACCAAGAGAGAGATAAGAATCAGAATTGGGGAACATAAAAGAACAATTAGTAATTGTGATCTAGAAAAAGAGAAGTATGTGACCCCAATAAGTAGGTATTTTCAGATACAGGGATATTGACAAGTGGTCAATGTACCTCCAAGAGGGGGGATTATATAGTGAATAAAGTACCCCCTCTTGTAAAATATAAGGATATTTTAAGTTACCGAGGAGTTTCATGACCTTATAAAAACATGAGGCCGAAGGTTATATACAGGTCATGGAACTCCGAGGTAACTTCTAATATCCTCATATTTTGCAACTGGGGGTACTTTATTTATTATAATACACAAGTTTCAGTGAGTCATGTGACAGAAATGACATCAGAACTCACCGTTTATAACTGATGACATCAGAACTCACCGTTTATAAGGATATAATTTACAAGATATTCATGGCTTTTGTGTATTATAATCGCATATTACTGCAGAAAGAAATTATGTGGATAGATAAATTGAACACCATGGCCCCAATAGGATTAAACGAGGACCTACATTTTTCCTGTTATTTTTGAATTACTGATGTGCCTTCTTTAAGTAATTGTAAGTCATAGTGATGTGCAATGACCCCAAATTGGGAAATTCAATTTATTCATATTGTGTTTATTTTCACAGTCACTTCAGTACTTGTGGACACTTTTATGCACATGTTGTCACTATTCAGGTATTGTAATATAATGTGTCACGGTATAATGTCAATATACAATGTATCACCTTGCATATAATACTATGTATCACTTTGCATATAGACTAATGCTTAAATGCACCTAGTGATGTCACGTAATTAGAGGGGAGGAGTATTCCACCTGTGTTTGGAATTACACGTATGAGAGCACTTGATAAAGGAGATTGCACCTCCGAAACATTGTGTGGGGATTTCAAAAAATCACTAAAGAATTAGCACATTTGCTGGAGTGTGTGCCATCAAAATCAAAATAGAGCACCACGAGACAATTGCAGCCCTCTTGAACTATTGCAAGTACTACATGTGGCTCTAAACCATGGGATATTCTGTTAATACTTTTAATTACTTAAGCATTTCTGGGTGCCATGAAAGCTGCTAAAGGGGGGGAAAAGATATGAGAGCGGCACCATATGCTTGTCCCTAAATGATAACAATATATGCGGCTGTAGACCCTGGGACGCTCTGCCAAATGCTTTTAACTATGCACTAGATGTTTTCTAAAATTCTTCATAACCTGGCCCACAAAATAATCTTCATTATGTCTGGGGCATAATTGTGGAGTATTTTTCTCTACACTAATTAAGCTATATATTTAAAGTAATCTTTTCAGATTAATGTGGAGCTCCACGTGTGTATATACAATTGACTGTATTAAGAGTATAATCGGGGGATGCACTTTTCTTTCCCCCTTTTGGGACTGTTTTTAACATGTGTGAAGCAGTTGAACTATAACTCCCTTACACTGTGATGCTTCAACCCCAACAGATATGAAACAATGCATATCACGGGGGATATACTGTTATAAATTATGTTCTTATGCTTTTAATTGAGTATCATCATCATCTTCTGATTTTGTTTTCCCCTAGTTCTGTTCTGTGAAAGCATGTATGTGTGATATACCTGACTTCCGCCATCTGTTAGGGGGTTATTTACTAAACTCCAAATGCAAAAATGTGTGATCAGACCTGTCGAGGTTGCATATAAGTCAATGGGAGAAGTCCCAATGATTTTTTGATGCGTTGGGTTTTGTGCAATACCCCAAAGTTTTCAGAGTTTTCGGGCATAAAGCATAAGAAATCTGAGTTTTTGGTTGAAAAATCCGAAAAAATTGTGAAAATCGGATTTTTTTTCGCTCAAAGCTAATTTTTGGGAAAATGTAATAATAAATAAGAGCAAAACACCTGAGCGGATTTGATCAGAGTTTGTAGCAGAAAATGTTGAGATAAAATCGGACTTTGATAAATAACCATCTTAGTCTTTCCTTGTTTTCATCCAGAATACCCTATTTCCCCCCTTTGGTTTTAAAGGATATGAACTTGTATTAAACTGGCCATTCCATTTGTTGAGGTTGCCAGTTGAGCAGATCCATGTCCATTCTCACCCCTCATTGTGCTAGAACTGTGCTAAACAGTTGATTGAGAATGGCCTACTATGGTCCATTGCAGTCTTAAATTTTAATAACATTGGGCAAGGTGCCTCATAATACTGGTATATATAACTTACCCTGTAAAAGCAGTGGTCCAGGTGCAGCAGCCCCAGATTCTCAGCTCCGGTGGTGGAAAACCATCAGCAATACGCTCAAAGGGGGACCTCCATGCACTCTAGGAAATACACAGGGCCACAAGTATAAAGTAAAAACCACTGCTTATTTAGATTTAATAAAATACATTTCACCATTGGATATGCTCACTTTTTAATTAAATCTAAATAAACAATGTTTTTACTTTATAGTTGTGGCCCTGTGGAGTGCAAGGAGGTCCACTTATGAGAGTATTGTCATTTGCCTTCATATCCAGCTAATATCGGAATAACTTATCAGATACATTCAGGAGCAGCATCATTTTGAGCCTATACATGAGCTATTGGAATGCAGACATGTTGACCAAACAACATCTGTATAATTATTAAGCTGACAAAATATACCTACACCAACTTTAAATTTTAATGCATACGAACATGTATCTCCAAGTACAATTATGATTGAAAAAGTGTAAACAAACAGAATAAATTCTGGCTTTACACACAATAAATACAGTCAATGACACACAAAACCCACCCTGACACTCAAAAAAAAAAAGAAAGCAAACGGTTACAGAAATACAACCACATTTAGGTACACACACATAAAATGCCTTCAGTGAATAATTTGAGGCATATTCATGATGTTATAAAATGTTGATATGGACTTCACAAATTATAAGACTTATTTAAGCCACAAATAAAACAAAACAAAGTCAGCCAAGCAAACCTCATTGAGCACTGAAGCAAACTGATCTGACTGTCTTAATTTCCACGAGATTAGTATCTCCTTGCTCTATGGAGGCTATACATTATTAAACATTCAAGTCCTGAGCATCAACATTTCACAGTAGCATCAAACTGAACATAACAAAGCTATTTGGACTCATCTAACCAACATTGAGCCATACTACTATGGAATCAGGTAAATGTGCTTTTGGGGTGTGTGTGTGTAGATGATAGATAGACAGACGGATAGATAGATAGATAGATAGATAGATAGATAGATAGATAGATAGATGATAAATAGATAGATAGATATTGCAATCACCATTTTGTAGATATATTTTTCAGACAATAGTCATCAGTAAGGCAGTAATACTGAATTATAATACTGAAGTCAGCAATACAGTGTAACAAGCTGTTTACAAAGAGCTGCTTAATAGCATGAAAATTACATAGAGGAAAGTTTGGCTTATGTGTTTAACGGCTTCCCTTGCTTGCCTGACTCATGGGTTTGTAATTTGGAACAAAAGGGAGTGGAGTGGAATATTTTGTTAAGAAAAGATCTACAGCTATAGTAATCTTGTTTGCTATTAAATTAATGTATATGGTAGAAGGCTGGGATCTATAAGTAACATGCAGTGTTACCAACTTTACAAGTAAAAAAAAGTAAAAAGCATTTCTATGTTCTCTTTGACTTTGCATGTAACTAAGTTTATGGGCCACATCAAGCCTATTCATTATGCTAAATGTATATCCTAACCTACTATATATAGCCTAACCTAAAGCATTAAATGTTACGATGCACCTGAAGGAAGAATGTAATAAACGTTGTACAGAAATAATCACATTCCACAATGTTTACTTACGCTGTTCTCAGACTAGAAATTGTAAATGCCCTTAAAATGTCTACTTTTAATGGGTTCTTAATGGGTTTTCAGTAAGATGTTTTATTACATAAACCATGCACCTGATCAAACAAAAAATCATCGGTTCTTTTTTCTATGTAGCTGGCACTTTGTAACTTCTTCAGACAATTTATTTATTGGTGGAGAAAGGGTTAAAATCTAAGTGTGCTAGACCATTTAGTGGGAATCACAGTGGTTTATGAATAACTATACGGGGATAATTGTATTAAAGATCAGCAAACAGAGACCGTCACACATGAGAGTTTGTTTCGTAAGGAATCCATAAATCTACCGGCATGGTTTGAGGCTGTGGGAGGCGACCCATTTTAAAAAAGACAAGCAGCTAGTGCCCTGCTCAGACTGAAACCTAGTGCTTTATGCATTTGTTTAATACAAAGGTGCAGGTCTCTTGAATGTCTTGAATCTTATAGGCAGAGAACTGAAGCAGGAAAAAGGGTCACAAAGCTCCCAAGCCTGATCCCTGCACCTGATTTCTGCCTCTGTTTCCTGAGTCCTTACCTGTTCCCTGTTCCTGCTCATGTCCTGCCTGGTTCTTTGCTTTGTGCCCATGTTCCCTGCTTCAGTCCCCTGCCTGATTTTAATAAGATTTCCTGGTATTGACCTTGGTCTGTTATTGGACTTTGCTTCTGTCTTCAGTCTGCCCCAGACTTTGGCCTGTTCCTCTGACATTCCTTGTTTGCCACCTGTCAAGACCATCTGCCTTTTTTACGGGCATGCCATTGCTAGCTGCCTGCCTTTGACCACTGGACTGGTATTAGGACTCGTTATCTCTTTATGCGTGCTCAGACTTTGTTGTATCCTTGTCTTTCATTAGATCTTCTTTTCTTCATTGCAACTAGTCTGTTGCCTTTCATCATCTCAATTACATGCACGGCCCAGGTTATACAGCACATAGGCTCCAACCTGCCATCCTCACACTGGATGTAGTACCTGACAGTAGCTCTTGCCCAATGACTTGAGATACTGACTTAGAATTGGCAAAGCCTTTGCTGTGCTTCTGAAAGGCAATAAAAAAACTTGAATGGACGTGCATCCGCCTGTCTGTAGTCATACCCTGAACAGGGAAGCTGGAGCATGTAAAGTACTAGCACTTGAAAAATGCTGCTGTTTCTATAGAGAGAAACTTGCTCTACCACTATAAAATATTTTGTATCAAGGTGGAAAAATACTTTACACAGGTGTCACCTGTGATTCTCAACCAGTGTATGAGATAGATTAGAATTCCCACTATAGATAAAGTTCATTATACATAGGATTATTACTTTAAAAAGTGCATGTGGACATCTCTAAACTGGCCAGCGGCTGCCACAGTGGAGGATAGTTAACTAATTATAGTTTCAACTTTGACTACTCATCTCCTGATGTCCCCTACCTAATGCACATAAAACTAGTATAATACAACAACAGTTTTTAGTGCCATGGAATGATAGTGCTATATTATTCTCCTCTAGCTGTACTGAAAGAATTTATGTGTCTCCAAGGAAAAAAGGATGGTAGTCCTATGATAAGACAGTATTTTACCATGGAATCCTAGATGGTGTTTATTTAGCTAATTCCAGGGAAAATTATATGGTAAATGAGAGGAAACCATACATTTACACATGACAGCTAATGCTAAACAGTCAAGGCTTCCATTAATCTTTAACTCTGACACTTTCATACAACTAAAGGTTTTTAGAATATTGTACAATTCTGATGCAGGAAAGAGTATAGGAGCACTTAGATTAGGCACATGTGCTGGAACTGAAATGATGTTCCTTCTGAGCATTGCTATGATGTGCTAAAAATGTTTTGGTGCCCCCATGTTTGGGCAGCAACAGTGCCAGGACTGGATTATTGGACTGCAACACCACCATTAGAAATCACGGGGCCCCGTACAACAATATTTTCGGGGCCCCCTGGGCCCGCCCACCCTGGTGACCAAGCCCTGCTCCAGACCCTGCCCACTCCACATCACAGTTAAAAGACCACACAGACATCAGCGCTAAAAAAGTAACCCCCCCACACACACAAGTTATAAAAAGCTATTGAAGGTCAGGGTCCCCTTATAAGTTTTAAAAAAAAAACATTGGCATTTACGGCTGGCTGCAGGTTTCGGCGCTCGCGAGGGGGGCCTGGCTCTTTCAGAACTGCAGAACTGCTGCACTGCCGAGACACTTGTCCCCCCTGGCCCCGCTGATGGCGGTCCTGCTGGTCTGTGCTTCACAGTAGAGACTAGTGCATTTAGGAACATGCCAAGGGATGTCTGACACATAAGAGTTAAATGGTTCATTCACTAATATCAGTGCCAAATTTCACAAGGGCAGAAATTCATTGTAAACAGCCAGACATTTGCTATCACTATCTAATCTGCAGTAAACTGGTCTGAGATATTCTGCTATAAGCACTGGTAAAGTTTAATGTATGCATGAGTGAATAAGCCCTTCAATTTAAAACTACACCCACTCTCCTTTAGGGCACATTTACTAAAGGAAAGCAATGTGCCAATTTTACCCACAATGTAGCCGGCTACGCCAAGGTATAAAGAATGCATCTGACATTATGTTAAATGGAGGGGAGGAGGGAAATGCCCAGTAGTGTTCAGTAGAGTTCTGCATGGAATGATGAAGAAAATAAAATATAATGTATTTTGAAAGAGCTGTGCAATCACTGAAGCAATAAAACATTCAACGTTCTATGTTCCTTTCCTTTGCATTCCTGTCTCACATACTCTGTAGCACTAAGTTTACACAGGGCCCTGCTGCCATGAGGCAAGTTGAGATTGTTTCCTCCTGGTAACTTCAAGAACCGAAATTCCGATTTATAAACCAGAATTTCAGGTTTTCTAGTGCAGAGAGTGATATCAAGTGAGCAGCCCTCCAGTGCTCCCCTCCAACGCTGAAAAGTTGAGCACGGGGTGACAAGGGGGGGGGGTATCGTTAAGACTGCCTCATGCAGCACAGAGGCCAGGATCACCCCTGAGTTTACAACACATAGCCTGACTAGACGGGAATTTGCTCAACACTAGATCATTAACTCCTGCAGCCACAAGATTTCTTTGGTGTGTCTCAAGTGTTGATCCTTGTATTGCTTAGCCACACCCAATCATGAAAAAAAAACAGTAATTAACTTAGAGATGATATTTTCTTAACTCTATAGGGGCTCCCAAAAAACACTGTACACCTCCCAATAATACTGTAAATTTCAAACGGAGAAGATGCTAAGATTTTCTTGATCGATGACTACTGCAATTGTCGCTTTCCTGAAGCTGGCCATAGAAGCAAAGATCTGATCGTACGAATCGAGGATTCGTACGCTTTTCGGACCGCGTGTGGAGAGTCCCATTTTTCGTCCGGCGGAGATCGGTCATTTTGTTGATCGGGCAGGTTAAAAGATTTCTGTCGGCTGCCGATAATATCTCTGCATGTATTGCCGATCGTACGATTTTCAGAGGGAGACTGTCACTAGCTTTTGGTCAGACATAACTAGGGATGGGCGAATAAATTCGCCATGGTTAAATTTGCGGCGAATTTCTGCGTTTCGCCGCGGGCGAATTTTTCGCAAAATTGCGCCAAAAATTCGCCACGCGACTCGTTTCGCCGCGCGTCGAAATTTTCGTCGCGCGACGAGCCGCGACGCCGCTAATGCGCGTCAAAACAAAAAGACGCGCGACAAACTGAACGTCACCCACAGCAGCCAATAAGATGTGAGCCATCCCTGAGCCATCCCACTGGCTATATAAGGAGCTGCAGAGGCGGCCATTACTCGTGGCGTTTCTGGTAGAGGTAGAGAGAGCAGGATAGTGAGAGATTTGTGTGTGATTTAGCTAGTGGAGTTTGTGTAGAGAGCTTTTATTTTTTTCTGAGTCAGTGCAAGTGGAGGTTGTGGATTTCAGTTTACTGTTTTCCCTCTTCTGCTTGCCTGCTCACCACCCAATAGCCCTTTTTAGGGCTAACTGTCTTTGTCTTTGTCTGTGCTGGTGTGTGTACTCCTTGTGGGTGCACACTTCTGCTGAGGGGATTTAGTTGAGGGTTTTATTTTTTTTCTCCTTTCCTTCCCCGAAATATCCAAACCCCCCCTTATATATATTTTTTTTTTTTTAAGTTTAGTTGCCCAATATGACGGGCCGTGGGAGAGGGGGAGGGGTGCTGGTGGTGGTGGTGGTGGGAAGAAGGGTGGGATAGGGAGGGGTGGCCGAGGAAGAGGCCGTGGTGCTGGCCGTGGGCATCCAACCCCACAACAGCCCAGCCCATGTGCCATGCCCAGTCTGGGCACTGTAAATCAGTGGCAGCACAAGCTGCCATCAAAGCAGCTGCCATCACAGCAGCAGCTGCAACAGCAGCAGCTGCAACAGCAGCAGCAGCTGCAACAGCAGCAGCAGCTGCAACAACAACAGCAGCAGCAGCCGCAACAACAGCAGCAGCAGCAGCAAATGCCACAGCAGCAGGTGGCTTTGGGTCGCAGTGGGGCAACTGGCACACGTAGGACTGTGCCAGATTTTTTTGCCACTGCTTCGCGACCCATACGCTCGCAGCAGGCAGAGGCAGTGGTAGACTGGCTGACCCAGGCTACCTCGTCTGCAGCGGGCACCAGTGAGCGGCAGGAGGTGGCATCACCTGCTAGCTCAGTGTGGGATGACACCCCATCCCTCTTATTTGATCCTGAGGTGGACTTGGGCCCAGACACCCAGGATCTTTTTGATGATCAGGCAGGAATGGGGGGGGGCATTCATGTCTGATGAAGAGGAGGAGGTCATGTCACAGCCCACATCAGTAGGGGATATTGGGCAGGGTCCCCTTATGGCAGGGCAGCAAGTTGCTGGTGTGGGGTCAGACACCAGCATGCTGGATGTGGGTATTGATGCCATGTATGAGGCAGGGTCTGGTCTGGGGGAGGATGATGACAGGGACAGACCCTGGGAGCCGGCTCCAGAGGATAACAGCAGCAGTTCAGGGGGGGAACTGTTTGTTGTTGATGAGGATGAAGAGCCGGCTCCACCGACCACTGCTAGGGGGGGCAGGCAACAGGGCAGCACTGCGCCTAGGTCCAAAGCCTATGGGCGTACGGGTGGGGACCATCCCCAACCCTCCACAGCAGGCAAGGCAGTGGCCCGCACTTCAGCAGTGTGGGCTTTTTTCACGTGCCATGCAGAGGACCAGGCAGTAGCAGTGTGCCAGCTCTGCCGGCAGAAGGTTCGAAGGGGGCAGGCAGGGTCACATATGGGAACATCAGCTTTAAGTTCCCATATGAAACGTCATCACAGGATGACGTGGGAGCAGCACCAAAGTGGCAGGGCACCGGGTGGCAGTGGTGCTTCCTGTCCACCTCCTCCCATTCCTCAGGGAAGAGGTGCTAGCTCCCCAGTCCCTGCAGCAAGGGAAGAGGATTCTGGGGCTCACAGTCGGAGGCAGCCACTGTGTAGCTCAGCCTCTTCTGCAGCCTCCTCCTCCTCAATGCGGCCCCTGTCCCGCCAGGTTTCCATCCCCCAGTTCCTCACCCGCAAGACGCCTCTCTCCCCCAGCCACCCCCAAGTGCAGAGGCTTAATGGCTGCCTGGCAAAGCTTCATGTCCTCAACCTTGTGGTGCAGCGCTTCCTCAAGAGCTACCAAGGGTTGGGTGACATGCTGGAGAAGGTACGTAGGGTATGTGCCCATTTTCGCAGGTCCCCCACCGCCAGCGCGTCTTTGGCACGGATGCAGCGGCAGCATAGTCTGCCACCCCACCGGCTCATCTGTGACCTGCCGACGCGCTGGAATTCCACCCTGCACATGGTGGAGCGCCTCGTAGAGCAGCGCTGGGCGGTCAGCAATTACCTGCTGGAGCACAGTGCCAGGGGTACTCAGGGGGCGGATTTGGGGTACTTTAGTGCAGAGCAGTGGCAGCAAATGAGGCAGCTCTGCCAAGTACTTGCCCCCTTTGAGCAGGCGACACGCTTTGTTAGCAGGGACAATGCGTGTCTTAGTGATGTCATACCCCTGGTGTTCCTCCTCAAGCGCACGTTGGATGGGCTGCTAGAGGAGGGTGACGTGCCTGAGGAGGAGGAGGAGGAGAGTAGGCCCCGTAGGCAGGCAGAGGGGGCTGAGGAGGAAATGGTGCCCGATGAGGAGGATGAGGGAGAGGAGGACTGGGTGCCTGCGCAGCATGGGGAGCAGGGCACATGCCACCCAACCACCCCAGCTATTGTCCGCGGCTGGGAGGGTACAGAGCAGGGGCAGGTCGAGCCAGATGACCTGCTGCATCTGGAGGGCAGTCAAGAAGAGGTTGGTCGGGGGCACCTTTTTACATGGCTGCCCATATGCAGACTTGCCTCCGAAGTGATCCCCGGGTCTGTTCTATCAAAGACCGGGAGGATTATTGGGTGGCTACTTTGCTTGACCCACGGTACAAGGGAAAGGTGGGGGAGTTCCTTGTACCCAGCCAGAGAGAGAGGAGGATGGGTCAATTGAGGAAGGCTCTGTGCTCAAAATTAGTGGAGGCCTTCCCCCAGTCTGACACTTCTCAGGCCTCCACTACTCCACACACCCAGCAGAGACGGGGGCCTAGCAGCAGCAGCAGCAGCAGCAGCAAGGGCGGAGATCTCATGGGTGTGTGGAAGAGCTTTTTCGAGCCTCAACGGCCAGCAGCAGGCCCAGTCAGCACCCAAAGCCACCACCAGCAGCGGGTGGAGCATATGGTGGCTGACTACATGGGGTCAGTCAGCGTGCAGGATGCCATTCGCCCTGATGATGACCCCATGCATTATTGGGTCTCGAGGCTCGACCAGTGGCCAGAACTGGCACAGTACGCTCTGGAGGTGCTGGCTTGCCCCCCTGCCAGTGTCCTGTCAGAGCGTGTCTTCAGTGCCGCAGGTGGGGTGGTCACTGAGAAGCGGACACGGCTTATCCACTGGCAGCGTGGATAAGCTGACATTCATTAAAATGAATGAGGCATGGATAAGCGGGGATATCCAAGTGCCCATTGCAGACAGCAGAGACTAGCCTCCTCTCCTCCTTCTCCTCCTCAGATTTAGCCTCCTCTCTCCATTGCTGCCCATACTCTCCTCCTCAGTAGTATTGCCCATTCCCCATCTGTCTGCACCTGCTGCCCTTGCTGCTGCTGCTGTAGCCTGCTACTAGCCCTAGTAGTACTGCTGCTGTGCTGCATTGTCGGCAAATTTTTTTATGGTGGGGGCCTATCAAAGCTCCTACTGCTATCGTAGATACTACTGTGCTGCATTGTCGGCAAATTTTTTAGTAGTTGAGGCCTAACATGGCCTCTAAATATGTTTCTTCGAATACTGCCACATTGTTGGCTAATTTCTTCTGGTTGAGGCCTAACATGGCTTCTAAATATGTTGCTTATAATTTTGCCGCTAAGTTGGCTAATTTCTTCTGGTGGTTGAGGCCTAACATGGCTTCTAAATATGTTGCTTATAATTTTGCCGCTAAGTTGGCTAATTTCTTCTGGTTGAGGCCTAACATGGCTTCTAAATATGTTGCTTATAATTTTGCCGCTAAGTTGGCTAATTTCTTCTGGTTGAGGCCTAACATGGCTTCTAAATATTTTTCTTACAATTTTGCGGCTAATGTCTTTGAGGCCTGCCTCATTTAATTCTTCTGGCTCTAATATAGAGTTGATTAAAAGTTACAACATGACTGTTGCTGCCGCTGCTGTTGCTACTAATGCCTCGTTATTTGGCAAAAGTCTTCTGTTTGGGGCCTGCCTCATTTAATTCTTCTGGCTCTAATATAGAGTTGATTAAAAGTTACAACATGACTGTTGCTGCCGCTGCTGTTGCTACTAATGCCTCGTTATTTGGCAAAAGTCTTCTGTTTGGGGCCTGCCTCATTTTAATTCTTCTGGCTCTAATATAGAGTTTGATTAAAAGTTACAACATGACTGTTGCTGCCGCTGCTGTTGCTACTAATGCCTCGTTATTTGGCAAAAGTCTTCTGTTTGGGCCTGCCTCATTTAATTTTTCTGGCTCTATATAGAGTGATTTAAAGTACAACATGACTGTTGCTGCCGCTGCTGTTGCTACTAATGCCTCGTTATTTGGCAAAAGTCTTCTGTTTGGAGGCCTGCCTCATTTAATTCTTCTGGCTCTAATATAGAGTTGATTAAAAGTTACAACATGACTGTTGCTGCCGCTGCTGTTGCTACTAATGCCTCGTTATTTGGCAAAAGTCTTCTGTTTGGGCCTGCCTCATTTAATTCTTCTGGCTCTAATATAGAGTTGATTAAAAGTTACAACATGACTGTTGCTGCCGCTGCTGTTGCTACTAATGCCTCGTTATTTGGCAAAAGTCTTCTGTTTGGGGCCTGCCTCATTTAATTCTTCTGGCTCTAATATAGAGTTGATTAAAAGTTACAACATGACTGTTGCTGCCGCTGCTGTTGCTACTAATGCCTCTGTTATTTGGCAAAAGTCTTCTGTTTGGGGCCTGCCTCATTTAATTCTTCTGGCTCTAATATAGAGTTGATTAAAAGTTACAACATGACTGTTGCTGCCGCTGCTGTTGCTACTAATGCCTCGTTATTTGGCAAAAGTCTTCTGTTTGAGGCCTGCCTCATTTAATTCTTCTGGCTCTAATATAGAGTTGATTAAAAGTTACAACATGACTGTTGCTGCCGCTGCTGTTGCTACTAATGCCTCGTTATTTGGCAAAAGTCTTCTGTTTGGGGCCTGCCTCATTTAATTCTTCTGGCTCTAATATAGAGTTGATTAAAAGTTACAACATGACTGTGCTGCCACTGCTGTTGCTACTAATGCCTCGTTATTTGGCAAAAGTCTTCTGTTTGGGGCCTGCCTCATTTAATTTTTCTGGCTCTGATATAGAGTTGATTAAAGTTACAACATGACTGTTGCTGCCGCTGCTGTTGCTACTAATGCCTCGTTATTTGGCAAAAGTCTTCTGTTTGAGGCCTGCCTCATTTAATTCTTCTGGCTCTAATATAGAGTTGATTAAAAGTTACAACATGACTGTTAGCTGCCGCTGCTGTTGCTACTAATGCCTCGTTATTTGGCAAAGTCTTCTGTTTGGGGCCTGCCTCATTTAATTCTTCTGGCTCTAATATAGAGTTGATTAAAAGTTACAACATGACGGTTACTGCCGCTGCTGTTGCTACTAATGCCTCGTTATTTGGCAAAAGTCTTCTGTTTGGGCTGCCTCATTTAATTCTTCTGGCTCTAATATAGAGTTGATTAAAGTTACAACATGACGGTTACTGCCGCTGCTGTTGCTACTAATGCCTCTTATTTGGCAAAAGTCTTCTGTTTGGGCTGCCTCATTAATTCTTCTGCTCTAATATAGAGTTGATTAAAAGTTACAACATGACGTTACTGCGCTGCTGTTGTACTAATGCTCGTTATTTGCAAAAGTCTTCTGTTTGGGCCTGCCTCATTAATTTTCTGGCTCTAATATAGAGTTGATTAAAAGTTACAAATGACGTTACTGCCGCTGCTGTTGGCTACTATGCCTCTTTTGGCAAAGTTTCTGTTTGGCTGCCTCATTTAATTCTTCTGGCTCTAATATAGAGTTGATAAAAGTTCAACATGACTGTTGCTGCCGCTCTGTTGCTACTATGCCTCGTTATTTGGGCAAAAGTCTGGTGGGTCTATCAAGGCTCCTACTGCTGTGTGACACTACTGCGCATTGTCGGCAATCTTTTTTTGTAGTTGAGGCCTAACATGGCTTCTAAATAGGTTTGCTTATAATTTTGCCGCTAAGTTGGCTAATTTCTTCTGGTGGTTGAGGCCTAACATGGCTTCTAAAAATGTTTCTTCGAACACTGCCACGTTGTTGGCTAATTTCTTTGGGTTGAGGCCTAACATGGCTTCTAAAATGTTCCTTCGAATACTGCCACATTGTTGGCTAATTTCTTTGGGTTGAGGCCTAACGTGGCTTCTAAATAGGTTGCTTATAATTTTGCCGCTAAGTTGGCTAATTTCTTCTGTGGTTGAGGCCTAACATGGCTTCTAAAAATGTTCTTCGAACACTGCCACGTTGTTGGCTAATTTCTTTGGGTTGAGGCCTAACATGGCTTCTAAAAATGTTCCTTTGAATACTGCCACATTGTTGGCTAATTTCTTTGGGTTGAGGCCTAACATGGCTTCTAAATAGGTTGCTTATAATTTTGCCGCTAAGTTGGCTAATTTCTTCTGGTGGTTGAGGCCTAACATGGCTTCTAAAAATGTTTCTTCGAACACTGCCACGTTGTTGGCTAATTTCTTTGGGTTGAGGCCTAACATGGCTTCTAAAAATGTTCCTTTGAATACTGCCACATTGTTGGCTAATTTCTTTGGGTTGAGCCTAACATGGCTTCTAAATAGGTTGCTTATAATTTTGCCGCTAAGTTGGCTAATTTCTTCTGGTGGTTGAGGCCTAACATGGCTTCTAAAAATGTTTCTTCGAACACTGCCACATTGTTGGCTAATTTCTTTGGTTGAGGCCTAACATGGCTCTTAAATAGGTTGGTTATAATTTTGCCGCTAAGTGGCTAATTTTCTGGTGGTTGAGCCTAACATGGCTTCTAAAAATGTTCTTCTGAACACTGCCACATTGTTGGCTAATTTCTTTGGTTGAGGCCTAAAATGGCTTCTAAAAATGTTCCTTTGAATACTGCCACATTGTTGGCTAATTTCTTCTGGAGGTTGAGGCCTAACATGGCTTCTAATTATGTTGCTTCTATTTTTGCTGCTTTAGTGGGCTAATTTGTTCGGGTTGAGGCCTGCCTCATTTAATTCTTCTGGCTCTAGTACAATTGATTACAACAATGCTTGCTGCTTGGTTGTCAAATGTATTCACACTATTATTACCCCTGAAACGACTGCGGCCAAAAGTCCTTGTGCCTCAGTCATTATTCTTTCATTTGAAATGATAGGAGTGCTCTAAAAATGTTTACAGGGAGGGCATGTGTGTGTAGCAGTAACTGAGTGAAACATAGGTGCGAAATTCCGAATTTGCTCTTCCCATTGATTTCAAAGCAAAACATGGCATATATACATTTTTCACTGTGTACAAAGCTTAAAAGTAAGGGAAATGTTTTAATGGGTAGCCCCAAAGCCATGTCTGGTCTGGGAGTCAAAATAGGCCCTGGCATTCAAATTACACAGAGGCCCAAACAGCGGCCCCAACCATCAGCCCAGTAAATTTGACTGGAAACCAACCAACCTGGCAACCCTGGGTGACGCAAACATAGCCATAAACTCTACTTAAATTCATGCTGTAAGCAATAATTTAGATGGAATTTGTCCTCTATGAATGCTTTTGTCCTTGAGTTAAATAAACGAGACAACACAGTTTGCTTAATGGAAAGAGGAATTTCATCCAAGATGATGTCCATCTTAAATCCCACTTTCAGCTGCATCTGCTATTTTGCAACTTTCAACTTCACAAGCAGTCTTGTCCCAGTTTGCTGTCCATAACCTTCAAAGAGAACAAACGCCATCCTTTGTTTCGAAACACTTTAACACAACGTATTCATAGATCCAGTGCAAAGCCCTTAAAGGGGTGGTTCACCTTTAAGGTAACTTTTAGTATGCAATAGTATGGCAAATTCTAAGCAACTTTTAATTTGGTTTTAATTATTTGCCTTTTTCTTCTGGCAAATAAAGTTCTGACTCTTTGCAGCTTTTAAATGTGGGTCAATGAGTTGACCCCAACTAAAAAGCAAATACTATGTCAGGCTACAAATGTATTGTTAGTCATTGCTACTCCATTTAGGCCTCTCCTATTCATATTCCAGTCTCTTATTTAAATCAATACATGATTGCTAGGGGAATAATGTTACTTCTAATAGTGCCTAATTACCAAATATAGTGTGACTTAATATAATTTATTTAAAAAAATCAATGTATTTGAGTGTTACAGTAGTCAATTTAACAATTTCGGTGCCGTCGCGACGAGATTCGGCGCCGCGCGACGGGATTCGGCGCCGCGCGACGAGATTCGGCGCCGCGCGACGAGATGCGACGCGCGTCATAGCAAAACTGTGTTTGCGCATGCGCGCGTCGTGCGCGCGCGCGTCATGTGACGCGCGTCGTGCGCGCGTCAAAAACGGGCGTCGCCACTATAAATAGCCCCGCCCGTGCTTACAGTTGTAGGACTGCATTTTGAAAATGGCAGGACCTGGCACAATGGATCGGGATCAGCTTAGGTACTTTGTCAGGTACCTGCACCAGGAGGGATACGACAATATCCCTCCTGGAGTGAGAGGAATCCAGGCCGCTCCGAAGGAGCATAATGGAACGGCTGAGGCGCAGGCTGCGGAGGGAGTACCGCCTGCGGACTCAGTTTGCGGGAGCTCCAGAGGATCTGGAGCGATCTCAAAAGACGCCACAGCGCATTTGTGGAAGAGCTGCGCGTGGAGGTTGAAGGTAGAGTTATTTAAAAAGAAAACTTCTTATAATGATTTGCTATTTTACAGCAAAAATGTATTTAAGTGAATGCTGTAATTAGGATTGGAACAGTTGACTTTGACTGACTGACATAATTGCAGACAAGTTAGATAACAAGTAAATGAGCTGTCAAATGGAGATTATTTAAACAGATTATAATAGATTTATTTAAATGGAATACATGGGTTTCCCTTCTTAACTACAATGAAGCCACTTGATTCCTATTTATTTTGGTATTTTGGAGCAAATGTGTATTTGTTTAGGCCTGTGACAAGGCTAATAAGAATTTTACTTCACATAAAGGTAGATTTATTTAAACGTAATAAATAGGTTTCCCTTCTTAACTACAATAAAGCCACTTGATCAGGCTCGGATCTGTGGAAAGGCCACCAAGGCCCGGGCCTAGGGCTGGAAGATTTTAGGGTGGCAGCATGCTGCCCAACCACACCCATATTGGTTCAGAAACACTGGGGATGCACAGGAGATACAATAGTTTCCCATGCAGCAATCCCCATTGCTCCTGTCCAGATGATAAAAATTTGCCCGAATAAAGGGGAGGGGACAGGGGCGACAAATGGCAGTGGGCCTAGGGGTGCCTACTATGTAAATCTTGCCCTGCACTTGATTCCTATTTATTTTGGTATTTTGGAGCAAATGTGTATTTGTTTAGGCCTGTGACAAGGCTAATAAGAATTTTACTTCACATAAAGGTAGATTTATTTAAACGGAATAAATAGGTTTCCCTTCTTAACTACAATAAAGCCACTTGATCAGGCTCGGATCTGTGGAAAGGCCACCAAGGCCCGGGCCTAGGGCTGGGAAAGATTTTAGGGTGGCGGGCATGCTGCCCAACCACACCCATATTGGTTCAGAAACACTGGGGATGCACAGGAGATACAATAGTTTCCCATGCAGCAATCCCCATTGCTCCTGTCCAGATGATAAAAATTGCCCGAATAAAGGGGAGGGGACAGGGGCGACAAATGGGCAGTGGGGCCTAGGGGTGCCTACTATGTAAATCTTGCCCTGCACTTGATTCCTATTTATTTTGGTATTTTGGAGCAAATGTGTATTTGTTTAGGCCTGTGACAAGGCTAATAAGAATTTTACTTCACATAAAGGTAGATTTATTTAAACGGAATAAATAGGTTTCCCTTCTTAACTACAATAAAGTTAATTTTCCTGTAGTTACAACATGACACCTTATCCTGTATAATTTATACTGTACAAATGCAATTGCTGTGTTACTCAAACTGAAATTTATTCATTGCCAGCTGAATGGATCCAAGATGATCCCGATGATGATGGGGAAGTACCACCACCACCACCACCACCTGACCAGGCAGCACCGCCTCCACCTGATGAGGCAGCACCGCCTCCACCACCGGACCAGGCAGCACTGCCACCTGTCCAGGCGGCACCACCACCTCACCAGGCGGCACCACCACCTCACCAGGCGGCACCACCACCTCACCAGGCGGCACCACCACCTCACCAGGCGGCACCACCACCTCACCAGGTGGCACCACCACCTCACCAGGCGGCACCACCACCGGACCAGGGGCTCAGTGTAGGCACACAAACAGAACATGCCTACTATGACCAGACTGAGCTCCTGGTCACCCTGGTCAACCTGGTCCACCAGGTTAATGCCATGCGGCAGGAGCTGGGAGAGGTCAGGGACATGGTTGAGTCCGGGCAGAGGGTAGTTCCTCCTCCTCCTCCTCCTCCACTTTAATTTATTTATTTTATATTGCAGCACCATTGTGCTATGTTGTAAATTAAAAGTTTTTTTATATCTCTATATTTTGAGTTCATTTTTCATTTGACTAAACTAATACTCACATGGTACTTGAAATTGTTTGGATTCTAATAACACAACGATGACTATTCTTAATCGGAGTCATTAAAATTACATTACATAGTATTTCAGAATCATTACAATTACATGATGTAAATATAAGGTTCATTCACATAAACATATGGTTTATTCATTTTTATCTGAGATACAAAGCATCCAGATACTATCTGTTCAGATTTATTAGTTGTACTTGTGTTAGCAATCTACTATTAGATATATGAAGTACAGATGGTACTTTTTGGTTAAACAGTGATATAGAGTAGTAGTAGATACCATTACCAGTTGACCAGAGGTAATGTGAAAAAATCCACAAACGTTAAAAGTTTAAGAAACTTGCAAAATGGGAGCCATTTTTTCAAGATAGGAGTCCTCTAACAATGCAGGGCATGTGTGTAGCAGTATACTAAGTGAAAAACGCATGTGTATTGGTCTTCCCATTGAGTCCAATCCAATTCAGCACATTCAGACACAAAGCAAAAGATACCATGTTCATATCATCACAGACTACAAAGCTTGAAACTAAGGGGAAAATTTTTATTTGTAGGGCCAAAGGTGAAAAAAGGTTATACAAACAAAACACCCATAGAAGATGGGCTTCATGAAATTGCACTGCGCGTCAAAAATAACGTCGCGCGTTAAAACACTTACTTGCGTCCGCGACAAAATATTTCGACGCGCGACAAAATCGGGCCGCGCGTCTCGTTTCGCGAATTTTTCGCCGTTTCGCGAATTTCGCTGGAAATTCGCGAATTATTCGGCGAAGCGAAACGCGACAGATTCGCCCATCACTAGACATAACTATCGTACGATTGCTGTCAGGGGCAGAACATCGGCTGATCTGTTCTTTTGTACTTTATTTGATCTCAATGGTTAATGGCAGGTCGGAAGATGGGGAAGTCCGATCGTACGATGATTCATACGATCGGATCTTTGCGTCTATGGCCAGCTTTATCCTTTAACACACCTAACTGAGTGTGCCAGTAAAATTTATACAATATACTTCAATAGACTCACCAGCAGTGTGTGTGTGTGTGTGTGTGAAAGTTGTTGATTATGTGAGACAAAGCAAATGTCATAAGACAAAGTTCTCTGTGAATCACAAACGTTTGCACTTAACAGTTAAACAGATTGACTCATGGAATATGACAATTCTGCCTAGTGTTTTGTTAAATATTTGCAGAGAATTTGTGTGACTGTCTATTCATTTCCCATGAATGGGGAGAGACTTAACCTCCCCTACCATGGGAGTGCGGCAGCTTCCCCCCTTTTCTGTATTGTTTTTTACTTACCTCGTGTATTTTCTTCTGTTTAAAACTTACCTCGCTTCCGATTGGTCAATTTTCAATCCCAGGCTTCTGATTGGTCGATTCAAAAAAAGGGGCGTGGCTTCGCGGGAAAAGCCGCGAAAGCCGGCTATAAAAGGACAAGCCGGCGAACGCTCTTCATTCTTCATCGGCAGCCGACGCGAGAGGATCGTTTGGAAAATGGCTGAAGAGAATCCCGACGGCAGACTTCACGACATCCTTCGTTGGATCCAGGCGGAGGCGGGACATGAAGAAATCCAGACGCTCCTTCAGCAGTGCCAGCTTGCATCATCGTCGGCGACAGCGGTGACATCACTTCCGACTGCAGAGCCTCCAGGATCGCCGTCAGAGGAAGCTGCGTCATCTTCAGGAGCTGACGTCGCCATCCAGCGCACCCCAGCTTCGCGCGGACCAGGAAAGAAGCGGATCGTCGCCGTCAAGAGGAACACCAGAGGGAAACAAGCGGCGAAGAAAAGAACCCAGGTGACGTCAGCGGTCTCCGCCAAGAAGAGGATCGTCGCTGACCCGCCACAAACAGGAGTTTGGGCCGTCGGCTTCCCCCCCTTCATCGCGAGTGAGTTCCGCCGCTGTTGCAAGTGGTGGGCCGCTCCAGCAAAAGAGCTGTAACGCTTTAGGGCCCTTTCCTTCCACAGGGTCCGGGGGAGGTCCGGCAGCTGGCAGCTCCCATGTGGGGCACCAGGTCGGCAGGGGACCCCAAAGCCGCCCAGAACCGGGGCCCTCCAGCTGTAACACTATAGGGCACCCGGTTCGGCCACCTGCCAGCATGGGTCATGCATTGCCATCATCTGCCATTCACAGCGCACCCCAGCCTGCTGGTTTAAACCCTCAGGAGGAGAGTCAACCCATCCAAGTGATTGGTAACTATTCTGCCAATGATGTCATAAAATCTTTGTTAGCTTTGTTAACCCCTGGTGCGGCGTCAACGCATATAAGCACAGGGGCTGTGTCTTCTCAAGTAGCTGAAACTGCTTTTAGAGATTCAATACTCTGTGATGCTACACCTTTGGGTTTGCACTTGCCACAGGCCATAAAGGAAAAAATTACAAAAGGAGAGTATATTGACATGCTCTCACTGTTGCCATCATCAAAAGATTTTTTAAGCAAGCAAGTTAAGCAGTCAGATCCTGAAATGGACAGACGTCGGCCTGTGGCAAGGACATTCACTAACTGGTTACAGGCATTTTGTATTTATTCAAATGTATTGTGTGAGAAACACCCACAATTAGGTCCAGGCCTATTTAAACATATTGACATTATTCTTGAAGCATATAAAGCCTATGGGGGTATTTCCTGGTTTTTGTATGATGATAGATTCAGACAGAAGATGTCCATTCAGAAGTCAATATCTTGGGGTTCCAAGGATATTGACCTTTGGATGGGAATGCTTATTCCCAAACAACCATCAGTTCCATTACCTGGGAACAAAACTCCTGTGAAATATAATGCTTGCTGGGCATTCAATGAGTCAACTTGCCGCTTCCAAGCAAGCTGTAGATATAAACATGAATGTGCTCATTGTACTGGCAACCATCCTGCCTTTCGTTGTATCAAACGATTTGTCACAAAACCCAGTGGTAGGGACTCCAGTAAGTCGGATAACCCCGGTGAAGTTACCAGAAATGCGCCACTACCTAGAGCTATATCCAAAGCGCCAGATGGCGTGCCTCTTAGAGAGGGGTTTTGAAGTTGGCTTTTGGATACCATCAGCAGATCCTGTAACCCTCATATCATTTCCAAAGAATTTAAAATCAATAGATCTAAACCCAAAGGTAGTTAAAGAAAAATTGAGAAGGAACTTAAATTGGGCAGAATTGATGGCCCCTTTGATGATCCTCCATTTGAGGATTTCAGAGTTTCACCGTTAGGACTTGTACCTAAGAAGGAGCCAGGAAGCTATCGCTTGATTCACCATTTATCATATCCTTTGGGGGCATCTGTCAATGATGGAATTGGTCCGGAGTTATCTTCAGTTTCATATACGACTTTCGACCAGGCAATATCGATAATTCAAGAATTTGGTCAAGGTTCATTATTGGCTAAAAGTGACATCCAATCTGCTTTCAGGCTACTGCCCATACACCCTGACTGTTATAAGCTTTTAGGCTTTCATTATGAAGGCAGTTTCTATTTTGACAGATGCCTCCCAATGGGCTGTTCCCTTTCGTGCTTTTATTTTGAAGCCTTTGCATCCTTTTTGCAATGGGTAGTTCAATGGGAAACGGGTTCTAAAGGGGTTATTCATTATTTAGATGATTTCCTATTTGTCGGTCCTGCAGGTTCTAGTTCATGTGGAATTTTGTTAAGTACTTTTACGTGGTTTGCTAGGAAATTTGCCATTCCACTAGCTGTTGAAAAAACGATACCCCCCTACTACAACCTTGGAATTCCTTGGTATTCAGATAGACACTGTAAATCGTGAATTTCGCTTACCTGAGAGAAAGTAGCTAAGCTGAGAAGCATTCTAAACTCAACTTTAAAATCCAAGAAGGTTAAATTAAAACATATACAATCCTTGATTGGACATCTGAATTTCGCTACAAGGGTTATTCCTATTGGTCGGGTTTTTAACAGAAGACTCATTGCACTAACGTCGGGTCTAGATAATCCTAACTGGCACATAAGAATCCCTCAGGTAGTTAAAGATGATCTGATTGTTTGGCAGGAATTTCTAGAGAATTTCAATGGCATTACTTATTGGCAAGGAGAATTGTTTGAGAATGCAGCGTTGAATCTGTATACAGACGCAGCTGCTTCAGCAGGGTTTGGCGCTATCTTTGGCACACATTGGATTGCGGATGCATGGCCATCTTTCTGGGTTGAACTCAAGCTTACCAAAAATCTAGTGTTATTGGAATTTTTTCCACTGTTAGTTGTTTTGGAAGTATGGGGCCCTCAATTGGCTAACAAACGTATTGTTTGGCACTGCGATAATATGGGGGTGGTTCAAGTAGTTAATAATCTCTCTTCTAACTCCCCCCCAGTACTGAGATTACTTAGACAGGCAGTATTCCGAGCTCTTAAATTTAACATTTTGATTCAAGCAAAACATATCCCTGGTTGTACCAATGTTGTGGCTGACGCATTATCTCGATTTCAGTTCAACGAGCTCTGGGAAATCGCCAATTATTTGGACAAAGAAGGAACACCATGCCCCCAACATCTGTGGAATTTAGTATTGCCAGAATTTCAAAATGGTTAAGTATGTCATTGGCAGACAAAACCTGGCATGCTTACATCGCAAGCTGGAATGAGTGGATGAAGTTCAAAACAAGTTTTCCCAAAGATCATTATCAAGGGGACAGTGACGTCTTATTGTCGTTTGTACTGGAGCAAGTTGAGGCTCAGTACTCTCTTTCAGCTATAACAAAAAAGTTAGCAGGCATATCCTTCTTTTTAAAGGTTCAAGGTGAGGCAGACATAACTAAATCCTTTTTGGTCAAACAAATCCTTCGGGGTGTTGGTAGGATTACACAATCTGTTGACATTAGGAGACCCATCACATTATCATTGTTGAAAGATTTAGTTTCGGTCCTACCTCAAATATGCTATTCTCAGTTTGAAGCAATGTTATTTACTTTGTTATTTTCTGTGTCTTTCTTTGGTGCCCTTCGGGTAAGTGAGTCGGTCTCTCATAGTAAGAGATCCCCAGGGGGTATTGGGAGTGAAGACATTCATCTGGTTGAGGGCAAATTAAAAATTATATTAAAAAAATCAAAAACGGATAAAGTGGGAAGAGGGACAACCCTTTGGCTTGGTAATAGCACGGAACAGTCAATATGCCCAGTATTAGCTTTTAGCCATTATCAGCAAGTCAGGACCCTGCCTTCCTGGCCCTTTCTTTATACACAGTGATGGCTCTTTTGTTACAAGATTTCAATTTGTGAAAATTCTCAAAGGAGCTGTCAGTAATTTAGGTATACCACCTGACCATTATAACACACATTCTTTCCGCATTGGAGCTGCCACACAAGCCTCATTGATGGGTTTAGGAGAAGAGTTCATCAAAGGCTTGGCAGATGGAACTCCTCTAGGTATCAACTTTATGTTAGACCTACCCTTGTTTAGTAAGTCTTATCTTTTTTCGTTACAGTTTCTCCTCCTTTGGTCTGGATTATTGGACACTCTTTCGTCCACAGAGCAAGAGCTAGAGCACAGTAGGAACAGCGAACCTACACAACTAATTTAGGCATTAAAGATGTTAGAATTGTTTGGATGGGCATTCGAGGCCTTAAATGGCCAGATTTATTGCCAATAATTTTGCAGATGAAATCTCGTTGGGGTTTCCCAGCAATTATTCTGATCCATCTAGCTGGAAATGACATTGGAAAGGGTAGAAACATTGATTTAATTCGTAATATAAAAAGAGACCTTGCTCAGATCAGATTTATTTTTCCCAATACTGTGATAATGTGGTCGGAAGTTGTGCCCAGATTAGTCTGGCTTCAAGATGCAGGTTTTCACCCCCTTGAGAGATGCCGTAAAAAACTTAATTTTGCTATCTCAAAATTTTCCAAGACAGTTAATATTTTGGTTTATAGGCACTACGAGTTGGAACAAGGTTTTGAAGGCCTGTATCGCGCGGACAGGGTACATTTGTCAGATATCGGTTTTGACATTCTGAACATGGGATTCCAAAGTGCAATAGAGAGAGCTTTACATGTGTGGGGAATGGCCAAGGCCAATTTAATGGTTTAATTGGCCTTGACGTGGAGGTATGCTCCTGGCTAGGTGGTAAATTGGCGGGGCTTAAGGATATTTGTTGTTAATCTTTAAGGCGGTCCGCTGCAGAGATCTGATGCAGAGGCTGGCTGGGAATATATGTATGAGCAGGTATTAGTATCATTAGCAATGGTTAATGTTCTGATTGATATGATATTTAATAAACAACAGCTGCGGCCATTCTCCACCATGCATGTGTCCGTGTCTATAATTGGTTGTTATAATTGGGTTGTGTTAAGTAAGTAATGCTGTCTGCAACTCCCATGAATGGGGAGAGACTTAACCTCCCCTACCATGGGAGTGCGGCAGCTTCCCCCCTTTTCTGTATTGTTTTTTACTTACCTCGTGTATTTTCTTCTGTTTAAAACTTACCTCACTTCCGATTGGTCAATTTTCAATCCCAGGCTTCTGATTGGTCGATTCAAAAAAAGGGGCGTGGCTTCGCGGGAAAAGCCGCGAAAGCCGGCTATAAAAGGACAAGCCGGCGAACGCTCTTCATTCTTCATCGGCAGCCGACGCGAGAGGATCGTTTGGAAAATCCCACCCACCCACCCTGTTATTGTATAACATATCTGAATGCATAATAAATATAAAAAAAAAAAAAAAAAAAAAAAAAATATTGTCGCAGCGGTTAATTGTTGTTTATAGAGAAGTGTCATATGGAGGTATGCTCCTGGCTAGGTGGTAAATTGGCGGGGCTTAAGGATATTTGTTGTTAATCTTTAAGGCGGTCCGCTGCAGAGATCTGATGCAGAGGCTGGCTGGGAATATATGTATGAGCAGGTATTAGTATCATTAGCAATGGTTAATGTTCTGATTGATATGATATTTAATAAACAACAGCTGCGGCCATTCTCCACCATGCATGTGTCCGTGTCTATAATTGGTTGTTATAATTGGGTTGTGTTAAGTAAGTAATGCTGTCTGCAACTCCCATGGAAAAAGAAAGGCAAACATTACTACAGGGAAGATAAAAGCTACTTATGCATTTGTCTTCAAAACTAAAGTTCAGACTTGCCCAAGACAACGCTCATTTACTGACACACCTAGTAATTCTAGTCTTGCTTTGCTGCCCTCTGCTGATCTGCTTCGCACGCATAAATAAATAAATGCTATTTCTTTATTTTTACTAAACTGCAACTGTTCTTCTGTCCTCTTAATCGTGCAGCAATGGGTTTCCTTTTGCTTGCCTTCTGTTCCCCCGTGCGATATACATTAATAACTTGTGTTAGCAGCAGCTGCCATTGTGCTCTCACATAATGAACAGTAATTCAGTAGACAGCCCCACCCTGTTCAGAGCTGAGACGTCTTTGTAACACTGACATTTAAAAGGGAAACCAAAGCAGCGGTGCCAGTATATACACTTTTGCACGATAACTGAAACTGTAAGGGTTTAGCAACAATGCCTAAGAAGTATAAAATATGTATATGGAGGGAGAAAAGTCTGTTGTATCAAGAAATTAGGGGAGCAAGGGAAACTCTATCCAAACTGTTTTTTTGTATAATGGAAAAAAAATTAAGTTAGGAGCCAAAAATGGGTCCATAAGCATTTCATCCTACAATAAAAATTGTTATTACAAAATATACTTAACTAGTTCTAAAGGAGTGGTTCGCCTTGAAGTTAACTTTTAGTATGTTATAGAGCTGCCAATTCTAAGCAACATTTCAAATGGTCTTCTTTATTTTGTATGTTTTTTTAGTTCTTTGCCATTTTCTTCTGACTCTTTCCAGGTTTCAAATGGGGGTCACTGACCCCATCTAAAAACAAATGTTCTGTAAGGCAACACATGTATTGTTATTGATACATTTTATTACTTGTGTTTCTATTCAGGTCTTCTATTCATATTCCAGTCCCCTATTCAAATCAGTGCATGGTTGCTAGGTTAAATTGAAACCTAGCAACCCAATTGCTGCACTTGCAAACAGGAGAGCTGCTGAATAAAAAACAAAATAACTCAAAAACCACAAATAATAAAAAAGGAAACCCAATTGCTAATGATCTCAGAATATCACTTCTACATCATACTACAAGTTCATTTAAACTTGAACAACCCCATTAAATATGGAGGGATTTGTAAGCTCTAGTTAAAACTGAGAGAGGTGTGCTGGATACACAATTAAACTCATTAGCACCACATGGACTGAACAGAGACTATGACCTATACTTGTTTTGTAAATAATATATGTTTGTGCTAAGGATTTGAGTTTTTAAATGTTTAAACCACTGTATTAATTATGCATATATACTCAATCAAAATTAGCAAAATAAATAAGAATTGAGCTGAAAATATATGTAGCATATTATTAACATTTCTAAAACATAAACAAATCATTGCTTAGGACAGCTCATCTTAAAGAAGCCACTACCTTCTGTAATTTGATGCCTGTGGCTAAGGCTTACAGATAAAGATTCTGCACTGATTAGTGCACAGTATTTTAAAACAATCCTAAATGCATGATTGGCAGAATTGCCAATTATGAAATCATGTTGGACACCAATGTATATTGTCACTCCAATGCACTCCCCAAAGCAGTTGTACTTGTCAGATACAATTTAAATACACAACCAATGTGTTGGCGTCTTTCGGCATCTAAACAGTCCTAAGTTAGCGCATTCCAAATGTCGCCAAAGTCACTTCAGTTACTGAATAATCAACACATTTACTTCATTTTTGCAGGGTAAAAACACAAAATTATATATTGAACCCCCAAAACCATATATTTCTGGGAAGTACACATTCAGTCGAATCTAAAATGGGTAACCGTGTCTTTTTACTCCAAACTAGAGTCGTAATGCTTTCCCAAAATGGTCAGTTTTGACTAAATACCTTAAAATCGTCTCCGCTTCAATTTCTAGCATTTTATCTCGTACATAGCATTAGGTACAAATAGAAAACATCCTAAATATGAATGTCAGAGGTCCACTGAACACTGCAAAGCCATGCTGAATATTTTTATGACATTTCTGAAAATTGTCACTAAGCTTGAATTTTTCCACATTACACACACCACCATTTTGTAATGTACCAGCCTCAAAACATCCAAATTTGCACAGATTTACCAAACTATGTGGTGTACAGAGACCCCCTAATGAAAACAGTGCAAATGTATTTTTTGACACTCTGGCTGCTGCTGTGTAAGTGTGTAATTTTGTGTGGGTTACACTAACCTGGGGGGGTGCAGGCAGCTGATCCATCTTCACAGATGTTGGACTGGAGGTGCTGGAGGAAGATGTCACTGCCAAGTTGGGGGGCGTCACTAGTGGGTAGGAGGAAGTGCAGGCAGCAGAAGACACACATGTCTGCTGCGCCTATGGGGGCCACTGGGCTATCGCGCCCCAGGGGTCAATTTTACCCCACTCAGCTCATTGCCTAGGGGCTCTTGAGTGAGCAGGGAAGGAGCGAGTGGCTTTAAAAGCTGCTTCTTTGCTCCCACGCCTAGATGTGCTGCAGAACATAAAATCTATGTTCTATGGCCCTTACATACTGTACTTCTATCCACTGAACAAAGATTTTATGTTCTGTGGCACTTAAAGAAAAGTATCCACCTGTCTTTGTTGTTTTTTTCATTCTAGAAGATGTAACCATACTACTTATTGTTTTTCCTCTATGGTAAGACAACATTGGTGGCAATATAAACTCTCTAATTTGGGGATAAGTTTTTTGTAAAATGTGCCAGTGATGGTGCAAAATTACCCCGATTTTTTTATTATACCTGTTATTTTATATTTTGTTTATATCCATTGCTAATGTATTGTTTATATCCATTGATTCCTTGATGTCACTTCCTGCTTGAGTTTTTAAGTGTTTGGAATACACCTTTTGGCATTTGACTATTTTGTTAAGCTTGAGAAAGGACACACCATATATTTTATTATATATATTTTACTACTGCAGCTGGAGCCATTACTGAAAATATTGCCTTTGTTCTCTTCAGTAATTGGTTTTGTCAGTGCAGTTCTGCCATCCACATTACATGAAGACAACATTTATATGTAAGACTACACATTACTGCCAAAGTAAATTGATTGGTCCTCTTCCCTCAAAGGCATTGCAGTGTCCCTAACTGTGATTTGCATGCAGGTTTCATGTGGAATGTAATAAAATCCTTAGATAAAAAAGATATACATGGTGTGGATCATATTAGGGCTCTATCTAATCTAATCTATACTGTTTTACAGCAGAAAAAAATCCAGACACTCCAGTGGAACAAGAACTCCAGTGTGTATGTAACACTTGGTGCATGACGCATTTCAAACGTCTTTAAAAAGATTGACATTTACAGATCTGTAATATCTGTACATTACAATACATTTGATATTTTTACCATTAGCACAAACTGTATTGCAATAAAATATGAGAAAATCCAAATATGTAATTTCCTGTATGAGTCAAAACTTGCAAATTTTACAGATTTTAATCACAGCAATTGATGGGTTTTTTTTTTGTGTCTTGCTTTTCTTTTTTTCGCTATTTACATATGTATATAAGTATTTTTATTTTCAGGTGTTTATATACCCTCACCAAATGAAAATATTCAGCTTTCATCTAAATCATGGATGGGGAACGGCAATGTTGGCACTGATGCATCACACAGTCAGTATGAGCTGGGTAAGACATACTGTACTACAGTTACTATAGTTTGTAAATATACAGAGGGATGTCACAATGGTTCCTCCAATTGATTCCATCTCAAGAAAATGTACATAAATGGACATTGTGGACTAGAGAACATTCCCTTTCTTACATGTTAACTTCGCTGGAAGTTGTAGCATTTTCCAATTTATTTTCAATTTGAATAGTTTGTTTCTGCTGGCTTCACTCCACTGCTTTGATGACAAGGCTCATATTTAATTATGCCTTTCCTTCTCCTTTAATTAACTTTCACAAAGACATGCTTAATAGTGATTGGTGAATTTGTCCTGTTTCGCTTCTCCAAGAAATTTGCGAATTTCCCGTGAATTCACAAAATGGGCGAAAAATTAGCAAAATGGTGTCAAAATGGGCGTCGGCTAATTTTCGCCGCTTATTCTTCCATTACTAATGCTTAATATTTTAGAAGCTTACTCTCATTGTATCTAAAGTGATCACAGATAAGATACTGTAAATATGCAGATGTTATTTAAAAACATATGTTTACATAATTACAAACTATCAGCATATGATAGATCCCCTTTAAGGGTGGTGGCACCCGTGGCGTTCCGGGGAGATTATTTGCACAGTGACAAGTTTCCTCTTCTCAGGCGACTAATCTCTCCGTAATGCCTTCCCACTGGCAAGAATGTGAGTCGCCAGTGGGATGGCACTCGGATCTTTGTTTTCCGAAGTTGCCTCACGAAGAAAACTGAATCAGAGCGCCATGTTCTGTTGCTTCACTATGTTCCGGATCCTCTTTTTTTTGTCTTTGGTAATTTTTGGAGCTTTGTGGTTCCAACTGTACATGCGTCAAAGGTGGAAGTGTCAGCTCTCACTTCACAAAGATTCCAAAGCAACTTGCGCAGTTGGACCCGGAAAGCTCCGAAAATTACCAAAAAGAAAGAACAGGACCCAGAAGATACCAAAGCAACAGAACATGGCACCCCTGAGCTCTGCTGCATTACTCCGTTACTCTGCAAGTTTAGATCATTGTGGCTGGATGGGACATTTATTCTTGTTGAACACTATGCAGGGAGGGGGGCAGTGGAGAAGATGAATGGGGGCTTTTAGCTGTAGGGGTGTTTAGTTCTCCTTTAAAAAGATTTTTTGAATAGAAAACTAAACAGCTTATGTTTTCTCCCATGTTAGGGCCTTGGGGGCAGAAAATTACACCTTACTATCCACAGGCATCTGAGAATTCAATCAGCATGGACAATGCACCATATTCATCAGTTATATGCACCACTGAGCTACCGGGAAGTGTTATAAGTCTGTCAGAAGAGTTAAGTGCATATCCTCCATGTATAACTAAAAGTATTGCAGTTCATGAGGGTGATTCAACAGAAGGTAAGTGTTCCAAACATAATAATGTTATTTTTAACATATATTATTAGTTATATGTTTCAATTAATTGTCAAATAAGGGCTCATTTACTATGTATGGGCAAATGTGCACATTACTGCATCTTCCACTGACGGGTTTGACAGAGCTCAGAGCAAGTGATGGGTTGCATTTAGGTGTCACCTGGAATGTCTTGCACATCATTCAGTTATACAGGTTAGTGAGAGCAATGGCACATGGGGTGCAGATAACACCCCAAGACCTATGTTGTCCCCTGTGCACTGCAATTTGTGCTGGATTAATAATTCAGCACAAAGTGCATAACTCAGCCTCCATTGCACTAGGTTATGCTTTACAGAAATAGCCATGGCTGGCACTGGTGAGGGTGTGGCATTCCTCTGAGTAGAGATTTCAACTTTGCAAAAGGTTACAAATAGTGATGGGCGAATTTCTCCCATTTCGCTTAGCCGAAAAATTTGCAAATTTCCAGGTAAATGGAGAAAAATTCGAGAAACACGAATTTTAACGCCGGCGTCAATTCCAGCACTGGCGACAATTCTGAATTGTTGCCGGCGTCGGAATTGTCGCCAGTGTCAGAATTGTCTTGGGCGTCAGAATTGTCTTGGGCGTCAGAATTGTCTTGGGCATCAAACATATTTTGACGCCAGCAAATTTTCGTCTGTGAATTTTGGCGGCAATTTCGCGAAAATTCACTGGTTACAAAGAAAATTATCATTTGTGTATGCTACAAATCATCTCGTAAAAGTGACGAGAATGAAGCCCAGCTACAGTTTTTTCCATTCCAATTTATTTATTGTCATCTCATCCGCATATAAAAAACATACACCGTGAGACAAAATTGCAAAATATTTTACAAATACAAGCAGCTTTACAGCTAAGTCAAGTTATTATTATGGGTGACTTCAGACATTGACTGGGTTAATGTAGTTGCCAAGCAGTGCTGGATTTACATAGCAAAAGCCGCTAGGCCCACTGCCGTTCATCGCCCCTGTCCCTTCCCCTACCTTTGTGCAAATGCAAACATTTTCAGCATCAGGTTCAGAGTACTAAAATTCCCCCCCTAAGATTCTGCCAGCCTAGGCCCGGACCTTTGTGGCCTTCTCACAAATCCGGGCCTGTTGCCAAGTCAACAAAAAGTTAAATTTTAGACGTGCAAACTTTGCCAGTGTAAGGGCATCTCTGTAACATATTAACTGGGAAATACTTTTTACAAGGTTAAACACAGAACAAAAATGGGATGCCTTTAAAATGCTGCTTAATAAAGATACAAGTGAATATATTACTTCTTACACACCAATTAGACCGCTCCCAGCTTACCCCCCATACACTGCTCCGTGCGCTCCTTGTTGGTTGCTCTGTCAGCAGCATCCCCACCACTTATCTCACACCAAAACCAAAGAAGGAGACAGCACTCCATTCAAGGAGAAGGCAGGTTTATTACAGATCCCACAGGGATCTCACGCTCTATGCGTTTCGGGACTCAATCCCTTAATCATAGGCAATACAGAAAATACATGCTTTTAAGGCATTCAAGTTAGCTGGGACAGCAAAACATTTATTAGGTACAAGGAGGCCAATAAATCATGCAAAAAAACAGACAAGCTAAAATTGAGATGGAAAACAGTATTGCAGCAAGGAGTAAAATAATCCAAGCTTTATTTTTTAAATATGTAAATATTAAAAAAAATGCAGCAGGAAGGGACGGGACCCTTTATATCGGAGGGGGGGGGGTGAGTTGGTTGATGAGAACAGAGAAAAAGCAGAGATTCTGAACTGAGCTGTCAAAATCATGTAGAAGCCAATGGCAGATGTCTCTTTTACAACTGGAAGATATTTCTTTGATTTGTGATTTTAGAGGTTTTCTGGTGTTTTTGAGGCTGGCTTTTTGTGTGACAAATCTTAAATGTCACAGTTTTCTCCACTTTTCTGCAACTTTTCCCTTTTCTTTTAATACATTTCATGACATTCCTTATTTTAGAGAGAGTTTAGAGAGTTTAGTTGTGGTTTCAAAAACCTCTAAAGCCACTAAAATGAGACTATGTTATCGCTATATACATATATATATATATATATCTATATATATATATATATATATATATATATATATATATATATCTATATATATATATATATATATATATATATATATATATATATATATATATATATATATATATATATATATATATAATTCTAGCATAAGAATAATTTTGGCTGCGTGTCTCCCTGCAGATACTGCTGTAAAGGGTGAATCTTGGCTGAGCAAGATAGGAGTTTACAGGAACAAGCTGTCAGTATTGCAACAATGGTCAAGCAGGGAAGAAAGCACAACAGATTGCAAACAAGGTACTTTACAAATTAGGATACAGCTCAAAAAAAATTATGCCTGCATTTGTATTTTTATTTGTTGTTAGAAGCAGTGATGTAATTGAATGTTACCCCCATTGTGATGCAGTGATGTAGATAAAGCAGTGATGTAATTGAATGTAGAACCCCCATGTTACATCCCCTAATTGTAAGGTTTCCCTCATTTTACATTGTTGTTTTGTGGTCCCATCTATATATTATGCATAATACATTTCCCTGATTTTACATTTTCCTGGATTTTACACCATTTTTTCTGGTCCCCTGATAAAAACTTAAAATGGGGGTTCTACTGTATGTCCTATAGCAAAGTCTTTTTAACCTGCCCAAGCACCATCTGAGCCCTCTGTACTCATTGCTCCAGGCAGTAGGTTTAAGCTGTGGGTTGGAAATTGGGGTTTTAATGTAGTTACTACTGGGATTCTGCATAGTTTTTTTTAATGTTTTTCCAGTTTCTGCAGACACTCCTGCCTTTAAAAACTCTTCTTTCAGTTTTCGGGATCCAAGTGAGGTGACTGAACACATGGCAAATGAAGGTCAACTTTATATTCCCTACAGCTTAGCTAAATCTTGCATAAATAAGGTGAGTATATGTGACATTAGGCATTCTTATTGGGCACTGTTCAATTTGTATGGCTTGCATGTAGTTTATACAGTATCTGACTATTATCTCTATCAAATCATATTTTGATAGATATGAGACACATAAGGGTCCATGGTTTATAGTTCCTGACTAGTGATGGGGAGCAGCAGTGTAACAACAGCTCACTGGACCCCCCACAAAAAAATCTTCGGAGGGTCCCGGAGCGTTCTTACCCAGCCCTACCTGCATTTTTCACCCGTATTCCCGTATTGGCCTGCTCCCTGCTGTGTGCACAAAGTGCATAAGACAGCAGCCAGGGAGGGGGATTTCTTAAAGCTGTAGAGGAAGAAAACCTCACAGTCTGCCCCCCCCCCCGGCAACCATGGGATTTGCTTCCTCTATAATTATGCCACTGATGGTGAGAAATATACAGAAGAAGTGTAGGATGCCTATGAATAGACACAGTTATCCTGACAAGCTGCAAAACTGCAAAATGTACATCTGAGAATGCTTCCCCACTGATTCCTTTATGAACTGTTTATTTTGCCAATAGGTATTATGTTAGCCAAAGGGCATACATATCAGTGTGTGAGTGCAGCTATGTGTATCAAGGTAATCAATTGTAGTTACAAGGCAGCTTTTTTTTTTAAAGATTTTATTTATACTTTTACAATAACAAAACACAAACAAAAAAAAACAATCAAGAAACTTGTATTCAGTGTAGGCATTAAAATACAGTATAGCATAAATCACCTTATTGTACTTACAGCAACTAATGTATTTGGCCCATTAAGAGGATTGTCCAGTATCAAAGGAGGATTTGTCATGACATGGGCATTGTCAATTTCAGGACCCTCCCTCCATTTACCCACAGCCCCTCAATAAACACACTTACACATTTCCTTTGAGGATTGAAAAGGCCGCAGCCATTTTATTAACATATAAGTTAACTTGAAATCTCCTAACATTCCTAACCAAATAACCTTCAACAATTAATCAGTGGAATCTCCCCGACCCCATTAGCCGCTGAAGGCTGCTCTTGTGGAGATCCACTTGCCAAGCACCTGTCCAAATCCTGAGGCCATTCCTTGTCCTTTCCCTCTCCTTTTACAGTGTCCAGTCACCATCCCCCTAGCCTCAGACCTACCCAACTTCCGCCATACGTGACTCAAACCCTTTTTCCCACTAGCTGCGACTGTAAAAGACCCCGGCCTGTCTTATCCCAATCTAGGGCGGGTGGGCGGGGGTTGATTCCTAAAATGGCGCCGACTCTTCTCTGCGCTCCCTGCTTCACGCCTCGTGCTCCTCCCCCTGAACTACATTTCCCACAAACCCTTACTCCTACCATCCGGGTCCTACTTCCTTGCCCTGTCATGTCCCTGTCCTTCCATTACATTCAGTCCCCACGGGCCTGCTTGACATGGGCATTGTCAATTTCAGGACCCTCCCTCCATTTACCCACAGCCCCTCAATAAACACACTTACAAATTTCCTTTGTGGATTGAAAAGGCCGCAGCCATTTTATTAACATATAAGTCAACTTGAAATCTCCTAACATTCCTAACCAAATAACCTTCAACAATTAATCAATGGAATCTCCCCGACCCCATTAGCCGCTGAAGGCTGCTCTTGTGGAGATCCACTTGCCAAGCACCTGTCCAAATCCTGAGGCCATTCCTTGTCCTTTCCCTCTCCTTTTACAGTGTCCAGTCACCATCCCCCTAGCCTCAGACCTACCCAACTTCCGCCACGGGCATTTGGGCATGAACCTTATGCCCTACATGCCTCCCCACCCATTAAAATCAAGGCCCTTTCAATCCCATCAGCCAAATTCAGGTTGAAAATATCTGTACCTACCACTGAGAGATGTACCCTGTCTGCCGCAAAATACCCAGGTAGTCTAGACTCCAAACTCTTATGCCTCACCACGATACCTCCTGATTGCCGAATAAAAGCACCAAGCAACTTATTCAGTTTCTGCCTGCTCCTTTCCATGGCAGCCATATCACGTGCCCATCTCCATGTAATCCGACCGATCATTTCTGACCACACTATCACCACTCCGCCAAAAAATGATCTTATCTTGTCCACATCCCGCTTCATGGCACGTACGAGGTCCCGTTGACTCATTGCTCCCATGTCGTTGCCACCTGCATGCAGTACTAAAACATCCGGCTTTCCTTCCACCCTTGCCAAGCTTATTACCTTATCCAGCACTCCCGGCCATAGAAGCCCACCGAAACCAAACCATTTGATCAACACTCTCTCCTTCAAAAAGCCCAGCTGCTTTCCGTCTCTCCGAACTGCGGCTCTCTGTGCTCCCCTTCGAATGTACGAATGACCCAGCAACCAAACCACTCGTTTAGAACCTTCAAAGAGATAGAAAAACAACCAGCAACAAATATATAACAAATCTTGAAACATACAGCTTGCATGCCCACCAAACTCCACCCTTCGGCCTCCTGTTACAGTAACAGGGGTCGAATGTAACTTCTAAACCGCCTGGACTCCCACCGTCCCAACTTCTTAATCGTACTTTCTGTAAGGCCAGCTCTTGCAGCTTCCGTGGCTGCCCCTATACGAAAAGAATGTGTACCGTAGTCCCGGGGTAGTTTTCCCAGCTTTGTTACACCCCATCGAAAAACCCTCAAAAATTGGTACCTAGATAATGGGACCCCGTCTACGTGCATGAACAAGGGGCCAGTCACGACTGGCCTCACGTCCAAATACCGCTGAAGGCATCCCCGAGGACAAACTGCGCCCCCATCTAACTCACCCAGCTCAATTTGCCTACCCTTCCCATATTTATCCGTTTTTGACCGCCGCAGCCAAATCCGTACTCCCCGAGCTACCAGCGCGACATCCCGAATATCCAGGCCCCCCGGCTTAGTTTTACTAGGGCTGACCAGTTCCCCAATCCTGAAGGCCCCAAAAAATGCCAAAGCAAATGCAGCTTGAAATAGCCGTACTTCAAAAGAGGATTTCAGCAATCCGCTCAGTTCCTCCTGCAGTCCCTGCAAAAGTTCCAACGAAACCGGCCTTCTCGAGTCGGGTACCCTCACACCCTTCTTTCGGAATCCCTTAAGCGCTTGCCTCAGTTTGAAAGCCTTAGTCATGTCCTCCCACCCTCTGAGCTTGAAGAGGAACGCTAGAGCCGCTAGTCCCTTTTCCAAACACGCCACTGACTTACCCGCTTCCACCTTCCAAAAAACCCACCACAGTAAAGCGTCCATCCTGTCCGTTGATGAAAATGTACTACCTGACCACTCCGCCAGGACGTCCCATTCCTCCCACACCTTTTGATAAGCCGCCCACGTGCTTTCCGACACAGACGTTCTCACCAGCCCACCAAGTCTCTTGTCCCGAGCCGCCACAGACCAGCTAGCATAGGTGTTCCCGCCCGATCTGCTCCCGGTGCCACCTGCCAAAAACGCTCCCACTGGAAGCGTGAGAGTGCATCAGCAATCACGTTCAACTTACCTGGGACATGTATCGCCCTGAAGCTCAAATTAATCTGCAGACAGCGCAGTACAAAGGCTCTCAATAATCGCACCACCTCAGGAGAGGAGGCCGACTGCCGATTGATTGCCTGCACCACACCCATGTTATCAGATCGAAAGACCACTCGTTTATCCGCCAAAATTGAGCCCCACAAATACGTTGTCACCAACATTGGGAAAAGTTCCAAGAAACATAGATTCCTCACTAGTCCCAACTTCACCCACTCCTCCGGCCACCTTTCCGCGCACCATTTCCCACCCAGGTAGGCTCCGAAGCCGACGCTACCTGATGCATCCGTAAACAACTGTATGTCCTCACAAGCCGTGTCAGTGCCTTGAAAAAGGACTGTTCCGTTGAAATCCTGCAAAAACTTCTCCCACACCACCAAGTCACTTCGGACCTCATTGGACAGCCTGACGTGATGCCATTGTTCCTGCACTCCTGCCATCGCCAACCCGAGTCTACGGCAAAATATCCTTCCCATTGGGATGACCCGACAAGCGAAATTGAGCTTCCCCAACAGCGACTGTATTTCTTTCAAAGTGGCTTTCTTCCTCCCGCGCAGACCACTGACCGCCTGGCATAAATCAAGCAACTTATCCTCAGGTAGTCTCGTCAGCCCTACCTCTGAATCAATTTCCAAACCGAGGAAGCTAAGCCGAGTTGTCGGGCCCACTGTTTTGTCCGGGGCTAACGGGACCCCGAATTCGCCCGCCACGTCCTGCAACTCCTCCAGCAGAAAAGCGCACTCCTCTGTGCCTGCCCTACCGACACATAAAAAATCATCCAAGTAGTGCACTATTCTGCTGGAGCCGGTCCTCCGACGCACCACCCATTCTAAGAAGGTACTGAACCGCTCAAAATAGGCGCAAGAAATCGCGCAACCCATCGGTAAGGACAAATCAACGTACATCTTCCCGTTAAAGGCACATCCTAACAAGTGATGACAATCGGGGTGTATGGGTAATAACCGAAACGCTGCCTCAATGTCTATTTCAGCCATCAACGCGCCCCTGCCGGCTCCTTGCACCTTCGCCAAAGCCTTATCAAAGGACGTGTAAGACACTGAGGAAAGCTCCGGATCGATGTCGTCGTTTACGGACCCCCCTTTTGGGAACGAGAGATGATGTATCATCCTGAATTTGCCTTTTTCTCTCTTGGGAACTACCCCAAGAGGGGAAATCCGCAAGTTATCCCATGGGGGGGCCTCAAACGGCCCCGCCATCCGGCCCAACTCAACCTCTTTATCCAACTTTAATTGTACAATCCCAGGGTTTTGATAAGCCGATTTCAAATTAGTATGCGTTTCGCTCCCTTTCCTTGGTTGAAACGGTATCCGGAACCCTACCCGGAAACCCTCCCGCAGGAAGTCTGCGTCATCCTGTTTAGCGTACAGTTTTAACCAAGGAAGCATCGCGCCTAGTCTCACTGGGGTCCTCCCCTTTTCCAGTATCGGCGCCTTTTGCCCCCCATTTCCCTTTCTTATTACACCTGCAGTAGGGATGGGTGCCACTACATCCTGAGCACTCATGCTTGAATTTACACGACGCTCCCCACTTGCAATGCCCGTCGTTGTACATCCAACAAAACCCAAGCTTGTGACCCGCCGATGAAGAACTGGATTGCTCCCCACCGGCGGGTCGAGGAAAGGGGGACACTTTCTGCGCCAACATCAATCTCATCCATAATGTCATGTCCAGCTGATCCCACCGCATCCCCGCGTTAGCCGCCAATCGTTGCCTAAACTGTTCATCGTAGCGCCACCACGCTAGGCCACCGTAAATGCGAAAAGCCTCCCAGATCCCGTCCAAATAGCAAAAAAGTGCCGAACACTTCTGGGGATGCTTCTCCCCAATAACCCCGGCCAATATGCAGAACGCCCGGAGCCAATTGCCGAAAGTCTTGGGAATCTTCCTATATCTTTTTGCCCTTTCCTCCTTCTTTCCCTCCTTTTTTTCATCCTCCTTCACCTCTACCGCCTCTTCCAACGGGAGCAGCGACAAAATTTCTACAAACTCCCCCTTCCATATCTTTTCTTTGATCTCCAATTTCAAGTGTACCCCTACCGGACCTGCAAATGAGACGTAGGAGTTTTGCCGTGCCGCCTCCGCTACGCCCCCCAATATGACTTCCTTTTCCTTATTCCTCTCTGCCGCGTTACCGCTGTCCACTTCCCGGCAGACTTTCCCGGGGTGCCCCCAACTGCCGTCGCCGTACTCTCGCCTGCTACCACCTGCCCCGACACATCACCGGCTACTGGCCCCTGTCTAGTGCCTGTTTCCTGTTGATCCCCTCCCCATACTCTCGCCACTCCTTGCTGCGACCCCCTTCTATCCTCCCAGCTGGCCAGAAAACCCTTCAACCCATCCAACAGAGAATCCCCACCTTGTCCCAATGATCCCAATGTACCTGGTCCTGGCCCCCCCCGGGCCGTGTTGGATGAAGTCCCCGATCCTTGAGGCTGTCCTGATACCTCCGGCACGTCAACCGTCCTGGATGGCCGATTCCCACTTTCTTCCGGATGGCCACACCGATCCTTCCCAACGCCATGGGCTACCATTACCCTACTCGGCGTGTTCCGACTGGCCCGTGTCGTCTCCTGCGATCTGCATAAAGAAGCACAGCGGCAGCATGCATTGCCATGTCCCAACCTCTCCCTGGAGACGGTCCTCCGTGGGCTCACGCCTGCCCTTCTATGCTCTGATCTACTCCTGTCTCCATCTCTCCATACATTCCTAGAGAGCTCGGACCTGGGCTCCCTGCCGCCATTCAGTGGCCTTCCTTGCCTCCTTGGGCTACCCCTGTCCCTCCGGGTGCCATGGCCTTGGACCACCCTCCTCGTGTCCCTGCTTCTACTGCCAGACCTTCCTCTGGACCTGCTCCGTCCGGACCTGGCCAGCTGAGTCCTTCCATAATCCCAACCCCGTGACAGCCTGCCTGGGGCGCTCTCCCTGGGCCTGCCTTGGTCCAACCTAGGCCCTGGTGGTTGCGTCTCCAACTGGTGCTGACCTGCAACCCCTGCGCCCTCCCCTCCCCCTCCTGGGGTCCTGCTCCCGTCTGTCTCACCCCCTGCTGCCACGGACTGCTCCCCCACTGCTGCCTGTGTTTCCCTCCTACCCGGGACCCTATCCTGACTGGAGGGCCCGGATGCAGCCTTCCTAGCCGCAGCCCTTGTCACAGCCCCTGACCTGTTCACCGAGCGCGCTTCCTCCGTCAACACCGCCCCTGTTGAGCTCCGCTGCCTCTCAGCGGATGGACTCCTCCGACGTCCATTGCGGGGTGAACTGGGGCTCAGCCTCTCCGGCGGCCGTGTCCGCCTCGCGGTCCGTCTAGCCGACGTCCCCTCCTCCGCTCCTCCACCGGCTGCTGCGGCTCCACTCCTAGCGCCGGTCAGGATCTCCTGCAGTTCCTGCCGGAACCGGTCACTGTTCCGACAGCACCTCCTTAATGCTCGCCAACGCTTTCTCCATCGCCATCGCTACTTCAGCTCTTACCGCGTCGGTTGATTCCTAAAATGGCGCAGACTCTTCTCTGCGCTCCCTGCTTCACGCCTCGTGCTCCTCCCCCTGAACTACATTTCCCACAAACCCTTACTCCTACCATCCGGGTCCTACTTCCTTGCCCTGTCATGTCCCTGTCCTTCCATTACATTCAGTCCCCACGGGCCTGCTTGATAGGTTCTTGAGTGAGTCCTATTTAGGGATGTAGCGAACTGCCGATTTGGTGTTCGCGAACGCCGTTCGCGAACACCGGCAAAAAATGCGAACGTTCGCGAACAGTTCGCGAACCTCGAACACCCGCTAAAATCGTTTGAATCGAACGATCGAAGGATTTTAATCGTTCGATCGAACGATTTTCATTCGAATCGAACGATCGAAGCATTCGATCAAATGCTTTTCATTCATTCGAATGCTTACAATCGTTCGAACGAATGGAAATCGTTAGATTTTTAGCGGTCGAAGGAATTCGAATGGTCGAATGGTCGAACGATCGAACGCGAACTCAAAATGCGAACGTCGCGCGACGTTCGCGAACATTCGGCGGACGCGAACGGTCGAAGTTCGCGCGAACAAGTTCGCCGGCAAACAGTTCGCTACATCACTAGTCCTATTACATTTTACAGAGTTACACATTTGGTTCTGCTTCTGGGCAGACTTCGAGTCATGGGCCCAACACAGCCTCAAATTTTTGGGGGCATTGCCTGGCCATATAAGTTAGTTTAATCATGGGGAGTTTTCTGGTTACCAATGTAATCCATATCTTTACTGTGGGAGGGGCAGAATTCATCCACCTAATTGCTATCCGCTTTTTCCTATAGAAGAGTAAGGATCTTCTAGTTTTGATGCGAGAAGCTTTGTCATCTGCTAATCCAAACAGACCGACCTCAGGGGTTAGGACACCAGGTAGTAGAACTTGCGTTGTTATATAGTTGACAAGATTGTGGATTATCGGGCATGCCCATAAAATATGAAATAGACCTGTGTCTGGGGCTTGGCATTTAGGACAGTTTGCGTTTGGGTTCCTGTCCATGCTGTTAAGTCTCAATGGGATGATATATATTCTGTGAATGATTTTAAATTGCACATATTTGTCCCTGGTGGAGATAAGAGAGTTGTAGAGGTTCGTCTTTATATCCTCCCACGCAGCATCATCTAGAGAGGGTATTTCTATTACCCACTTGTCCCTGGCTTTCTCCAGTGGGTTACACAGGGTGATTACCAATATTTTGTATAGCTCAGAGACCAGTTTCTTTGGGTTGGGGTCCCATAGTCTAGTCTCAAAAGGTACAATTTTTTGTGGACTATACCAAACTGGGCTACAAAGGCATGCCGGAGCTGGAGATAGCGATAGAGTAAGACATTTGCCTGATTTAGTGTTGCTCCAATCTGAGCCCAGTAGGGAATTCTCTATCTATCAATAAGGTATTTAGATGACTGAGCCCCATTTTCGGCCAGAAGTGGAAATCCTGCAATGAACATAGGTATGGGCAGTGGGAGTTTCTTCACAGGGGTGAGTGGGTTGAGGGGAAGCATTAGAAAATAGTTTGGTGGTCATTACAAACACTTTCTGTGGCGTTGCCAAAACAGGGGGGAGTTCAGGGGTATCTCTAGCTTTCAGATATGGTGCATTGCGCAGGGCTTCTAATGAACCCCTTTAGAGTGGCATGGAGAGCTGTGAGGGATCCGGGCCAAACCAGTTGTGGATGGATGTCAATTGGGAAGCATAGTAATAGAAATGGAGATGTGGAAGTGCCATGCCTCCTAGCTCTTTGGGCCATTACTGTCAATCTGCTACACAGTCAGGGGGAGCCCTACCCACTGATTGATTGTTGACTTGAAATTTTGTACAATAGGTTCTATATTGTCTGGGTTGTAGTCGCTAAGATTAAGAGAAACAGATATCCCAAGATATTTGAAGTTATGCACCCATCTTAAGCCTAGTGTGTCACCTTCCTCTCTAGGGAGGTCTATGGAGAACAGAGTAGATTTATTTTTGTTTATTGTGAGGCCACTAAAAGTGCTGAACTTGTCAGCGAGTTCAAGTGCATTGTGGACGGAGTCGATGGGGTTATCAGAATAACAATATGTTGTCCGCATATAGGGCAATTTTTTTCTTCCAGTCTACCACTTTTTAGGCCTACCACTGTAGATATTGCATATGGTTCAATGGCTAGTGCGAACAGTAAAGGGGAGAGGGGGCATCCCCGCTTAGTGCCCGGGAGAGAGGGAATGATTTTGAGAGGACGTTATTGACCCGAATCTGTGTGACCGGCGCCTGATATTGGAGTTTAATCCAAGTCATGAAGTTGGGACCTAGTCCAAATTTTTCCAGTGTCTTCCATAAATTTCACCAACTGAGTCAAATGCCTTGGCAGCATCTAAACGCTACCAATGTTCTGGATCCAGTGTTAGTGTGTTTAGTTTGCAGGTGGGTAAAAAACCGTCTAAGGTTAATTGCCGTGCTCTTATTAGGCATGAAGCCCATTTGATCAGCACAAGGCAGCTTTTTATTAGTGGGATAGGAACATCAGATCGTCCAACAGTAAACAGTGTGCAAAGATTAACATTTCCTTGCAAGTTTACTAAACTAGTAACAAAATGCAAACAGCTTTTACTAAAGGTTTGAATGCATATAAACACTACACATTTCTTGGGGGAATCATACTGGCACCAACTCATTGCTATTACTTTCTCTGCATAAATTATTTACCTTGATGGCCTTAGCGACAAAACACACAGATATAACAACACTTAAAGATTGCTTTTTAAATACTAATATTTAACATTGTTCTAAAATCTGGGTTTTATATCCTATCCCTACTTTGTAAATTGTGTAAGACAAGTCCCAACATTTTTCGTTGGACAGTCTTGATTTTGACAGTTCAACCTGCAGTCCCGGATTGTTACTAAAATGTCCTGTGTTTCTCTTTGATCTCCTGCATTGAACAGCCAGAAAAAGATACAAAGTTTCTAAATCTTAATTGGCTTTTGGCAGAGAGCCCATAATGTGTGGTAGGTGCACTTGGATACTTTTGTAACAATTTCAGATAAGCAAGTCTCTCAGGGAACTGACCTGCAGCTTAAAAGGTAATTCACATTAATTAGCAAAACTGTAATAACACATACATTTCACAGAAATATGTTCAAACTTTCATATCCTGACAAATTTTGTAAAATGAACATGGTAAGCATGGACAGAAGGAGCTGCTAAGGAATGTATCAACAGATCTATGAAAAAGTAAAACCAAACTGATACAGCTGTAAAACCTAAAAATAAGAAAAATGACAGAAGATAATGCAATTTTAATATTACTTTAGAGTTATTAAAATCTGCATGGGGAGGCCCATTTATGAAAGGGGTGGTTCACCTCAAAGGTGCACAACCCCTTTAGGGTCGAAACCACAATTAAACTCTTTTTCTCTAAAATCATGAATGCCATAAAAGTTATTAAAAGATCCAAATATAAGAAATATAAATAGAAAAAAAACACTGAACAATCTGCTAAAAAATTTGAAAACCTCTAAAAAAACAAAATCAGAAAACCTCTCATTAAAAATGAACCAAAGGATCAGTGTAGTAGGGATGTGCGGGTTGGCCCGATATCCGTGGGACCCGCGGGTCGGGGGCAGGTTCAGGCCAACCTCACTGCACCTCTTGCGGGTCGCAATTGGGTTTAGGTGACCTTAGACTGACGGCTTTTGACTTTCAGCTTTTGTTTTATAGATTTGCTCCTGCCCCTCCCCTTTTGTGACATCACCAGTGGGGCGGGTCTATAAATGGAGTGGGGAAGTCGGTGCGGGTCCGGTACGGGTGGGGGTCAAATTTTTCTCAACCCGCACATCACTACAGTGCAACTCTCACTGGCTTCTATGGGACCTTGAAAGTTTTTCACATTTTTGATACATAATTTAATTTGTGGAAAAAAAGGAAATCTGAATGTTAGTAAAAAAACTGTAGAGATAAAAAACATTTTGTGGAAATCTGAATGTTAGTAAATTGGCCCATCTGCCTGGACAATCTTCAGTGATATAGATGGGGCATACGCCCTGATTGTCCCTCTCCTCAACTCTTCTTATTTATTCCCTTCTTATTCAAGTTTCACACACTATGAATGTGTAGTGATAAGCTAAGTAATTTAATTCAAATGCTGAAACTGAAGTATAGTTTATAACGCTTCCTTACAGTTTTTAGTTGTGATGGAATTTTTAGAAACCAAATATTTGTATTTTGTGTATATTTTTATATTAGATTGTGAAAGATATGCAACAAATGCAATCCAAACACAGCGAGGCGATCAGGCAACTTAAAGCTATAGAAAAACAGAAGCAGGTATGTAGATAATGTCACATACTGTAGAAATACTTATTATTGAGTTTTTTATTTGATGGGGTAATGCAGAAACTTTATTCTAACATTGTGCCTTAGGATCAAGCAGTTCTTGCCATTAGAACTCATTATCGGGATAAAATGAAAATGCTCAAATTCAGATTAGAAGCCTATCAAGAAACAATGGAAAAGAAAAACAAAGAACTCCATGACCAAATAAAGGTAACATTGAGTAATATCCCACAATGTGATGCAAAGGAATAATTTGATTTCGCTATCTGAAAATATAGTATGAAAGTCTAAAGCAAATGTTATTTTCAGGCATGTTTCACCTATGGTATTTTCCTTTGGCTCAGCTTTCTTGTGTCTAAAGTTTAAAGGCAGGGAGTGGTATATTGCAAGCACTGGATAAAGCATTCAAACCATGAGAATAGTACGTTAAGGATCAGCCAGGCCGAACACACTAGACAATGCTTCTCAGTACAGGTTTGCGAAAGCAGCAAGTTCAGAAATGCTTGGAATGCCAGTGATCTGCTGATGAAGAATGTAACTAATATGCACCTGATGTTGCTTCTGTTAAAGGGATACTGTCATGGGAAAAAAAATTATTTTCAAAATGAATCAGTTAATAGTGCTGCTCCAGCAGAAGCCTGCACTGAAATCCATTTCTCAAAAGAGCAAACAGATTTTTTTATATTCAATTTTGAAATCTGACATGGGGCTAGACATTTTGTCAATTTCCCAGCTGCTCCATGTCATGTGACTTGTGCTCTGATAAACTTCAATCACTCTTTACTGCTGTACTGCAAGTTGGAGTGATATCACCCCCTCCCTTTTCTCCCCAGCAGCCTAACAACAGAACAATGGGAAGGTAACCAGATAGCAGCTCCCTAACACAAGATAACAGCTGCCTGGTAGATCTAAGAACAACACTCAATAGTAAAAACCCATGTCCCACTGGGACACATTCAGTTACATTGAGAAGGAAAAACAGCAGCCTGCCAGAAAGCATTTCTCTCCTGAAGTGCAGGCACAAGTCACATGACATTGGGCAGCTGGGAAATTGACAAAATGTCTAGCCCTATGTCAGATTTCAAAATTGAATATAAAAAAATCTGTTTGCTCTTTTGAGAAATGGATTTCAGTGCAGAATTTTGCTGGAGCAGCACTATTAACTGATTCATTTTGAAAAAAATGTTTTTTCCCATGACAGTATCCCTTTAAATAAAACCTTGATGGCATGGGGGTGCTGTGTGCACCACCAAAATGTTTTTGCCGGTGGTCCGGCGCCCGTTAGTTACACCACTGCCTCTTCATTCCCTTCACTAGCAAATATTTCTACCTCTTCGTGGGATTGGCCTTTGCCAATCAAATGACTTGCGTGTCACTTCTTCCCATGATGCATACTCAATTGCCTCCGAAACCTCCCCTTTATGTGACATTTCTAGTTTCCACCCAAACTCTATGACATTATTTCTACACACTAGCTCCCTCTAGAGGCCCCTACACTGTAATTACTCCCATTTTACTTAACATTTTACAAAACTAGAAATGGCCCCAACATTAGATTAACAACCGTTTTCCACCCCCTTAAAAATGGGCACCAGAGGTTTTTAATTTAATAAACAAGTTCTGGTTAAGAAAAATCTCCCAAGGAGACGTCTGAGACAACACAAGTTATAATTATGGAACAATCAGTATATACTCATAAACAGCACTAAGAGCAAAGCATTCCCTTCTATAGAACATGTAAAGAGGAATATAATCCAGTCCACCAGTTATCTCTCTTTCGCTTAGGACTCCTCTTTGAGTAGAACCTCGGCAGGGAATGATCTAGCCCCTAAAACCTACAAACTGGTTCCCTCACTGGGAAAAAATGCCACTGCGGACCTAGTCCCTCTATCACTCCTTGGTGGAGTCCAAAACTGCTCAAATAGATAGCCCTGAGCCTGTCTCTCCTATGAGATAGTTGCCCAGTCACTAAATACTGCACTAATATGGGTTCCACTCTTGACTCCCATCCGCTTATTAGGGAGTCCTAGTCAAAAAGTCCTTAGAATCGCATGACTTTCCTTTATATATTTTAGCACACTGCCACCTTGTTCCATGCTTTGACCCAGGAAGTGGAGCATTACACTTACATAAACTAAGGGACCTTTTAGCGGCTACCCTTTAGGGGATTGCACAATAATTGGGGACACTATTTATCAGTCCCCTTTGTTTGCATTTGTGTTTTGCTGTGAATCGGACACACACTACAGCCTTTATGAATGGTGTCAATCAGTAAATTAGTTAAGTCATTGTGGGCATGGAATATTTATTGAGTTCTGAGGACATTTGATTTATACTGCATTTTTAAACTTGTAGTGAAATGCCAGGAATTTTTTTTTCTGTCGTTCCTTGGGATTCTGACAAAACTGCCCTCTAGTGGCCCCAAATATGTAGTGATAATCAGACTGTAACTTACATGAAATGAGCCAAACTGTGGAATCATTTTGATACGTTTATGGCTACTTACGTGAACAATAAAGGGCAGATCTAACAACATTTATAAAAATGTTTAGCCTATTCCACTTTTTTGGCAGTAAAAAGAAAATTGTATTTACAATAATGCTTGTGCTAGAAATGGTGCAAAAACTTTGGCGAATGCTCTTGCATTGAGGAGCATAAACAAGTGCACGGGTGGCTTAAAAGGAGTGCAGATCTACATTGTGATTTATGGGCTATTAGTGGAGATGAATAGCAGATTGTGTTATTATTAACCCACTAAATGCAAGTTACTGTACATTATTCCAGAATTTAGAAAATGAAAATCAGCAGTTGATCCAAGAAAAATCCTCTATTATTCTGCAACTTCACGAACTTAGAGAAACTATGGAAGATAAAAAGGTAATACAATTGTGTATTTCTCTGTGACTTCTAAAAACCTCCAGTATGGGCCTCATATACTTACAACATGTGCTATAAATTAACACAATTTTCTAAGGGTTTTTATTGCTTCCTAGAATTCCAGCATCATTCTGCACACCACAAATTTTAGCACTTACTGCTAGAGACAGGATCTGCATTAAAACTTAAATAAGCTTCTGACAAACTGCATGGGCATGATTGTGATCTTACAAAATCTTGGTACAAAATTAATTTGTTTGAAGGTCCTAAAGGCTGATGGAACCCTGGACTGGTTCTAAAAAGCAAATGTTCAGTACAGAGCACCCTTGCCCCTAAAAGGTTGTACTATGAATGCAATTACATGGCCAGCATCAAGCCTTGTCCTCAGTCCCCACAACTAATACTAAGCTTTATGGGTTGAAAATGTGGTGGCCAATTTTTAATAATCATTAAATTAACAATCACAAACTTTACAAAATAGTACATATAATGAAAAATATCCAACTGGATCCCCACTACTAGCCACAAAAGTTGCTCTCATGGAGCTTCCCTACTAAACACCATTATTGCTAATTCTGAGGCTAGACCCCTTTTTCACCCTTCCCCTTTCAACAGTGGCAAATGTCCACAACCCCTAGCCACTGACATACACAACTTCTGCCATCTCTCCTTATCAATAGCTTGCTGTCCTTTGCTATAACTCCATAAAGCTGTGACTAAGTAACACAACACTTGTTCCACCTACAAAAATGGACAGGCAGGGCTGCAAAGGTAAAATGGCACCTGCTAACTTATGCTCTCTTAAAACCCACTATTGCCGTCTGGTCAATATCTCGTTAAACTACAACCCTCCACAACCCCTAGCAACCTATTCTTTTCTTTAGCCACTTCTTAAGCTGGCCATAGACGCAAAGATCAGATTGTACGAAACGTTGATTCCTACGATTTATGGACCTTGTGTGGAGAGTCCTGACATTTTTCATCCAGCGGAGATCGGTCGTTTGGTCGATCGGACAGGTAAAAAGATTTCGGCTGCCGGTAATATCTTTGCATGTATTGCCTATCGTACGATTTTCAGAGGGAAACTGTCACTAGTTTTGGTCGGCCATAACTTTCGTATGATTGCTGTCAGGGGCAGAACATCGGCTGATCTGTTCTTTTATACTTTATTTGATCGGAATGGTTAGTGGCAGGTTGGGAGATGGCGAAGTCGTATAATGATTCGGATCTTTGCATTTTTGGCCAGCTTTAGTCTTGTCATGAGACCCGTCCCTTCACTTCCCTACAGTCCCTGAGTCCCCCTTTCACAATAGTTGTGCTATGACTTAAGGCTAGGTGGTGTTTATTTGTGATTTATTTTTAGTGGTTTAATATAGGCTTTAGCATAAGCAGAATTCAAAGTAGTCGATTTTAGTAATGGTAGTAGTAGTAGATTTTAGAAAGCATTTAGAAAACTAGAAGTTTTTTTTTGTATGCCAAGCAGAAGGAATACTAAGAAGGAAACATAGTTTTAATCCTTTTTTCCATTTTCATTGAATAACCTATAGGCTAAAATCTAAAGTTTACATGGGTGCAGTAATGCATAGCAACTATGATGAAACAGATGACCTGTACATGCCCACTACTGATTTTAATATCTAAAATAAGGCGCTACCTTCTCTTCCCCAAAAGGTAACAGGCCATTAACATCTTCTGAAATGACTGCACTACAGAAATACCCAAAGGACTGTTTTCCACCAATGACTCTACAAAAACTGGATCCTTGGAAAGATCATTTATGAACATCTAAATAAGTTATGTAAGATTTGAATTACATTTTTCCAGGAGCTACCTGGTATAATGTAGTTTTGTATATGTATGCATTTTTTTTCTTGCAGTTTGTAAATTAGAAAAATAAAAAACAAAAATAAAATGACTTATTTATGGTATAAAGTTTTGTTTGCTTTGTGCGAATGGAAAGGCAATCTCAGCCTTTCTAATATAAAGGTGTGTCAGAAAAATTATGAAAATAACCCAATTATTTTACAGCCCTCTAGAACTGGCACAAACAATTAAATGCTCAGCCAAATAATTTATGGTGTGAAAAGTGGTGTATAATGCAGAGTAAAAAGAGGTGTCACTGAAAGTATTTTTTTTTTTTAAGCCAGAATTTTATACATAGCATAAAAGTTGCATTATAGATATATATCCCTAAAAATAATGGCTGTGATCTGTATGTATATTAGTAAAACAATGTGTGCATATAATATAGTATTATATAGTAAAACAGGGACACCTACAGGTGATTTTCTAAAGAGCAACAGAAAATTAAATGTACTGTATGTAAGGACTGTTCTGGCAGCTTATGCCTTGTCACACAGTACACAGCTGTCATCAGCTCCTACCAACGCAAGCACACAAATCATACAGCCCTGCAATATCTTAAGTCTGCTAAACAACATTAAGTAAGCCCAATAAGATTGTTTTGCCACCAGTATGGATTTATGAAGCTTAGCTACCATCAATCAGCAAAGGTGGCAACCCTATTTAGGAATGCTCCTTGACTTCCTTTCCAGAATATGTAGACATCTCTCCTCAACCAAAATGCTTTTCAAACTGTATTGCAAACATCTCAAAGTTAACTACTGCATGAATAGCTTTTTTATTTTTATCTTACATTTTTTTTTTTATGAAACAGACTTTGTGCCAGCTTCTCTTCGAAAGCAATCAACTTGATAAAGAGCAGAAATTAGGGCAACACTTTTAGTGGTACAGGTATGGGATACATTATCCGTAAACCCATTATCCAGAAGGCTCTGAATTACGGAAAGAATGTCTCCCATAGGCTCCATTTTATACAAATAATCCAAAGTTTTTAATTCTCTGTAATAATAAAACAGTAGCTTGTACTTGATTTAAACTAAGATATAATTAATCCTTGTTGGAAGAAAAAACAGCCTATTGGGTTTATGTAATATTTAAATTGTTTTCTAGTAGGCTTAAGGTATGAAGATCCAAATTATGGAAAGATCCGTTATCCGGACATGGGTCCCAAGCATCCTGCATAACAGGTCTGGTCCCATACCTGTACACTGTTTTAGTAAAGGTTATTAGGCCTCAAATATGATTGCTAGATACTAAAAATAAGCCATAATCATTGTACCTGTAATTTAATTATAGTAGTGGCATGTAGAAATTTTCAAATTGTGCTTCCTTTGGTACACAAGGTTCATGACACAAGCACAGGCAGTTCACACCCTCTTCCATCTTCACCAGCAGGAAACTACATCAAAACACCAGTAATACATGCAAAAGTGGGGGGGACCATAACGACAATCACAGGACATTAGGGGGGGGGTCAAAATGTGGATCATGGGGTCAATTCAAGAGTATGAATGTATATGTTCATGTCATACCTGCATTCTACCATGTATACTATATTTTGGCAGACTGAGCTAGTACATAAATATGGGCCCGAGCATGGCTGTAGTTATAGGGTGTAGATCCTGTTAAGAAGCGGAGGGGTCTTGCTTCACATCCAGCAACCCGGGTCAGGGACAGAATGATTGCATGACTGGAAATGGCTGACAGGGATGATTTTTATAAGTTATCTTATTGAGGCTGTTGCCAGCAAACAAATTTTCCATAATTAAAGTCGGAGAACTGAACAGAAACATAGTTGGATAGGGCCGGCAAGACACTGTGAAAAAACCCAGTGGGCCCCCAGCACTTGTGGGCCACCCACTTTGGTCCAGTCCGGCTATTGGCGCTGCCCCTCCGACCTCCCTCCCGCTACTGGTTGCAGCTGTGGAGGATGGGGGAGGGCCCGGCCAATGCGTCTTCACCGCTGGGGCGGGGGGGGGGATAGTTGCACTCTGCATGGAAACCATAGAGATGCAGAACCATAACTCCCAACTGTCCCGTTTTCTGAGGGACAATCCAGATTTTGACAGCTGAGCCCGAGGCCCTGGCTTTTTATTTAGTTTGATCTCCTGCACTGACGCCAGAAGAAGATACAAACAGGATTATTAATCAAAGGTCAAGTTGTTTTTTTTCTTACACAAAAATTGTGTTTTTGGGGGTAGTTTTAAGTAAAAAAAATGTTGTAGCCTTCACGATGTTCAGGTTTTTAGTTCGAAAAATCGATCAATTAGAGTATTCAAGCTTTTCACCTAGATTACACTGATTAGAGTTTTTTTGCATTCAAGTTTTTTTCATAAATTAGGAAACATTGGAGTTGTGAGTTTATTCGAGGTAAAAAAAAAAAACCTGACAAACTTGATTTTTGATAAATAACCCCTCAAAGTCTCTGAAACTTAATTCAAATAAGAGGCTTTTTGGCAGAGAGCACAGAACTCTCAACAGCTGCACTTGAATACATTTGTAACAATTTAAGATAAGCAAAGATACTATTGTAACCATTTAAGATAAGCAGGTCTCTTGGGAGAACTGAGACTAGCAGCTTAAATGGCAATTCACCTTTATTTGCAAAACTGTGATAACACGCTCCCAGAAATGTATTCAGACTTTCATAACCTGTGTGGGCCCTCACTTATAGTGGAGGCAGGGTGTTGCTGAATTATACCTTCAAGGTATAACAATCTAAACCAATCTATAACATACTAAAAGTTAACTACCCCTTTAACTTAACTATGAAGAGATCAATTCAACATTAATTCTCATAGGGGTTACATAAAAGAAATGCAGGATAGCACATACAGAGTGGTGGTAGTTAAATATAACTTACAATACTGTAGTGCAAAGGAAAACATGATGTTATTTAAGTGAAATTAAGTGAATTCTGCAATGGTAGGCTTTTTCATATGCTATGCCCAGAAATTAAACATTGGTCAAATGTAGCCTGCAGGGAATCCTTTAAAAATAAACAGAGACTAGGTTAGGTCTGTTTCTTCCTATATATAGTGGCCAACAGATTTTTGCCCCATAGGCTATTTACAGAAGAAAAGACCTCGTCGTTGTCACATCCAACATAGTGGCATTTATTATACAGCACTGTACTTCACCCAAACCTGTTTTATGAAATTTTTCTCCCACCATCTGAGTGAGGGAGTTTGCACTAAAAGTATGGGTATATGGGAGGGATCTTCAGTGTGTTCTGATAGGTCCCTAATGTACATGTGTTTAGGTTGTGAAGTTTGATTGGTTCAGGATACCCAAGAAATGAGCTGGCACAGGACTGCTCGGGAGAATCTCACTAAAGACTTTGAAGTGCCTGGACAAGTAATCTTGCATGGAAGGTGACTAGAACCAGGGGCCCAGAGATTCTACTTTCATGCAAAGACTGCAGCTCTTCAGGAACCTCTTCATGCTAAAACTGTGCCTAATAAACGAAGCTAAGTATTAAGTGTTAACTGTTTTAATTCACTGTAGTAGGCTTAGCATTGTGTGTTGTTTAGGATTGTTTGTCAGTAGCCACTTCCTATAGCAAAGTAGTACGTGTTATAAGCCATAGTGTATGTGTGTTTATTTCCTTGGCATTTATGTTATGTTTATTTCTGAACTAAATATCGCACTACAAATACTTGGCAGCATGTAACCCATAGGGTAAACAATGAGAGCAGCCTACACCGACAGCTTTTGGGATCTGACTTAAAGGAGAAGGAAAGGTTAAAACTAAGTAAGCCTTAACAGAAAGGTCAATCTAAATATACCAGTAAACCCCCAAAGTAATGTTGCTCTGAGTCCCCTGTCAAAAGAAACACAGCATTTCTTACCTTCTATTGTGTACACATGGGCTTCTGTATCAGACTTCCTGCCTTCAGCTTAAACCTCATTGCCCTGGGCAAGAGCATGCTCAGTTTGCTCCTCTTCCCCCCGCCCCTCCCTTCTCTACTGTAATCTGAGCCCAGAGCAGGGAGAGACTCAGGCAGGAAGTGATGTCACACCACATTAATACTGCAGCTCCTATTCTAAACAAACAGAGAGTTTCTAGAGCTTTTTACTTAGGTATGGTAAAACATTCTACAGAATAAATATAGCATTCTAGCTTGCACTATTGCAGCTAATCTATTGGCAATAAAATGCCTCCGTAGCTTTCCTTCTCCTTTAAGTGGAATCCAAAGGAATCTAGCTAACAGTGCAATGTATTAACTGATGCAGACTAGCATTGCCTAAGAGGGCAGACTGAAGGCTCACTGCCAAGTTTCACACTCTTTTGATGTCCTTTAAGATAGCTATATTTTAGTCTATGATATTTCAGCATCATTACGGGTGCTAGGGGGTAATATGCTTGACGCATCAGGCGCAATTGTCTAAAAGTCCACCTGGTATAATTTTTTTTAGCGTATGATTGACATTTGTGTACATTTTTTTAAGTGGAAGTATGCTGTGATTATTGATACTGGCTACAATAGGAACCCTGGACTTACTACCTGTTCAGGAGGTGGTTGTAACTTCAGGGGTCCCCTGTGCCAGTTGGCACAATAGCAGTTAAATTGGAGCAGAAGCCATTAAGGACTGAGTGGTGACTCAACTATTAACTCATGAGCAACATGTTGCTCACCAACCCCTTGAATGTTGCCCCCAGTGGCCTCAAAGCAGGCATTTATTTTTGAATTCCTGGATTGGAGGCAAGTTTTTGTTGCATAAAAAACAGATGTACTGCCAAACAGAGCCTGCTGTAGGCTGCCAGTCCACATAGGGACTTCCAAATACCCAATCAAAGCACTTATCTTGCACCACCCAGGACATTTTTCATGCTTGCATTGCTCCCCAACTCTCTTTACATCTGAATGTTGCTCATGGGTTAAAAAGGTTGGGGACCCCCAGTCTAAAGAGTTCACCAATACCAAACGATAATCAATTGTTCATTTTCTCATTTAATATTTACCTTTATTCCATATATAGAACAAATCTTGTCACTTAAAATAACAGCCGACGAGTCATGATAATTCTTATGAGAAGATAAAAGATGACATTTCAATAGAATATGGAGGTTCTGTATTTCCTCCAAGGTCCTTCAGTGTAAAATCTACATCATGTTTTTTCCTCTCTATGTTAAATTGCAGACAAAACTAAATTTAGTAGAATCATTTCTTCTAGAATTGTTTTTTCCAGGTTGAAGATAAAGACATAAATTGATCTGAATTCCCGTTCAGAGATTAAATTGTATCATTAAAAAGTCAAGAGCAGACATTTGTTAGAGAAACAGAAATGTCAAGCACAATTAAATAAAATCATCTGTTTAGATATAATAGTGAATGCTTCTGAGAACGTCACAACGTAAATTCCCTGTTGCTGAATTTCAGGTAGGAGAAAATGTCCTGTCCATAGAGCTTTACAGGAATTTTGAAATTGATTTTTATATTGCCCTTGGCACCACTGGGACATAGAAGTTTTAAGTGTGCAACAATGTTAGTATTTAAAGTTTCTAGTTAAACCCTCTACAAACTATCATGACAACTGTTTGTACTGCAAACAGTACCCTAAAATAAATAGGATCGATCTGGTAGCAAAAGTTTCAGGATATTTCAATAAATAGCAATATTGTAAATATGTTTTTTTGCTTAAAGGGCATGTAAAGGCAAAAAATAAAATCTCATTTTTACTTTCTTTAATGAAAAAGAAACCTATCTCCAATATACTTTAATTAAAAAATGTGTATGGTTTTTATTAGAAACCTGACTGTATGCAGTGAAATTCTCCCTTCATTTACTGCTGTGGATAGGAATTGTCAGACAGTCCCTAACTGCTGGGCAGTGAAACAATCATACTTATGAACAGCAGGGGGGGGGGGCTGCCTTACTTCCCAGCCTTTCAGAACTCCAGCAGCTTTGTTTCCCTGTAGAGCAGTCAGCGACTGTGTAGAGATTTGTACTGGATTTTATTTTTGCCTTTACATCCCCTTTACTGTTTCCAATGCCAGCAGCAGGGACAAAGATCATGGAGCCAGATTTAAGCAGATAAACTGGGATTCTATTTGGAGGATTATTTTGCTGCAGCCACTGGTTCTTCAGAGCTGGAGAAAGTTTGTATAAACAATACAAAACTATAAAATCCACATAAGATTATATGACAACACAGGACCCAGTGCAGTCTGTATATTCTGATGATTAATCAGTCCTGCTGTATCGGCTTCTGGCAGATATTATTTGACTTGAGCTGTTTTGATAATTTATGACGATCCCTAAGCAGCACAGATCTTGTAAAGATGTTTAACAAAGTTACAAGATGACAGCCCCCTGTGGCCAACTTTGAAAGCATAAATCATTTGTTTGATTAGGCTTGCGGTGCAGTAAGTTCATGTTTATGTTTAGTATACAAAATACAGCATTTCTAGACTTATTTTATTTTAGACTTTCCTTGTCCTTTAACCCTATAGGACAAACCAAAAAAAAAAAACTTGTTTCCGCCATGTGATTTATTTTTTGTAAATCATACATTTATAAAAAATTTATTTTGTACAGTAAAACAGGATTGACACAAACACGAGAGCATTAAAACGTATGCACATTGTCATGCATAATTTCAGCTTTTAATTACTCCACTATGTTTTTTCATTATATAATGTTTATAAATGGTCTGGTCTACTTAAACCTATCTGTTACTTCAAAGTAACAAATAGAAATTCTTGTATTTGTTGTTGATTTTATATATGTATTTCTTTTATTTCAGTTCATTATGTTTTTGCCCATAGCTTGATTTGGTTTACATAATGTTTCACTGGAGAAATTAATTCTACCATGATTATTACTCATGTATCTGATATTTCTAGCTTACTATACTCATTTCTACTAATGTTTTATTTCGGCAACAAGATAATAGGCTTTAGGTTTGAAAGTTAGTCCATAAACTGGTATTGGATCCAATTCATGTTTGGTACTTTTCACCAGCTTCAGCCTCTGCATCATAGTAGCCATAATAACAAATATTTCATTTCGAGCCACATCCTCTCCCACACATTTCCTCACCCCCATTCCAAAAATTAATACTTTCTCAGTCAAACTCTTTATTATCTGTCCATTTTCATCAAGGAACCTTTCTGGCATAAACATGTCAGCGTCTTTCCATACAGTGCTGTAAATAAAGCAGATAAACTGGATATTAAGCAGAAGGCACATAAACAATCTCTCTTTCACAGATTAAAACACACTGGGGCTCATTTATCAACACTGGGCAAATTTGCCCATGGGCAGTAACCTATAGCAACCAATCAGTGAGTGGCTTTTTTCAGCCAGCGGCAGGTAGAACAATGAATGCAACAATTTTATTGGTTGCCGTGGGTTACTGCCCACGGGCAAATTTGCCTGTTGATAAATGACCCCCACTGTGTGCAACGTGCAAAAATAAAACAAAAAAAGGGCGCAATTAGCCTTCCTTTTTTGTTATTTTATTTTTTTTGCAATTTGCACACTGCATTGTGTAAGTAGCTTCTTTGCAGAGTGTAGAGACCTGCGGAATCCCATTTGAATAGGGTGCTGCCTTCATTAGGCAGTTCTCTATCCAGGCAAGGGGAGGCAATTAGTTGTATACCCCTTTTTACATGTTAAAAAAGTATTAAAGTGTACATTTCTGGACAAAGAGTTCCTGTCATGGGGGTTTGATTGGTGTTGACATGAAGCAAGAGTTTTTCTGTGCATGAATATATTCAGGTCAGATGGTTTTTTTTTACAGTTAACCAGCCCAGGGTTCAAGACTATTGATTTTACTGATTGGTTTCTAACAAATTGGACCCAATTAAATTACATTTAGGTTATTTTATCTTTATTGACATGGATTATTGTAAGACAATTACTTATATAAGATGCCTAACTAATCGAAAGATTTAGAAATATCATTGTTGTTCCAGTATTATTGTCATATACTTACTTATCGTGATTAACTTGATACAAATTGGTAAAAACACAAGTACCCTTCGGAATAAAATATCCATTCAGTTTTGTGTCGACAGTCGTGCTGAAAAACAAGACATGAAGTGCTACATCAAATATACCTCTATATACATGCTTTAAAACATTTAGGGTATTTTGATAAATGCAGTATATATATATATATGGGTATATTTAATATGTATATTTGATATTTATATATTCTTACCAGTGTGGTAAGCCAAATGGCACAAAAGAGGAATGGCGCAGGACTTCATTAATAAATGCCTCTGTATAATGCAGGTCCTTTCGATCGTTAAATCTTGGTGCTCTGCTGCATCCAATTTTTTCCTCTAGAAGAATACATCTTTTTAGTGTTGAGTTTACTAAATAAATAGTGAGAATGTAATTTGGAGTAGAAAAAAGGTTTCTTATGTGTAGCTACAGTATGGTTTGAACGGTCAGTACGTTTTGCTGTCCATTTCCTCTGATTTGTCTCTAATCTTCACCCTCTATGTTTTTCTCTACATCTGCTGCATACTAAAACTATTTCTTCCTCACTATTTCTTTTTGTCAATTTGATCAACCTCTCTGTTACATACTTTCTCTCCCTTTACCCAGATGTAACCCCTCTTCAAAGTATTTGCATCTGGCTCCTCATTATGTCTCAGCATACCAATGTTTCTGTGCAGGTCAGAACAGCAAATTTGGAGCGAGCAGACTCTACTTTTTTTATGCAAGACAGCTGTCACTTTCTGATACACTGCCATGTCCCTTTCCTTTCTCATTACCCTCAACCATTCAAACACACTTGTAATATGACACACACACATATACATATATAACTTCTTTCCTTCTTGTTACTGTAGGTTTCTATATTTGAATACGTTTGTGATGCCGACTGGGTGATCATATTTTGGTTAATGAAATGCATGTACAACATGTAAACAGGTACATTATTTCTAGATATATGAATATATTTACTGACCAATTTCTTTGTGTATTTTGTCTTGAAATTCTGGATATCTCAATAAATAAAATATAGCCCATAGCAAAGCTGAAGTAATTGTGTCAAATCCTACAAAAAGATCAGACAAAGAGGAATTTCATTATTTCATGGTATTTAATTATTCCAAAATCGATTCACAATTTTTTTTTTATTATATTTACTGTACATGTATACAGGGCTGCTCTTGCCAAAACTGAAATTTGACTCTGTCTAGTGCAGAGAGTGCAATAATGCTCACTGCACTAGCGATACCCCTCTCCCGACCTGATCCGACACTAAATTGTAAGAGCAGAGCAGTTGAGGGGGATCGCATCAGGGCTACTACTTCAGGTAGCAGCAGCCCCAGAAACGGCTCTGCGTGTATACATGCAGAATGTGGGGACGTTACTCTTCCCCTGACCTCCACTGCCGCCGGATGCTTTCCTATTAAATCTGGCAACAGAGGTGGGGGTAGTAGGATTCCATAGTGGCACACAGTGGAAGTGATGTCACACACACAACTACTGATGTCACGTGGGGACGCTTACAGGTGTATAGAGAGAGAGAGAGAGAGAGAGAGAGAGAGAGAGAGAGAGAGAGAGATACAGTACCAGGCAAGCTTATTTGTTATACAAGGTATTGTATGACTATATTGTACTATTAGTGAGTTGGTTTTTTTTTTTAAAGCATTCCAGCGGCACATGGTTCATTAATGTTGCTCTCCTCCATTTTCACTTGAATCTGGTGAACTCAAGTTACAAAGTTATTGCATTACATTTTTTTTTAATTAAACAATATAAGAGATTAGAATAGGGCTTTACTAGGGTGAATTTAGACAAGTCACTGACTTTCGGCCCATGTGTCATTTGTGGTAGTTTGTAAAGATTATTATGTTCATTGTTTATTTATATTTCATTTCCTTGTATTATATTAATATGTTATTTTGTATTACTAGCCTGGAATGTCTACTGTACTGAAGATCTAAATGCAGGTTGATACAACTGTTAAAAGCAGCAGGAGAAGGCAGACTGGAGTATGTAACGCAAAGATAAGAGACGTTTGTTTTAGAGAAAGTGACAGGTCAGGTTATATTAAAGGGACTGGTCTGTAAGAATAATGGTAGGTCACCCCTTGAGGCTAGAAAAGCATTTTAATGCTTGCCTTTCTAATTGGTTAACTGATATACAACCATAAAATTGTGTAACTCCTCCCTTTAGATAGGTTGTGGGAAACATATTTTACAATTCAAACGGGATAAAAATACAAGGGAATACAAACCAGCTCCAAAAATATCATTCACTGTTGCAATTATCTGTTCATCGCTTAATTGTTGACTTTTGTCTTTGGACTTTCTTTCTTTACACAACTGGATAAGTGCATCCGTAATGTCTCTAATGGTGTTCTATGGTGTAGAAAATGATTAAAGATAGCATATACAATAACTTTTACATGATAATGTGTGTGCTACTGAACATACAATTGCATCCTGAAAGGAATTCAAGAAGGTGTACAAGTCTAATACACACTTTTGCTTATAAATAAATAGTCAGCCTCGGTATAAGCCGAAACATATGTAAATAATAGCTTAAAGTTGATAAGATAAAAATATACAGTAAATAATATTAGAGTCTGTTGCCACCACATAGGGTTTTCAAGTGCAAGTTTAAAAGAGCTTTGGGTTTTCTATTTTCCATGTCAGACCAAGGAACCCACCAAGAAATGGTATTCTGATTTCAGTTCCCAAGTTTACTTGAGAATTTAGTTTCTGTTTGACCCAGCTAATCTATGTTCAATCTGAACTCTGTATTTCTGACTTTGGCCTCTTACTGTCTGTATGTTTGCAACGCCAGCTGACCTCGTACCTATTTAATGTGGGTTTCTGCTGCATAAGAAACAGACCTCTTTATTTAGGGTCCCAGTCTATACAGTAAGTCATCATTTACTACTGTCCATGAGTTTAACTTAGAGCCCACTCACAATTCTAGACAGACAAATAGATTAGCTAGATAGTGTAGTTACATTGGTTTCTAGAGCCAATTTTAAGAAACAATAGTGACTCTTAGAGGCAGATTTACTAAATTGTCGCCAGCGACCACTTCGCACAACTTTGGAAGGTGCAATTCATTACCACTATGCTAATGCACTAAAATGCAAAGTTTCGTCCTGGGCGCCGAACGCTGGCGACTTTTCTTCAGTGCGAGCATTTCATAGCGAAGATTCACTAGCGTTTGTTTATGCCTAGTGAAAAGTCGCTAGTGATCTTACGCTTAGGTCAATTTGAATAGGGCAGGTACATTAAAGTTGTAAGATGTTGGTGCAAATGCTTGAAGTGGAACCTTAATAAAGACAAATAGAGATCATATAATGCCCTAGACATGAGCCCACTGTAAAATGAATGTTCCGTGGCCCTCAAATGTCTGGGGGAAAATGTTAACCCAAAAAAGTTCAAGTTAGGACTTTTGCAGGCAATCCTGCTTAAAAAAAGGAAAAGTCACCAGCGTTTTTTTAACTTTAATGCATTTTAAGCAGCCAGGATATGATGTAACTGACATAAGATTGAGGAAGATCTAGCTTCATTTCAGCAGTTTGCCTGGTCTGAGGTGGCAAAGTCAACTTTGGCGAAAGAGGTAATGTTCAGTAAAATCCGCACTTTAGGGAATTTGTGGAGCAAAGATAATTCATCTGAGCAAAAAGTCGCCTGACGATAAAGTGCAAGCGAACGTCTCTTTCACTTGCGAATTGTCGTCTGCACCTGTTAGTGAATTGGCTATGTCCCTGCAGATGTGATTTCAGGCAAAAATTCACTAGCGTTAGCCACTTCGCCCTTTAGTAAATTTACCCCTTAGACTGAGAAATAGACAGAGTAATGGTTAAATAAAACAATAGCATACTCAATAGAATCACTCTATCCAACAACCCTCATATAATATATTTGTATATTTTGTACAGCATGAATTAAAAATGCACAATGTTAAATGCATAAAATATTTTAAACAAACAAAACCTACCTCCTCAAATGATGCAAAGTGATCTTTCACACACTGTGCAATAAAGCTTTGAAAAGATTGCAGAAATTTTTTTAAAGCCTTTAAACTGGGCGATGGAATGAACCGCAGAATAGGGATAAAATCAGCTAGAAGGCCACCCCCAAAAGCCTTTCGGAGGTCATTATTCAAGTCAATAAGTGTAAGAAACTCTTTGTCCTGATGGTCATACCTCTTCCCAAAGCTCAAGGCACAAACAACATTAGCCACAGTAATAACTATGAGACTGGAAGGGTCAAAAGCAACCTCTTCAGCTGACATATCTATTAGCTCTTGAACTAGGTCTGAAGCTTCGGCACAAACATATTCTTCAAGGCGGCATGAGCAGTTGGACAAATTGGTTGATTCATTTGAAAGAGTCCTTAAAGCATTTTTCATAATCTTCTTGTGTATTTTCCAGCTTTCACCATATTTTTCTGAAAATGTCATACTTTTGCCATCAGAAAATAGAGAAAAAGAATAAAAGTTTGGTCTGTCTGCAAAATGTTCACCTTCCTTAAGCAAAACTGTTTTTACTGTCTCAAATCCACTTACGACAACAATAGGCATCAAGCCCAATTTGATTTGGAAAACATCACCGTATTTATGCCGCATATCGGTAAGTGAAATGTGCATCTGATCTCCAAGCTGGAAAAAATTTCCAACAATTGGCATTGGCCATGGACCTGGTGGGGAGTTTCTTTTTTTCCACAGCATGGACATGACCAACAAAACAGTAAGAAGCGAAAGTGAAGCTTTAATTAACAGGGGCATCATATCCATGAGAGTCTTCTTAACAGCTGTAAAATAAGCAAACTAGAAATATTACAGTAACATTGACATTTTTAGATCTTTATGCTACATTTATGGGATGCTTCATCAAGCCAGATACAAACTAACAGGATTTGGATCAATCAAAGTAGATGATGTTTGGGCATGATGAGAAATACAGAATTAAAGTGATAAGCCTTTCTTAATTGTGCTGTTGTATAAAATATTGGAAAGTTTTCTATTGACTGTCATTAAAATCTTTGTCCAAGACATTTTTAGCATATTTTATGTTAACAATATTGGAGATATGAAAGTTGAAGCCTTGCATTTGATTTTTACTAGTACTACATTCAAAGCTTGAAATTGCTCACGTATTGTGAGTATAATATACCACTGGGAACAGTGGAGGTGCATCATATAATTTTCTATACTATATTGGAAAACCTTCTATATTCTGCAACACTTGTTACTCCCTAAAGCACATTTTGAGGATAATTTGCATCAGCTGTTCGTTAAAAACACAAATTTATAGTTTTGTTCTTTTACCTTCTACTTTGTATTTTTCTTTTTCGTGCACAGTTTTTACTCAGTTACTTTTGTTTTTTATTTTTATTTTTATCTTTATTATTTTTTATATTTTTTATTTTTCATATTTTTTATTTTTATATTTCACTTGTTCAAACAACCGTATTTGTATAAATAATCACGAATTTTGTTTGGATTAATTTTATTCACAGAAATAATCACAAATTTGTTTGGAAATATTTTCTCACCAAAGTAAAAGCTGAACTACACAAATAAGCCTTTGATATAAACACTTAGGGGCAGATTCACTAAGCTCGAGTGAAGGATTCGAATGAAAAATACTTCGAATTTCGAAGTATTTTTTTGGTACTTCGACCATCGAATTGGTTAAATTCGTTCGAATTCGAACGAAATCGAACGAATCGAACGAAAAATCGTTCGACTATTCGACCATTCGATAGTCGAAGTACTTGCCCTTTAAAAAAAACTTCGACCCCCTACTTCGGCAGGTAAAACCTACCGAAGTCAATGTTAGCCTATGGGGAAGGTCCCCATAGGTTTGCTAACCTTTTTTTGATCGAAGGATTTTCCTTCGATCGTTGGATTAAAATCCTTCGAATCGTTCGATTCGAAGGATTTAACCGTTCGATCGAACGAAAAATCCTTCGATCGATCGAACGAAGGATTAGCGCTAAATCCTTCGACTTCGATATTCGAAGTCGAAGGATTTCAATTCGAGGGTCGAATTTCGAAGTATTTTTAACTTCGAAATTCGACCCTTAGTGAATCTGCCCCTTAGTGGCAGATTTATCAAAGGTCGAGGTGAAGTTTTGAATTGAAAAACTTCGAATTTCCAGCTATTTTTTGTGTACTTCGACTAGGGAATAGTCATACTTCAATTCGAATTTGAAAAAACTTCGAAATTCTAAGGTCTCTTAAAAACTTCGACTTCGACCATTCGCCACCTAAAAGCTGCCGAAGTGCTGTGTTAGCCTATGGGGGACCTCCTACAAACTGTATGGAGGCAATTGGGGGAGTTTGGGAGATTGAAGGTCGAAGTTAAAAAAACTTTGAATCGAAGTATGATCGCACGATTCGAATTCGGCCCACTTCGACACCAAAAGAACTTCGACCTCCATTTGCTTGGTCTTTTTGAATTCGAAGTTCGAAGTTTTTTTAACTTCGACCTTGGACCTTTGATAAATATGCCCCTTAAGGTGCAACAATTAATAATCTGAAATACTGCACTAGATATTATTCCATTTATCTGTTTTGTTTCCCCCTCAAACAACCCACGGGCTTGAGGGATACAGCAATCCAACTTTGGAATTTGTTCTTTGTACACTGGCAGAGGAGAGCCCGAGAGGTTGCTGGACTTGGAACATACCAATTCGGGGATTCAAAGCTACAAATTTGACATTTGATTTTTACTAGTGTATGATTTATAATATCTACAAGTGATTAATGTATATAATAGAGCAGATATGGGGGCTTTTTAAAGCTGTATAAATGAAGATTAAATAAAAAAAAAACAATGAAAAAACACAATGAACTGGAAAGCCAGGTATTGCAGAGTAAAATCCAGTGTTTTAAATCTGTTTATTGATTATAGGTAATCAGGCAGCCCTATGTAAAATTCTGGTGTAAAAAGCAGTGACTTACAAAATGCTAAATAAAAATATCTCATTCCTCCTGGCCTACTTGCCATTTGATTTTTTGCCTTTAATAGCTTAGCAATGTATAGAGTGGTGTAAAATAATGGAGTAAAATATGGTTTTCAGGAGGGATAGAAACTTCAAATTTATATATACAGCAACCAGTTTTTTTAATAGATGATTTCAATTGGATGCCACTAAATTATGTGTACGAAGGAATACCCAGCTTTTTAAATGTACCCTGCAAACTATGGTGATAAATGTGTTCTGCAATAATGCAAGTACCAGCCAAACTACCAGTTATTATTAGCATATATTTTACATAGTTACATAGTTAAATTGGGTTGAAAAAAGACAAAGTCCATCAAGTTCAACCCCTCCAAATGAAAACCCAGCATCCATACACACATTAGCAATTCACCAGTCTCTCTGCACTATGCTAATATATTCTGTAGGAACTGATAACCCACAATACCAATATTTGGTAGTGAAACACAATTTATCTGGGCATTATAAAACACTGTTGCATTAATTTTCAATGAGGCTATAAAAGGTCAATTGCTGAAAGCCAATGCTGAAAATACAGCTAGATTAGATTTACTCATTTTTGCAATAGCGTTTATAAAAAACCTGTAATTCCTGACCACAAGATACTTACAGCAAAAAAACAAACAGGCCTACACTAATGGAAATTACAAACAGATTATGATGGACTATAGAAATGGAAAAGCTCACAACTATATTACACAATAACTTAGCAAAGTTTGAAAAGGTTTGGAATATTTGGCTCTACAGACTGCACATGCTACGCAGGTCATAATGCTCAGTATTACCCATGCTCAGTCATCCACCCTCCCCCCCCTATACCTATCCCTCTCAGCTCCCCAAATTTTACTGTTTATTGACAAAAATAAAAATGACAAACCAATGTTCTTTATTATACCATGCTGTAATACGGTAATGCTGAAACTTTAAAAAATAAAGTAAAAAAAAAAATATAATCACAAATAACCAAAATCGATATCAGCTTTTTTTCAGAGGTTGTTTCTTTCCGGCAATTGCTAGCATATTTAAGAACCAACTTAAATGGGTTAATTATGATTGTTTACAGTGAAACAGATATGAATTAACCTGCTCTTCAATGACCGCACTGTTTCACTCTCAGGGTGATTAATTTCACTTTATGCACTTCTATTACCGCAGTGTTCCACTCTCAGGGTGATTTATTTCAGGTTATTATTCCAGTGTTCTAATGGTACTGACTATTTTGTTGTGTTGCATAAGCAAATGATTAATAGCAAACATGTCTCTTATATTTTGTTTTATGTGATTATTGATAGCAAAAATATTTTTAATTACCTGATTCCATTTCTGTCCAGCTCCAACAGATCTGGTGGAAAATATTTATTATGACTGTATCTTTTCCAGGGGGTGACCAAAGTCTGCAGCAATTCACTTCAAGCTTCCTGTTCTGACTTGAAAAGTAGAAAGGTCTTTGCTTAAAAACATTGTTTTACCCCTCCCACGCTAATGTTTAGTTATCCACATTTACCATGTGACATGGTTAAAGAGCCAGAAAATAGAAATAGACCCATGCCCCCTCCTCAAAGTTTTAAAAGCCACCCTCTGTGGCGTCTTTTTTATCCTTCTGCTTTCCTTGCTTCATTCAAAGCAATATTTTTACTTTTAAACCTTGGGAAAGCATTAGGTGACTGTAAATGGCAACAAGGGACAGGTTTTTTTTTGATCCATGAGATCTTTCCCCCTGCACATTACCTCATATCCTTGACTCCCTATCAGTACTTTCCCATCCCTTCTATGTACAATGGTTGTCTTAAAGCTCATAATAAAGACGCTGGTTACTAGTTACTTTATTATTTAAGCTGTTAGAATCTTTCAGGTCTTTGGAAATAAATGAAATTCCTACAAATTTGGCAGAATGTTAATACTTGTATAAAGGCTTAGTCTAGAAAAATGCCTTAATTCTCAATTTGCCCGGGTAACCCAGGAGTTGCCCATTTTAGGACACTGTATTCCTGTAAATATATGCCATTTCACCAGTTTTTGCAATTTTCCTTCTCAGTAATATGTGCAAACAAATAATCCCCTGGGCTACTATGAAACAGGTTGCTTTTGGTGGATGAAACCCTTGTTCATTAGAAAAAACAGTTTCAATGTTCTTTGTGTATCTTTCAGATGGGTTGGCTTATAATTTCATAAGAAAAGCAGATACAGTGAAGGCAGCGAATGATATATTCTGTACTGTTGATGTGTGACTTACTCCCCTCAACCCCACACCACTTTGATTGGCTGCCTTAAATTTGCATATGTGTTGTATGCAGAGGACTAAGCCACCTGAAAACTTGTAAAGTAAAGCTGATGATGATAAGATTTTTAGTGTAAATTATAGGCTAAACATTCATATATATCCACAATTCAAGTAATGAAATGTAGGTATTCAAAATTTTGATGTGGTAGGTTAACACTCCTATTGTTCACCTTTGCATTAACTTTTGTATGTTATAGAACTTTTATTATGTTATCAAATAGACTATTCTAATGGACTAAACAACTTTTTAATTGGTCTTCATTTTTTATTTGTTTTATTTGTTTTAAAATGATTTGTCTTCTTCTTCTGATTCTTTCCATTTTTAAATGGAGGTAACTGACCCCAGCAGCCAAAAACCTTTTGCCTTGTGAGGCTACATTTGTACTGGTATTGTTACTTTTATTGCTTATCTTTCTAATCAGCCACTCTGCTATTCTTCTCCCTTGTAAAGAAATGAAGTAAGAAATGTTGATCAGTCCATTAAAATTTAATTTTTTAACCGGATGATTCATATATAAGTTAAGCATAACAATAAGTAAATATTTCATATAGCAGTTTATTTCTGAATTTTTTCTTGGGCATCTGGAAATTTCAGTAAGTATAAAATATCCCATTGTAAAACAGAAGACACCATATCAAAATCTATAGACAAAACCCAAACAATTTGAAAATACAATAATTATTTTATTTTATAAATAAACTCAATTAAGTTTATGTTTATTATTTAATTTTTTAATTAAATAATTATTTAATAATGATTTTTAGCTTGAATTCTTTTTTTCTATATAATAAGTTGTGTGGTTCTACTACTGCCCTAGCGGGAAATTTACTCAGCCAAAGTCATCATTTTCACTTTTAATCATTGCTAACAGCTCTTTACCAGAAAAAAAGATCTGTGATTCAGCTGTAAAGTCCTGCTGAGAAAGAGCAGAGCAGCCCACCCTTACCACATGAGTTGCCAATGGGAGGCAGAAGACAAGCAGAAGGAGCATGCCCATTTCAGTCAGAGTGGGATGCAGTGGGAATGACTGGCTGCACTTCAGGTAGAAACAGCCTCAGAAGTCTGTGCAAGGCTTATGGAAAGCATTTTAGGACATCATCAGGAGAACACACGCTCCTGCATGCGCTCTCCTAAAGAAGAAGTATGCAGACTTGTCTCTTATTCTACTCACTTATCTCAAGAAACTGAAGTCACACCTCCATGCTGCCCACATTCGCTGTAGCAGTCTCCCCCCCCCTCGTGGTTCATTCCTCAACCCTTCCTCGTCAGCCCTCAGACCTCCCTCCTCAGCCCTCATTACAAAAGCCCTCCGTCCTTAGTTCTCCCTCCTCAGCTCTCAGACCTCCCTCCTCAGCCTTACGAGCTGAGGTCTGAGCACGGAATGCTGAGGAGGGAGGGCTGAGAGCTGAGGAGGGAGAACTAAGGACGGAGGGCTTTTGTAATGAGGGCTAAGGAGGGAGGTCTGAGGACCGAGGAGGGAGGGCTGAGGAATGAACCATGAGGGGAAAATTGCAACAGCAAATGTGGGCAGCATGGAGGTGTGCCTGCAGTTTCTTGAGATAAGTGAGTATAATAAGAGACGAGTCTGCATACTTCTTCTTTAGGAGAGCGCATGCAGGAGCTTGTGTTCTCCTGATGATGTCCTAAAATGTGTTCCATAAAGGCTAGTGAAGAAAGACAAGGACTCTGGTTACACACAGCATAGCTACAGAAATTTTAACTCCGCTAACCTGCATTTTTTTCCTAAGACCTGCCTGCTTCAGTTGTAGCTATGTTGTGTCAGAAAGCCCCAGCTGTTACAATGTAGCCTAATCTACCATATACAATGTATCTGAGCTTGCCCAGAAGGAAGACGGGGACAGCACTAAAGACAAAGTACAGCAGGGCAAGTAATAAAATGGAAAAGTTTTTTCCAGCTGTATGTACAACATGTTTCGGGTTCAATACCCTTTATCAAGTGAATCACTTGATACAGGGTATTGAACCCAAAACTTGTTGTGTTTTCCACTGCCTGGAATAAAAAGTTGTTTGCAGTAATACTGCTGGAGTTCCTCTTCCTTCTCATATACTTGAATTCCCTACCACTTCAGTTGAACTGAAGAAGTCACTTGGATGAGTGGTGAAACTTTTCAAGAAAAACTCTAAGGGGGTTAATTATTAGTCCACATGCCAAAAACTCAAAAAAATCCAGTTTTTTTAACTATAAAATCCAATTTATTATACCTCGAGGATGGAAAAAGCCTGAATCTGAAAATCTGGCATCTCAGACCTGTACAGGTTGGACAGGTCAATGGGTCCCTATTCTATTTGGAAGTTTCTGTGGTCTGTGCTGGAATTAGCCGAAAATCCAAATATTTTCGATTAATGCTGACTTTTTTTTTTTCTTTAGCCTGTCTAGTGGTCTAATGGACTGATGTATATAGGACAGACCACTAGACAGGCTAAAGAAAGTACAATAGGAGAACACAATTCAGATATAAATGAGATTGATGTGGGGCATTTAGTTACCCAATTGGATTTCAAATTTTACAGCATATCCCCAGACCCAGGAGGGGAGGTGATAGGGTCAAGCAGTTACTAAAATGTGAGGCAAACTAGATTAGAAAGCTTGGAACCCTTATGCCCGGAGGTCTGAATAAAGAATATGAATTATACCCTCTGATATAGGTGTTGGCATTTTTTTTACTTTTCAATTGATTTTAATATGATATTTACTCTGCTTATCTTCTAGTGGCTACCAAAGAATGCACAAGTGAAACTACAAAAGTTAAGTTAGCTTTTACACTATAAATAAATGAACTATAATATTGTATATATTTGGTAACTGAGGTGATACATATGCATATACTTTGTGCTACATATATATATTGTTGATATATTGTTGGTTTTAAACAAAGCATTTTGGTACATTGTAACCAGTAAAGGGCATTGTCAGTGTGGATATTTAAGGAAGTAACAAATTTGTAATTATATACTTTGTCAGCTTGAAAAAGGTCTGTGAGGTCTGAAACGTTCCTGTGCCAGATGTGATACTGTAATAAAGGCGTTTTTATTACTAAATGGGAGTGCTGCAGGCTTTTTAATTAAAATAGTCCGATAAATTCGGACTTTGATAAATAAAGCCCTAAATGTCCACTTGCCTTCTGGACTAGATACTAGATACTGTATATTCTTCCTGAAAAGATGTCTCCTTTTTTATGAAAGCTTGTTTGATAGTACCTATTCCACTGAATTTAACTAGCAAAGATCCTTATTTTTTATTTTTCAATTTCCATATTGTTTCATGAGCTCAATAAAGGTTAGATGAGAACAATCTCCCATTTGAAAGATGTTCCCAAACATTGGTCATGGCATTGGACCAGGTGTAATATTCATTCCTTGATGATTTCTTAATTACAGTAAACTGGAAAAATAAAGTCTGCAATACCAAGGTGATGTCAGTTTTACACATCTTACAAGACAACTTTACTATTACATAAATATTATAAAATTCAAAATAAATAGTTAATAGATAGATACTGTGTAAACTTATAAACAATTGTTAAGTACAGTGCTGGTTGCAAAAATGCCAGTCACAAAGATGATTTGCTAGTTGTGCCTGCTTTGTATGTGTGAGGTGCTGTGTGGCTTCATGCTTCATAGGATCCACATTGACAAGCATCTCAATGCTGCAGGAAGTGACACATCAGCCAATAGGGGCTGGCAGGAAAAGGAAGCAACAGAGCCTAGCAGAGAGCAGCCTGGCAGATAGAACCACACGCTGGACAGAGAGAGAGAAAGAGGAACTGCTGGTGGGCCCAGAGAACTGAAAGGCCCCACCAAAAGCAGAATTTCAGATCAGGCTGGCACAGGGACACCAGATACTGTGCCTGGAGTGACAGAGATTGTGAAAGAAATTCAGATTGGAGGAACCAGCATCAGCAGGGGATTTCCATCTGAATATCCAAAGGGGCTGGTAGTCGCACTGCAGGGCTGCAAGTGCTGCAAGTGCTGGACTTGCCTGAAGGATCTGTGTGTCTTCCAAAGAGACTTTTGGAGTGAGTATCCTGTTTTGGGACAGTACCCTAATGGAGTACTTGAATATTCTGAGACTGTGCTTGTTTGGGAATACATTAAAAAACTTTGAATATTAGTTACTCAGATAGTTAGCACAAGTGAGTTAGATAGTGAGGCCCCTATTTCCACCTGTTTAGAGTGCTCTTTGTACTATTTGGCTATTTATTTTAGATAAACAGTTATTCTGTTCACAAAATACTGTGCGTGTTTGATTATTGTTCTCCTAATGGGGCTACCCATAGGTGCATTCCCGGATCTCACTAGGTGGAGGAACTGCACTAGTAAGTACCAGGTACCAGTCTCTCCCAATATCACTGCGGAGTGGCTCAGGTTTGTCCCGTGCCATCAGGTAAGCACCACACGTGGAGTGTAACATGACAGAAGTGTGTTGAAAGGATTACAAATATTTCATTGTGGTTTAGCATTTAGACACTTAGAAATCTTACCCTTTGTTGCCATTGATGTTTAAACTACAATGCTGCAGTTACAATGACAGTTTTGATGCAGACAGCCCTCAAGAAAAACTGGACACCCCTAGGGAGCAATTTTTACAAATAGCTGGAGGCCTTATTTCTTTTAGTTTTTCTGTTGGTATTGTATTTATGGTACAATGACTACATTACAGTATTTCTGTTTTTCTGAACTAAATTATAACATTCCTGAGCATGAATGGTTTTCCTGGACCTTCACATCACACAATGTTCTAGTGCTACACCTACATTTGGAATGATAAATATCAGGGCACATTATCTTTTAGAATTCATCATAAACCTACAAGCTAAAGCATCTTAAACAATTAAGGTTAATTCCCTGCTATTTTTATTTGTATTGCTAATGGACTGTAATAAGCCATTATATGTACTGCTCATAGCTCGCATGCTATATGGGAATTTTTTTAAAGGCTTTTAAATATACTTGCATACATTTTATACACTTACACACATATTTTAGTAAAGATTTTTTTTGTTTTTATTTTTTTATTTTGTAGACTTCTGCTCCCTTTCACACACTTATTCACACTCACACACACATATATATATATACATACACACACTCAACTTTTACAAGTGTACACACATGTATACACAAAAACGCACAAACAGTTTTTTTTCTTTTTTTATTTATTCATTTTACTCTTATCTTTTGGTTTTTCACCTAAAAATTGTTTATTTTGGCAGCGTGACTATTGGATTATGTATTTTGACCACTAATTACACTGTTGGATCAGTTATTATGTTGTTTCATTGGTTTGGGCAATTTTTGTAGTTTTATTGCAATTTTATCCCTCCATTGTTGTTCCTTATGTGCCATTTGGGGTGTTTTATCTCGATACTTAATAGTATGTGGAAAATAAGATGTTGCAAGGTGGAAATTTGACGTGATTTTTGGAAATGTCACCAAAATCACCAGATTTATGAAAGCTTTGCGGCTTGGTACTTTGGAGTAGAAAGACATGCATACTCAATTTAGATTCGGGGGAATGTGTACGTTCCAAAAATATATGGTTTTCTGCTGTGAAGGTATTTTTTTCTACCTTTGCCCCCAAAAACTATGTAAATGTGTTGATTTTGCAGTACCTTAAATGACAGACCATATGGGGGGGTCTTCATTTTGGGGCCCCTATATGCCACTTGCTTAGATAAACCTATATATACTGGACATAAAACTGTTCAGAGGACCCCAGGCTTTCATATTTGGGGTGATTTGTCTTGATACCTAATATTATGTGGGAAATAAGATGCTTCATGTGGTAGTTTTGAGGTGATTTTTGGAAATGTCCTAAAAATCGCCAAATTTAGGAAAGATGTACAGCTTGGTGCTTTGGAGTAGAAAGACATGCATACCCAATTTGGATTCGGTGGAATGTGTACTTTCCGAAAATATATGGTTCTCAGGGGGTGAACATACATTTTTCTACCTTTGCCCCCCCCCCCCCAAAACTATGTAAATGTGTTGATTTTGCAGTACCTGAAATGACAGACCATATAGGAGGTCTTCATTTTGGGGCTTCTATATGCCACGTGCTTAGGTAAACCTATACATATTGGGCATCAAACTGTTCAGAGCACCCCAGGCTTTCATATTTGGGGTGATTTGTCTTGATACCTAATATTATGTTTGGAAATAAGATGCTTCATACGGTAGTTTTGAGGTGATTTTTGGAAATGTAACCAAAATCACCAAATTTAGGAAAGGTTTGTGGCTTGGTGCTTTGGAGTAGAAAGACATGCATACCCAATTTGGATTCGGGGAAATGTGTTCTTTCCAAAATTATAAGGTTTTCTGGGGTGAACATACTTTTTTCTACTTTTGCACCCCCCCCCCCAAAACTAGGTAAATGTGTTGATTTTGCAGTATCTCGAACTACAGAACTGATAGCTCAAATGGGGAGTCTACATTTTGGGGCCCCTATATGCCACATGCTTAAGTAAACCTGTACATATTGGGCATCAAACTGTTCAGTGGACTCCTGGCAATCATTTTTAGGGTGTTTTACACTGGTACCTAATGATGTGTGGGAGATATAATGCTGTAGATTGGAAGCTTTGAAGTCAATTTTTAAAAAATTCACCAATTCCTATAAAAATAATTGCAACTTGGTAGTTTGGCATACATAGATATATTTACCCATTTTTGATTTGCCAGAATCTGCTCTTTCTAATAATGTGTATTTTTTTAGGGTAACCCTACTGTTAGTGGAATGTTTGGCCTTGAAATCAGAAGTATGCAGTTTTGTGGAACGGTGCTTTGGAAATTTGGTAGTGTACTGCTTGGAGATTTTGATCTATACAAGTGAGAAATCTCCATAAAACTATATATATTTGGTATTGGCGCATTCAGGAGACATAGAATTTTCCAAATCAGCTGTGCTCTCATACATAAAATAAATTATATTTCTGATATATGTGATTGTACTTTGTGAAACATGTTTTTTTTCATTTTATTAAACACTTAGAAGCCTATATCTTTTTACAGAAGTGGAATTACACCAAGCAGGGAACAGCTCCTCACAAACAAAAAAAAGATCAGGTTGTCCTAAAAATTTTTTTTATTGTTTTCCTGGGTAAACTAAAAGACCCTCCTGGAAAGGCCATGTACAATGTTTAAAATCTGCTTGGCAGTAGATGTTTGCATTTAGGACAAATCAGCTGGCAGGGAAAGGGTTTAAGGAGAGTAAGGAACTATAGGATAAACGCAGGATCACTACTGAAAGAGCACTTTTTCAAGTGTGTACTAAGTAGTGAATGAGTAAAGTTTTAAGTAACCGCTAGAGAGTTACCAATTAATTTAGACAATTAACAACAGATAACGGTTTTTTTTAGGTGTAACATTGACCATTTAGTCCAAAGAGTGTGTGGGGGGGAGGAGATGCAGACGGTTTTAATGTAGCTTTAAATAGTTTTTCACTTTTACTTTTTGTGGCCCCTGTGGAATTTTTTTTTATTGTTGCTGGCCAATAGAAGCAAACAATGTAAATAATAATTATAATGATAGTTACTCTGCTCTCTCTCTCTTTCTATGTTTGGAACGATTTCAAACTCTGCAACACTCTTCTTTTATAGAAAGATATTTAGCTCCCTCTGGTGTTCTTATTTGTATTATTTTATCTGCAAGAAAATTGTAGTGTCTGACTTCGTAAAGTAATGTGTTGGTAAAATTTTGGCTTGTTGCAACTACATTCAACTAACACCTACAAATGTTCTGAATGTTGAAATCAAACATGCAATAACTGTTGAAATCATTATATAGTGAATAAAGTACCCCCTCTTGTAAAATATAAGGATATTATAAGTTACCGAGGAGTTTCATGACCATATAAAAACACGAGGCCGAAGGCCGAGTGTTTTTATACAGGTCATGGAACTCCGAGGTAACTTATAATATCCTCATATTTTACAACTGGGGGTACTTTATTTATTATAATACACAAATTTTAGTGAGTCATGTGACAGAAATGACATCACTACTCACCATTTATAACTGATGACATCACTACTCACCGTTTATAAGGATATAATTTACAGGATATTCATGGCTTTTGTGTATTATATAGTATATAAAGTATATACACTATCTCTTCTTTGACCATACAGACTGATAAATAGGTAGACTATAGGTAGGTAGACATATGCAGTCCTAACAGAATTTGAGAGCAATATTTTGTAAGATCACATTTAACACAAAGGGATGTATAAATTTGCTCTATATTCATCATAAATATGCCCATACAAATTCTATACAAGTGAATGAAGAGCTGTGAAACTTCCCTCGGGCAAACTATAGTGAGTCCTATTTTCACCCTTCAATAACTATGTTCCATCGACTCATTTTGTTGTATATAGGAAACAGTATAATCACCACTGTAAAATATTAAGATGCTAGAGGTCATAATAAAGGTCAACCACCATAGTATTTTCTTAATCACAGGGGAAACGAGCAATGGAGAGACTGAGGAGTGTTGAGGGAGGAAGGAAAAAACATGTCATATCTGTTAAAGTTTGTTGAGCGATGTCATATCTGTTAAAGTTTTCTAGTGTCTGTTAATATTGAGTGTACTATGCTTAAAGATCTAGCGATAGTCCAACATGTAGCTAGAAATGTTTCCAGTCACCTGGAATAAATACTGTACATACAGGCTGATGAGAAAGGTGTTGCCATTTGAGCTATATAACATTCAAATTTTGCATTAGAATTTTCTAGGCATTTCTGACAGGATTTGTCAAATATTATATAGACCTTGTCCAACCAGGATACATCGAGTGACCTGATTTATCTGAATAAAATGTTAGTTGATCCTCTGGGAAATTTTGAGTTGCTATTACCACAATATGGTGATCGAACATTGAGAATTATTTATTCTGTACAATAAAATCCAATTTACAAGATAGGTGACAGGTGGGATTGTGGCCATTTTTACAGAAACTTAACTAGAGGGGGGTGGGCCCTGGCGCAGGACGCGCAGCCGGGCCCCCCGTCCCCCTCCGTACACCCGGGACTGGCCGGGAATATGCGGTGCAAAGCGGCGCGCGGACTGCCGGGGGGCCCTGAGGGGGTGCGGGCCCTGGCCCGCTCGCACCCCCTGCTCCCCCGGTAGTTCCGCCACTGCATTTTTATCTCTTGTATTTTATAAATAGAAAAAAAACTCTACTTGAAATTATACTTCCAGTACTGATTGCTAACAATCACAATTTTGTAGGTGAAATTCATGTAAAGTAACTCTAACAATTAGCTTCTTTTTTTGGTCCTTTTCTCTAGTTTTCACTTTGCCCTTTGCATCAACCTATGCCTAAAACTACTTATTTCAGCTTGAATGCAGAACATCTCCTAAAGCATACAGTGTTCAAAGCGTGCCACTATAATCTGACACTATCCATAAAAAATCTGTGCACCTTATTTTTCATAGCATTATTCAGTCGAGTGGTGGATTAATAGGATGTGAGGCTCTAGGCTAATTTTTCCACAGGCCCCACTTCTAGACTACTCCCACTCCCAACATTTTAGAAATATACAACAATTAATTAGGGTCATGGGTGCACCTGGAGCAGTGGCGTAACTAGATGTTGCTGAGCCCCACAGCAAATTAATTTTAGGGCCCCCAACATATCCAGTGTTTGTCCTGTTTTACCAATATATGTTCAAATTGCTCATCAATGAGAGTCTCATGGGGCCCCCTGTACCTCCTGGGCCCCCCTGCAGCCGCAGGGTCTGCTTTCTCTGTAGTTACGCTCCTGACCTGGAGACACATTGGGCCCATGATCTAGCTTTTTTCAATTATTATTTGTATTGGAGAGGAAGAGCTTAGTGATGCTGAGAAAGTTATCTCCAGGTTTAGCAACCCATCATTTCTATCAGTTGGTGCTCTCCACTGTGTATGCTGGGTTACAAATACTGGAGTAAACATTGAACTATCTGACAATCCTTAGTGGGGGGGTTGATTTTTTTTGTATATAGTACCTATTAAGTACCCTTGCATCATTTATGGAGCTGGCAAATACATTTTAATAACAACACTTCAGTTGATGTTGATTTTACAATTCTTTATAAACAGAACCAAGTGAATGTTATTGTACTTGGTGGTCTAGTGTGGCAGCGGGGACACCAACCGCTTCGGTCACGGAGATCCACATCGAATTTTCTTTTAAATTTTTTTTCTATCTGTGCTGCTTGGCCTAGGCCCGGTTGGGACAGGTGTATGGTTGGTACCTGCTGGGATAAGATTAGGCTGCCAGACAAGGCAAGGCACGTGAGTGTGTGGCGTGCACCCAAACTCAATGGTACGTGCTGAACCCAACATGTCTTAGAGAACCCAGGCACACTCCACACGCATGCCTTGCCTTGTTTGACTGTCTAATGTTCTTCCAGCAGGTACCGTGCACCTGTACTTACCAGATAATAATAGTTGAACATTTTGGGTCCCTAATCACACTGGGCCCCTAGGCTATAGCTTTGGGTAGCCTATTTATGAAGCCTCCCCTGATTCAGTCATTGGTTATGGTACAGGAGGGATCATTATAGGAGCAGTAGGGGTTTTTCATCCTTTTGTGCTATGAGCTCCTGTGGGGGTAGGTCTATGAACATTCTATTCACTCTTTTTGGATTTTTGGAAGCGTATTTGTAAAATGGTGAGTTCTAACTTTCCCCCATTGATAAATATACTTCTAAAAATCCCATATGAATGAATAGAACGTTGGTAAGTTTTTATTTATTAAAATCCACACTCACATTTTGATAAATCTGCCCCTATAACTCACATCGGAGTTCCATGACCTTTATAAAATATTGTATGTAGTCATGGAATTCCTCTGTGACATAATATTAGATTTTAGTATAGAAGGTACAATATTCACTATATACACAGTGCTTAGTGATGTCATCAGTTATCATCAATGTTTAGTGATGTAATCACATAACCTTGTGTATTATAATAAATAATGTACCCCCTTTTGTAAAATATGAGGATATTAGGAGGAGCACAGCCTTCAGCCTCATGCTTTTATATGGCTATGAAATTCCTTGGTGACTTAAGATATCCTTATATTTTATAGTAGGGGTATATTATTCAATATATAATTACCTACAGATGTTACCTAAAGATGTTGGTGATATCATATAAACATTGTAACCTTGAATGTTAAATGTTTAAATGTGCCCAAATGTTACATAACTTAAGCACATTTTCAGTAGTGTGGTAATCATTAATTATATTTGGGCTAAAGTGTGTGTATCATTTTTTTGCAAGTCATCATGAACTGACAGGGTTTGACTTGGGCAGCGTCAATGCCACTGGTCCTAGCCCTCTTCTCTTAACCCTGTATATACCACACTAATGACAATAACAACACTAGGAGGCCAGGATGGAGTTTAAAGCTTTAAAGCTTTATTCTTAACATCAATGTAAATAACATGTAAGTATAACTATAACCCAACCGGAATGCTTGCCCAACAAAGTACTCTACAGAGTGAACGGCCACTGCCATGCTGCCCATCCAAATGTACATCTGGATGGGCAAGTAGAAGTGAAAGACCTTACCCGGGAGAGGCAACACCACATTCTACAGATAGGGGAATACTGCCCGATTTCCACTCTGGCAAGCATTCCCCCACCTACCCGGTTACCATGGCAGCATACTTGCCAATGACCAACCATACCACAAGGGCGGAGGGTTGGATACTGCTCCCACCTCTGATACCAGACTGAAGGGTTTTCAGCTGCTTCTCCCTGCAAGGTAAGGTTTAGGGGAAAACTCAAAAATATGCCATCTCAAATTTGTTGTGGTCATGTAGAAGTCAATGGCAGATGTTTCTGAAGTAAACCTTGTTCTTGATCCTAATTAAACTGCACTAATCTCTGTTGGTGCAAAACAATCTTATTGGGTTTATTTAATTATTTTTTTTTTAGTAGTCTTAAGGTATAAAGATCCAAATTACTAGCATTCCTTTTATTCATTCGTAATTGGAAACATTCCGGTGTTTGATTCTTAATTGGTATAAACTGGAAAACTGGATTGTTTAATTTTATTAATGAAGCCATATGTATTTAAAATAGGTTATCATATTTAAATGTTTAATCTACAGTTAAAAAGAAAAGCAGACATGTAAGAATGGTAGTGGTGGTGCCATTTTTGCCACTGTCAACTTTTTTTAGGTCCAGCCCAGCCATTTGTTCTACTTTACATGAAAGACTGATCTGTATCCAGGGGCGTAACTACAGAGGAAGTAGAGCCTGCGGCTGCAGGGGGGCCCAGAATGTACATAGTAATAGGAAAATGAAGCTGACAGGTGGATGGAGGAGACATTGGGACTTACTTTTGATTACATTTTTTTAAGTTGCAATGCTCAACACTTAAAATCGAAAAGATCTCCTTTCTTAGCCACATACACATATAACTGATAATCCCTACACCTCCACACCTGATCTCCATCATAACTGGGGCCACACTTTTATTTTGACCTTTTTCTTAATATAAGAAGATCCCCCTTTCTTCAGTTTAGATTGAGATTGTGGCCTGGCACAATCTTTCTTCACTGTGAATTACATAAACCGGTAACTATAGCAATACCTTGCGCTTGACGACCTAGTGGCTGCAGCTGGATGTAAGTAACTGAGATAAACACAATGGAACAACTTTAGCTATCTCCCTTGCTGCAGCTTATCTAGCGTTACAGCGCATTAAACCCACAATAAAGAATGGCTCCATCTGTATAGGGGGGCCCATGTGGCCTTAATTAATGAGTAATTAATATATTTTGGTAAAACAGGACAACCTCTGGATATTTTAGGGGCCCTAAAATTATTTTGCTGTGGTTATACCACTGTCTATATCACTAGTTTTATTATTTTATGAGGGGTAAATAGTATGGAAAACATTTCATAGAGTTTTCATCTTAAAAACGCTTATTTGATTATTATGATCAAAAAAAATGCTTGACCTGCTGAGTGTACTTAAAGGAGAACTAAACCCCCCTGCGATGTTAAGTCCCCACTGGCCCCTCTCCGTTGGCCCCCTCCCTGCCTCCCCCCTGCACAGTCTTACCCCAGAATTCTGTCCCCATTTGAAATAGTGACTGCACATGCAGAGTGAGCGCAGCGGAGCTCACGGGCGCCATCTTCTTCTCTTCAGTAATCTTCGTGTCTTTTTCCTCCCCTTTGGCAATTTCCGTCTCTTTCGGCGCATGCGCAGTTGTCACGAACCAAAAAATTGCTCCAACTGCGCATGTGCCATTATGCCGTTCACTCCACTCACTTCACATTACGCAGCTCATCAGGGCTGTATTTAGGTCCGATGGCGCCCTAGGCATCGGACCTAAACACGACCCTACATTGTGCGTGCTGACATCACATGCCAGCGCGCTGTCATCACCCCCTCAGCTCCGTCAGTTTCCTATTGAAATCCGTGACGGAGGGTGTGGAGGGTTTTACAAAAACAAAAAAAATAGGCAAAACCGTGCTGCCCTAGGCACAGGCCCTCGGGGGCCAATATATAAATACGGCCCTGCCACTTCAATACAGTTCTGATATTCATTTCTATAGTGATTAGATCATTATACCGTGTCTACAGGGATCAAATATGTCTGAGGTTAAAGAAGTTTCTCCTTATCAATAGATATCCTATTGCATAACTGGGGTTAAAGCAGTTCTGGCACCACTGGCTTCACGGTGAAATCTGATCCAACAAACTTGGCTGACCTTGTTTACAGCTTAATGTTTCATTGTATGTCATAGAAAGAGCAGAATTCAAAGGTGCAGCTAGGTCATGTGGTATGTAAGGATAAGTAAACCTTTAAAATAAGTGAAAATGTAAAATTGATGAGAGTGCTATTCTAAGTACTTTTGCAATTTACATTCATTATTTTCATTATTTTCTAATGAAGTTTTCTTCAATAAAATTAACTTATGTCCTCACATGTTATTGTCTATAGAAGCATGGAAGTTCAATTCCATTTATCAGCTTATGCTATCACAACTGAGAGCATCAGCCCTCAATCGATCCAGAAAAGAGTGAATATATGCTGAAGTATGGGCTTACTATGCAAATGCTAGGACCATCTTAGTGACATTGTCTTAGTGACAATCGTATGTTGTCCTTCGGCAGCCATTATGAAGTAAGTGACTGGCCGCTTCACAAGCAGCCAAACACAGTAAGCTAGAAAAAGATAGAAAGCTAGAGATTTTTACATAAATATAAACTTGAAATGTCTCCTACAAGCTTTATTTAGAGCATATGCATATGCAAATAATCTTTGCATATGAATCACTCTTTCTTCTCTTCTTATGGTATGAAATTGTAATGGTCTGAATCATTAAATTAAAATTATTCCCCCTGAATGAATACTTAACCAATAAATAGTTTATATCATATTAAGTAGCCTATTGATTCTTTGTTCATTAATTGGCTCATATGATCTAACTTGTATGTGTGCCCTTGGTCTGAATCATATGGTCCCAGGGGGCGGCCCTTAGTTCTCAAAATGGCAGTTTTCTATTTAGGATTACCCAATGGCACATGTATTAAAATGGTATATTTTTATGAAAATGGTTTACTTAGATGAAGCAGGGTTTTATATATATGAGCTGTTTTATGAGAAATATTTTTATAGAGACCTACATTGTTCAAGGGTTTAGTTGTCCTGTAAAAGAAATAACTACCTCCCTGTTAATATTTTCTTTTTTTTTTTTTTGTAGCCTGACTCAACACAAAAAAATGAAAGGAAATGTGACAGGTAGCTGAAAAAGTAAAATGTTGGCTGCTTGCACTATCATTACTTTATTTAGTCTAATGAGGCCAGCTTTTTGCTAATCGCTATGGAAAGGAAATGAAGCGATGGGATGAATCGGGGTAAAGGAGATGTCATGTGACAAGCTGAGGTGTGACTTGATTAAATGCTAACCATTCCAGACATAAACTGATGGATTTGGGGGGGGGGGGACCAAGTAGGACGTAAAGTTGAGAACATCACTAAAAGAGCCTGAGGGAACAATATTTTACTGCTATACCATAATTGTTTCCCATTATGTTAATGGAAAATGCTGCATATTAAATATCTAAACTGCATACTAATTTACTATACCTAGCATATACTGTACATTTTAGTGGTACGTTTTACTAAAGTTAACATGGCACACTGATGTTTCAGATTAATCAGTTCTACTTTTAATTGACGTTGTTAGCAGAATAACAAAATGTTATGGTATGTGAATTTATCAAGAGAGTACAGTGTATGGGCCAGAAACAAAACCTTCTCCAATGAGTAAATAGTGCAGATATACAGTAGGACCTGTTATCCAGAATGCTTGGGACATAGGGTTTTCCAGGTCACATATCTTTCTGTAATCTGGATCTTCATACCTTAAGAAAATCATGTAAACATTAAATAAACCCAATAGGCTGGTTTTGCTTCCAATAAGGATTAATTATATCTTAATTTAGATCAAGTGCATGGTACTGTTTTATTATTACAGAGAAAAAGGAAATAATTTTTAAAAATTGGATTACTTGTATAAAATGGAGTCTATGGGAGACTGAATTGCCATAATTAAGATATAATCCCAGCTAAAATATAATTAATCCTTATTAGAAGCAAAACAATCTTATTGGGTTAATTTAATGTTTTTAATAACTTTTTCAATAGTTTTGAGTAGGGATGTAGCGAACTGCCGATTTGGTGTTCGCGAACGCCGTTCGCGAACACCGGCAAAAAATGCGAACGTTCGCGAACAGTTCGCGAACTTCGAACACCCGCTAAAATCGTTCGAATCGAACGATCGAAGGATTTTAATCGTTCGATCGAACGATTTTCATTCGAATCGAACGATCGAAGCATTCGATCGAATGCTTTTCATTCATTCGAATGCTTACAATCTTTCGAACGAATGGAAATCGTTCGATTTTTAGCGGTCGAAGGAATTTGAATGGTCGAACGATTTGTATTCGAATCGAACGCGAACTCAAAATGCGAACGTCGCGCGACGTTCGGGAACATTCGGCGGACGCGAACGGTCGAAGTTCGCGCGAACAAGTTCGTCGGCGAACAGTTCGCTACATCCCTAGTTTTGAGTATATTTAATATATGGAGATCCAAATCCTGTCAATGTCCCAATCTACTCACTGGTATGCGTACAGGGGCTGGCTCACTGGAGTTCACAGGCAGCTCTGCAGTGCTAACTCTCTCAGCAGTGGCATTGGTCACCTCTTGGGTGTCTTTCAGCTTGTCAGGCAGCAGGTTGGTCTCTCTGTGTAGTGATGGAGCTCCACAGATCTCCTTCTGGCAAAACTCAGCACCGTTACTGATTTCCTGAACAGTCTTTCACATGGAAAGTTTCATCAGGAAGTCCTTAATTAATAGCACCTAGTAACCCAACCTTTATTTTAGGCATTGAGGCCAAACTTCTATAAGGTCTTTCCCATCTGTCCTCTGGGACTCCTCTCCACAAGCAGTTTTCCTGCCCTCCAGCAAATCAGAATGTTCCCTCACCAACAATGTCACTGATGTAGGTAGTAGTTGCATTGTCTAGAGCACTACTGGAAGGCCACAGGGAATTGGGCTAATTCTTTCCATCCCCTACAACTGTGTTCAATTGCTGGATGTCTTTACAGGACCAGGAGACTGCATATCTTTCCACCAGATATTACTTCCATTGAAGCAAGGTATAATGTGGTCTTAAGATTATATTTCACTGGTAAAATACCAGCCAGGGCAGGGCTGATATTACAACTTTTTTTGGCAATGTACTTGCCAGTACATTTGTAACAACTAGTCCGGCATGCCTCCAATATGTCCTAATTCTCCTCTCCATGCTCTCCATCTCCCTGCTCATCTCATGAAATTCACCTGTGATAGCAATGCTGACTGCCTTACATCACAGGCCTGCTCCTTCGCTGATCTGAAATCTGCCAAAAGGTTGCCCAATTGGTGCAGTTGAATTCTTTTTTGAAGGCAGTGATGTCACGGAAGTGACATCACCACACACCCTTGTGCCCTGGCAGTGACGCCACTGCACAGACGATCCGATGGAGTCACTTAATTCTTACAGCACACACTGAACTTCGCTGAAAGACTACAAAAACTCTGGAGAATGCCTAAAGGTGATGGAGACCAGAGGTAGGAGATCAAAAACTCACAATAAAATAGAGGGAGTTTAGTAGCACAGCTATGTAAAGGGGGCAAGATTAAATAAGCTACTTTTACAGATTTGTTATTTTACCAGGGGAACTTTGTTTATTTTAAAGCATTTTTTGCCAACTTTAAAAGAAAAAACTTGACTTAATATCCCCATTCGTATTTAATCAAAGGAGATGAAAGATATTACATGTGCATAAAGAACTGCATTTTTTACTTTAAGCCTAACTTTTTTTTTTTTGTTTGATGGCACAATGATTTTATAATTTAAGCCTTTTATGTATATAGCCTACACTAAGGGGCCGATTCATGAAGCTCGAGTGAAGGATTCGAATTGAAAAAACTTCGAATTTCGAAGTGTTTTTTGGGCTACTTCGACCATCGAATTGGCTACTTCGACCTTCGACTACGACTTCGACTACGAATCGAACGATTCGAACTAAAAATCGTTCGACTATTCGACCATTCAATAGTCGAAGTACTGTCTCTTTAAAAAAAACTTCGACCCCCTACTTCGGCAGCTAAAAGCTACTGAAGTCAATGTTAGCCTATGGGGAAGGTCCCCATAGGCTTGCCTATGTTTTTTTGATCGAAGGATATTCCTTCCATCGTTGGATTAAAATCCTTCGAATCGTTCGATTCGAAGGATTTAATCGTTCGAACGAACGAATAATCCTTCGATCGTTCGATCGTAGGATTTGCGCTAAATCCTTCGACTTCGATATTCGAAGTCGAAGGATTTTAGTTCCTAGTCGAATATCGAGGGTTAATTAACCCTCGATATTCGACCCTTCATACATCTGCCCCTAACTATTCTTACTATCCAGTTTTAAATCTAAACAAGACTATTGTTCCTATAATGTTTTGATGCATCTTTTTGTAATAAAAGATGTCTCTTGCATGCTTTTTTGGAGACTATTATTATAAACAAAATAGATATTTGTTAAAGGCATCCTATCAAGATTTCTTCCCAACACTGCTGCAGAGAATGCACTGTTCTTTTGTTTGTGGTGTTCGATATTAACGTAGACTATAAAAATGACAGTTAATAGCAATATAGCCCTTTTGTTATGTGCCAAATGTTTAATACCATTTATTGTCCCATTATTGTGTTTTGTATCATAGTGATGTTATGTGGCAACAGATACAAATTGTCTAATAAACACTGTTAAAAGACTGGGTCATCTAAGGACTTGTATATCGAGCTATCATAAAGGAAATCTGTTCTACATATAAATATTTTTGTTTGGTTTTGTATATAGAAGGGTCTGTTATCAGAACTTGAAATTCAAAATGGTTACATTTAGGTTGCATTTAAATTCAAAAAATAAATTTAAACAGCTGTAATTTAGTTGGCCAAGGAAAACCTGAGCGGATCCTTCTCTATGACCATGATAGCATGTTGGTGTTAACCATAAGATTCTATTTAGTGTTTGAACAGTACTTACCATGCCTTGGCCAGGTACTGATTTTATCTACGGTGTATTATAGTAAGTTGACTGTGCCCACCAAAAATAAGTACAGTAATCAGAATATCTAAATGTTTTATTTAGCTAAATCTCGTTTACAGTTTCATATACCAAACCATATAAATGTGGCAAAAAGTATGTAGATATAATTAGCCTGTAATAATTAGACTGTATAACCAGATTGTGGAGTTATACTTCTCTAAAATTGTCACAACAATGACCTTTGCTTTTATTCTGATTATGAATTGGAAAAAGTATAAATAATAATAGGCTGCATTAGGTTAAACAGATCCAAACCTGTGATTTTTCTTTATACTCAGATTTCCTCATAAAATAAAATTATGCGTTTCAGAAACAAATCATAACAACAGGCCCCATTTATTGTCTCTATATCTATAAACACAGCTATACCTTCATATGTTGCATCGCAATTAAGCTTTCTGCCAAAACCTTCCTGTTGTACTAGTAACTGATCTGCTTTGGATGACCTTCCCTGCTGTATAAGTGTTGTTTTCTTATGTGTAGCACTCTTGCAGTAGATTCTCTGGTGGCTTAGTTGTTTGGGATCCGTGCTGCTGTTAACTTTATGTTGCACTCTCAGCTGCTTGATTGGAATTAAATTCTCAAAGGAAGCCATGCATGTTTCTGTATGATCTGCAAGATTCATCATAGACAGCACATCACTAATTGAGATATCATAACATGGATAGTCTAAATTAAATTAAACACACACTGGAGCAGCTGGTTTGTGTACATCACTGGACACTGATATCCTCACAGTACTTAAACCCCTCCTGCCTGTTGCATATATATTGCCCCTCCTCCTTCCTTTGTGCCTACATTAGAATGCTGTAAAATGACCTTGGCCTAAAGATTATTTCAGAAGGTCTCAAATTGTGAGAACAAGACTCTCATTCAAACAGCAGTTTCACTCTGCTCTTTGTAGCTAAAGAATCCTGAACATGCCTTTGGGACACATAAACCAGCACTTATTTGTATACGTGTTCCCATGAAGCAAAGATATGGCAGCATTGCTGAGTCTTCTGAGATTCTGTAGTAATGCAAGTCTTAAGTATTTAAGAGGTCATCTTTTGTAGTGATAAGGTATAATATCAAACTAGACATACTTAAAGAGATACTGACACCAGAAAATAACCTTTTTTATTATCTATCATAACATTGTCTTTGAATGCTATTTATAATTTTGCCATAAAATTATTTGCCTGATGATTGTATTTTAGTGTCAGTATCACTATAATAAGTGGAGGATTGCCTATTATATAACACAACTAGACCCATTTCTCTTCAGAAATAAGTTATACGGTTTACATAGAACTTGACATGTTGAAATAATTTTATTTTTTTGTAAATAATAATTTCAGAAAGTGTGCCTAATCCTTTCGGTACCTATCTATTGGTTTTGACTTCATGTCAGTGTCAGACTAACAGGCCAATGTACCAGAGGATCTCACAATGGGCCCCACCCAATGGAAGCTCTCATCAGCCCTGTTGTTAATTTAACCATGAGCCTATGTAACATTTACATAATTTAGAACTGTCACCAAAGTAGAATCTGTATATAAGTTTCTCCAAAAGGCACTTGGATACCCAGTCCTGCACTGCTGCATTTTGCAACTCCCACTATTCTGATTCCTACTTAGTCCACATATCCTAAATTCCATGGCACCCACAGTCTGCTTTGTATCCAATTTATGCCTACATCCCTCTCCACATGAGCCTATTACTTGCATCCAACCTAAAATCTGCAAAGCAACTGGTGTTACTGCATACCTGATTAAGATGTTACATTGCATCATTAATAAAGAGATCCAGTTAACTATATATAGAATTGATCTTAGAGCAGCATTAAGTAGCTTAATCTTCCCCAAAATCAATTACCCAAACTATATTGTGTTGTGTGGCAACATGCAATTAAAAATAGGTTGATTCAGCTTAGCTTGAGGACACTGTAAGAATTAGACCTGGAATACACTGTAAGGAATTGTTCAGTGTAAAAATAACATCTGGGTAAATAGATAGCCTGCGAGACACCTGTTCTCATTTTAGGGGACTTCAACATCCCCATTGAAACTCTGCTTCTCCTGCCACCTCTAAACTCCTCTCTTTATCAACTTTATTTGGTGTCTCTCTCAGTGGACCGACTCACCTACCCACATCGAGGGTCATGCTCTTGATCTTATATTCTGCCACTCGTGCCGCCCATCAAACCTTACTAACTCTCCTTACCCCCTATCTGACCATCACCTACTCTACTTTCAGATAACACTTTCACCTGCACTATCACAACCATCTCTCTCTACCCACACGTACAGAAACCTTAACGCCTTAGATCCACAACAATTATCAACAGTATCAGCATAATCCATCTCTCACATTAACAATCTTTCCTGTCCAAATAGGGCAGCTTCTCTCTACAATGATGCTCTTTCAACTGCTCTTGACTCCCTTGCTCCTTCTATCACCCGTCACAGCCGACCAGCTAAACCTCAACCCTGGCACACTAATGTAACTCGGTATCTCAGAAGATGTAGTAGATCAGCTGAGCGACGGTGGAGAAAGTCACAAACTGATCCTGACTTCATCCACTTCAATTTATGCTCTCCTGCTACAATCGAGTGCTATCATTAGCTAAAGAACAATATTTCTCTAATTTACTCTCCACTCTGTCCTCTAAACCGCAGCGATTGTTTGCCACATTTAACTCACACATATGCCCCCTCCACCTCCTGCACCCATTAATGTAACTGCCCAAGATCTTGCTCATTTCTTTAATAAAAAAATCGATCTCATTAGACTGAGCATACCGTCTGACAACAATCTAAAACTCATCCCCAGTCCACTCACATCCACTTTGCACTCATTCATCCCTGCAACACTAGATGAAGTTAGCAAACTTCTAGCCTGCTCAAAACCCACAACCTGCTCCCTTGACCCCATACCCTCTCATCTCCTTTATCCAATCTCTGATACACTCTCTCCTGCACTTATCCACCTATTTAACCTTTCACTCTCTACTGGTACTTTTCCATCCTTATACAAACAAGCACTAATCATTCCTATCCTGGGGAGCCCTATCCTTCCCTTGATCCCATCTTTCCCGCTAAATATCGTCTGGTTTCCCTTCTTCTATTTGCATCCAAATTACTAGAAAGGCTTGTTTACAAACGCCTGATCCAGCATCTGACTCACAACTCCTTTCTCGACCCCCTGCAATCTGGATTCCGCCCAACATACTCAACTGAAACTGCACTCACCAAAGTAACCAATGATCTTCTACTGGCAAAGTCTAAAGGTCACTATTCCATACTAATCCTTCTAGATCTCTCTGCAGCCTTTGACACATTTGACCACACCTCCTAGACATTCTACACACAGCTGCCATTCGTGACACTGCTCTTTCATGGTTTACATCTTATCTGTCTGACCGTTCCTTTAAAGTTGCCTTCTCTAACTCTACTTCTACTATGTTCCCCCTCTCTGTTGGAGTTCCTCAAGGCTCTGTTCTAGGACCTTTGCTGTTCTCGCTCTATACAACTTCGCTAGGAAAACGTATTCATTTGTTTGGACTTCAGTATCACCTTTATGCTGATGACACCCAAATCTACTCCCGATCTTTCTAATTCTGTCCTTTCCCAAGTTACAGACTGTCTCTCTGCTGTCTCCTCGTGGATGTCACAGCGCCACCTGAAACTGAACCTTTCAAAAACAGAATTCATTATATTTCCTCCAAGATCTTCCCCTGTCCCTCAGATATCACTCACAGTAAACAACACCACCTTCTTTCCACCACACAAGCATGCTGCCTAGGAGTTATCCTAGACTCGCATCTGTCTTTTTCACCACACATTCAAACACTTGCAAAATCTTGTCGCATTCAACTGCGCAACATTGCCCGAATATGACCATATCTCAGTTCAGAATCAACTAAAACACTGATTCAGTCTCTCATCATCTCCCACCTTGATTACTGCAACTTACTCCTCACAGGTATTCCAACAAGTCACCTTTCACAACTCCAATCTGATTTAAATGCAGCTGCCAGACTCATTCATCTAGCTCGCCGTTCAACATCAGCTGCTCTCATATGCATGTCCCTTCACTGGCTCCCAATCTCCTCTATAATCAAATCCAAATTACTAACACTCACTTTCAAGGCCCTTAATAATGAAGCCCCTCCTTATATTTCATCTCTAATCTCCAAATACTCTCCTTCACGCAACCTTGCTTTGCTTCTGATCGTCGCCTCGCTTCTCCTCTCATTACTTCTGCCCATTCTCGTCTACAAGACTTCTCTCGGGCTTTTGCTTTTCTCTGGAACTCTCTGCCTCGAGCTGTCAGACTTTCTCCTTCTTTCCAAACTTTCAAGCGCTCCTTAAAGACCCATCTGTTTAAAGAAGCTTATTCAATGTTCCTTAATTAATCAATCATTGCTGTATCAAAAATCACAAATTGTTTCTAAAATCCTAATGTCTTAATTGTACCCTAACCTTTACTTTGTAAACTCTAATTTGTAAGGCCCTTTAATCCTATTGTACTATGTAACCCTATGTAAAAAAAAGGTAATGTATAAAGGCTGGAGTAACTGGATTTCTAACAGAACAGAACCCAACTTCCTGCTTTGCAGTTCTCTTGGTTTCCACTGATTGGTGTCCAGCCAGTAACATGTAATCAGTGACTCTAGGGGGGGCCATATGGGTCATAACCGTTTGCTTTTGAATCTGACCTGCATGCTGAGGATGACTAAGGGCTGAAAAGCATGAAGTTCTATTCTGTCATGTTAGACATCTGCTCACTTCATCCTTTATTGATTATATTTTGGCTAACTAACTAACTAACTAACTAACTAACTAACTAACTAACTAACTATATCTGAAATGTATTTATTTTGTGCAGCCTATTTACCCCCTTTTTATTTTTACACTGAACTATTCCTTTAAGGCTTATTTTAATGCACATCCTCATCTCTGTCTTTCTGGCCCTGGGAATTTTTAGATTTGGCCCTTATGATTTTGGAGTTCCATGACCTGTATACTCAGCCTTCAGCCTCACACTTTTATATGGTCATGGAACTCCTCTATAACTTATAATATCCTTATATATTACAATAGGGAGTACTTTATTTACAATATATTTGTGGCGGTCTTGTGGTGAACACAATTCAAAAGCAGCAACAGAACTTGTCTTGTATTAGTTGTACCTTTGTTAGCACGCTGGGTACAACGGGCTGAGCTCATAGCTCTAAAGCGTTTGTACACTGTTTAATTTAGCAAATGCCTTCAGAATACTTTTTTTTTTGTTAACACATACTAATGTGCTATAAATAATGCTTGTGTAATTCTTATGTATGCATCTTTTAGTTTTCTTTATTTCGCTAAACAAATACGAATGACACCACGGATCACAAGATAGCACTTGCATAGACTTGTGTATATTAGTTTAAGCAATATAAACAGGCAAATGCCTGGTTTATAAATAATGCTATGCGATTCATTATCTGGAAACCTGTTATTCAGAAAGCTCCAAATTACAGGAAGGCCATCTCCCATAGATTTCATTCTAAACAAATCAATTAGAACTGTATGTTGTGTTCACTGTTCAGCCATTCAGTGTTCTGCGTATGATACTAAGGCTCCAGAAACAGGCAGCACATTATCAGCAACTTTCTGAAAGTTTATTCAACAAGGAGCATCTAACTTAACACCAAACATCAGGGTGCAACTCTGCTGTACAAAAGAGAGAGAGAGAGAGAGAGAGATAGCAGAAACTGCAGCACAGCGCCCACTATATTACTCCCAATGGTAAAGTTACAGACAAATACACTGCACTGTAAGGATTTGCCATTTCCTAGGGCAGATGGGTGTCTCACAATTTTAGTCAAGTGAGAGGAGGCTCTCTGATAAAATGATCATCAAAAGGTCACACAGGCAAGCTGCATTAGAACTGATACATGTTAAAGCAAATCATAAAATAAAAAGCCCATGAGGGAAAAAGTTGCAAAGAGAATAAAAATTGCAGTGTAATATTCGTTAGACTGTTATTGCATTGCAAATTTCAACTTTGCATTGTGAGCAGCATAATATTTTTGAGCAAACATAACTTTTTCAGTAAGAGGTTTTATTACATACACTGCCACAAACTATAAAATTCGCAATCTTTCTGCCACTGTCGGAAATAATCACTAAACAGTTTGCAAAAGCTATATTAATTTCGCACAAAGAATAATTTGTTCATGCAGTGGCATATATTTTTGCATTGTGAAGCTTTCCCATTACCAACTTTTATTATATCCCCGCTATATGTTTTCAGCGATGAGTCCCTCGTGAAGTGGACCTAGTCCATTACAAAACACACAGTATTTTTACAGCTACTCTTACAAATCCTCTTGTCAGTTCCCAGTCCAACTTTGACCCTCTTTGACTTGCTCACCCTCAGGTCAGCCAGAGAGCTCTCCTTAGTGCCAAAGATCATAGGGTGGCATCAATGCCTCTTTTATATGCAGATGCAGCCAAAGCCTTATCAAGATGCTTATGCTGGCCACAGACTTGCCAACCAGGCATGGTATCAGACCACTTGGCCGGAACTAGGTGTAGGCAGAAGAGGCACCTGGCTAGGGTGCAACTATAGGGGAGCACAAGGCAGGTACCTGTTAAAGGGACTTCTGCCTACCCCTAGTCAGTCGACTTGGCCCGCCCCTTGGCCTTCAGGATAACACGGATACGTGGTGTGGTTGCCAAACTTTTGTTCCATTTGAACATATTTGAAGGAGCATCCAGTACTTATTGGAGATAGTAGCAATGGCTAACTTACTTAATGGGGGTACAGGTGCTCATGCAGACCTTCAGCTTAGGGGAGGTTATGAACACACTCATATTTTCAAATACTGGCTGACACAAAGCAGACATTCACATAGAGGCTGATGCATTTAAAAGTTAAAGTATTTAAAGAAAAAACATCTCTATAAATAGTCTTACACATTTTGTACCTAGTGGGCACTTAGTCATAGCCTATGACTAAAGGTGGCCATACACGGGCCGATAAAAGCTGCTGACAGACCGAGTCGGCAGCTTATTGGCCCGTGTATGGGGGCCCCCGACGTGTTTCCCCCGATCGAGATCTGGCCGAAAGTCGGCCGTGGGATCGCGGCCGCATCTGTTCGTTGATGCAGTCCCGCGATCCGACCGCCCGTTCGCGTTCGCTAGGATCCGATCGTTGGGCCCTAGGGCCCACGATCGGATCAGCCCGATATTGCCCACCTCAAGGTGGGCATATCGGAGGGAGATCCGCTCGTTTGGGGACATCGCCAAACGAGCGGATCTCTCCATGTATGGCCACCTTAAGTTTGTGCCAGCCAGTATTTGAAGACAAGATTTTGTTCCATTTGGGCTGAAAGCATGAACAATCACAACAGCAGAGAGTTAAAAGGGGTTGCAGCTCCTCTTTACTTCCACATCTGGCAATGCTCCATGCATATATGGTTCATTAGAAGATTCGATTTTCAAACTTGCTCAATCCACCAACAGACCCATATCCTTATTACAGTTATATTAGCCTTGGTGGGTGGGCCATGATGCAAATGCTGAAAACTATAAATAGTGATATTATTGGTACATGTGCGCACAGCTTGAGAATGAAAGCCCATTGAATCACTGCAAAATTGCTGCAGCCCTTATTACCCACCATTAAAAAAAACAGATTTCCACAGAAGTTCCAGACAGTGACAGTTGTAGACACCAAAGAAACACAAATATTGTAGTACGATAAAGCTTATATCATGTTTTTATTTTTGCAATAGTTTCCCTTTAAATTGTTGATAGTTAACTTGATTCAAAATAGTACTTTCATTTAGAATTCACAAAATGCATTGCATGGAATGTGAATTTATATGTTAAGGCATACAAATACACCTGGTTCAGGCTATATAATGGCTCTTACAGATGAGCGTTTTTACCTGCGCTTCCCTGCGTTCCGGATTCATGCGTTCAGCTGCAGGGGAGCACAGGAGTAGACGCACTGAATTCTTTTCAATGTGGCTGTACTCACACATATGCATGTAAGCGCTGAAAACAGGTTGGGATGCAGCATGTTGCGCTTTACCTGCGTTTGGCGCTTACATGCGTCTGTGTGAGTACAGCCACATTGAAAAGAATTCAGTGCGTCTACTCCTGCGCTCCCCTGTGGCTAAATGCATGAAACCGGAACGCAGGGGAGCACAGGTAAAAACGCTCGTCTGTAAGAGCCCTAATGCAGTAGGGTTGTATATGCTAGTTGCTTTTATAAACCTAGATGCAATATTTGATCTAGAGTTTCAAACCACAGAAGCCATTTATATGTTTGCTTATGTTGATTAGCTGTAAACTGCAGCTCATAAATGATTAGTCAGAGTACATTTTCTCCATTGTGTTGCACATGTAATTTAGTTTGTGGGACAAGAGAACGTCAATTACAAATCAAATTACCATGAGTCCCTGAGTCCCAAGGCAGTTGCAGCCCTGCAGAAATAATTTGTGAACCTGCCCAAGGAGCCAGTGATCCAGTATTGCTCTTGTTAAACCTTTATTCATTTTAACACTAGCAGGAAGTAGCAGGAATGCTAAGGTGCTAGACACCCACACACAACCATGTAAATGTGGTTGTTTTTAGCCTTAAAGGAGATAGGAGAACTAAAGCTTATCTAAATAAGTAGGGCAGAAATGTTATACATTATGTTTTGGGCTTCTGTACCAGCCCAAGACAAACACAACCATTTGACAGTAAAGTTCTGTGTCTCCAAAGATGCCCCAGTAGCTCCTCAACTTCTTTTCTGCTGATTCACTGCACATGCTCTGTGTTGCTTTCAGTTACTGAGCTTAGGGACTGTATATAAAAATATTAATGTCACAATATTAGGCTGATTAGTAAATAATTATTGGTACATGGCAGTTCATATACCAGCACAATTAGCATCACCTTATATGACAGGCAAACCTTGTTTTCTGCTTGATGATTTGCAACGATCCCTAAACTTTGCTTTCCAGCATCTGCTCAAAGGACATTGAGCAAACTGAGAAACTTCTTTGACAACTTTTAAGGCCTGCAACATTACAGGTATGGGACATGTTATCCAGAATGCTTGGGGTTTTCCTGATAACGGTAGTTTGGAGCTTCATACTTTCTACTACAAAATCATATAAACATTAAATAAACTCAACAGACTAGTTTTGCTTCCAATAAGGATTAATTATATCTATGAAGTACAAGTTACTGTTTTATTATTACAGAGAAAAAGGAAATCAATTTTAAAAATTGAGATAATTTGATTGCAACTGGTAAGTCTATGGGAGAAGCCTTTTCTGTAATTCTGAGCTTTCTGAATAATGGGTTTCCGGATAACAGATCCGATACCTGTACTACTATAAAGATGCTGAATCTATAAGCTGGTTCAGTAAGTGTGATGTATGAAATATGACATTTAATTTTAGGGATTAGTTCTCCATTAACTGAAGGCCAGAAAATAAGTGTATTACATGTTCTGAGTAGAAGTATTATTTTGTCTCCATTTTTTAAAACCTATTTATCCTAATTCTTGTGCTGTCAAAATATTGGGGTCGTGCTCTTGGTGCAGATTAGTTTACAGGACTTGCATTTTAGCAAAACTATTAAAAACAGGCAATTCATTCATTTAATCTTTGCACAAAGCTCTAGTTAAAAAGTTGATTAATAATTAACAATGTATCTATCATACGTAGCAAGAACCATTTACTTATTAATCAGCAATTCAAAATTAACTTACATTTGCTTCTTTTTGCTTGACTTCTTTTTGTAACTTGGTTGAATGCCACAGTGTTCACTGGGATTCTATTTTACTAATTCCACTAACAAGGTTTCTTTTTGTAAGTGTGCATATGTGAGAGAGCATATAATTAGATGTTCTCTAGTTTTTATGATTGCTTTGTTAATGCAGTGAAACTGGTGGCTGTTTGGGGAGTCTTGTTACTCTTTGTACAGCCACTTTTAGACTATATTTTTAGTTGTGCCAGTTCCTCCAAATAACAGTGGCAAGGCTATTCTTATAAAGATACTCAAATTCTGTAAACAAAAATAATGATCAAATAAAAAATCATTGCTCTCAAAAACCCCCCCAGATATAATAAGAATATTTACTTCTTCTATCACAAGAGAGCATTTTGAGGGCTTTTTAATCACTGCCATTTTGCGTTGTTGTGTTTTCTCCTCCTATGGGAATCTGATGACTCTAATGGTTTCCAAAAAATGGTTAAATGTTCCAAATACCCATTTACTTATTTGATTTCCAAATCCTTCGCATAATGCCCATGTAAAAATCTAGATGCCAGTGAAGAGAGGAGCATATGTAAATTTCATTTTTACAAAAAGGAAAAAACTTAGAAACAAGCCAAACTGTAAAAAATGTCACAGTTTATTTTGGAAACATGCCCATTACATATTTAAGGGGCCCATTTACTTAGCTCGAGTGAAGGAATAGAGGAAAAAAAACTTTGAATTTCAAATGGTTTTTTTTTGGCTACTTCGACCTTCGACTACGACTTCGAATCGAAAGATTCCAACTAAAAATCGTTTGACTATTCGACCATTCGATAGTCGAAGTACTGAATCTGGACGATTCGAAGGATGTAATCGTTCGATGGAACGATTTTTCGTTCGATCGAACGAATTGCGGTAAATCCTTTGACTTGAAGGATTTCAATTCGGCAGTTGAATATCGAGGGTTAATTAACCCTCGATATTCGACCTTAAGTAAATTTACCCCTAAGTGTTTAATGTTTATTATTTGTGCTCACCTATATGGGGTTTCTTAATCATTACAAATTCATATATAACATCGAATAGCTTCTCTAGTGCCTGGAAACCATGATTAAAGCCCTGAAGAAGAGCATGTCAAAGCCTTGTAAGAATGAATTATAAAAAGGATGATCTGAATTTGTGCTTGTATGCCAGTAACTCTCCTGGCTGCCTGTATATCACATAGAAAAAAAGAAACACCCCTACAGATAATAGGAACTTAAATGCTCCCCTGTACAAATCCCTTCACTGGCTTCCAGTTCCCTCTAGAATTAAATTAAAAACACCAACACTCTTATTTAAGGTCCTCAACAATAAAGCCCTCCTATTTCTTAGCTCTGATTCCAAATGCACTCCTTCACACTTCCTACATTGTGCTTCTGATCTTTCCCTCTTTTCTGCTCTTTCCCACCTGCAAGGCATCTCTCAAGCTCCAAGACCCACCTGTTTTGAGAGTCATATTAAATGCACCTTGCTTAATCAGATTTCAATTTATTTTGTATTAACCGTTCCCTTACCATTTTTTTCTGTGAAACAAATGACGATAAAAATTGTTAAACTACCCCTTGCATTAACTTTATGCCCTAAGTGGCTAAGGAGTACTCAAGGGGACAATGCTATAAGTGACATGAAGGGTTGAAGCTAGACACCCTTAGGGGCAAATTCATCAAGGGTCGAATATCGAGGGTTAATTAACCCTCGATATTCGTCTGGGAATGAAAATTCTTTGACTTCGAATATAGAAGTCGACGGATTTTGCGCAAATACTGCGATCGAATGATCGAAGGAATAATCATTTGATTCGAAGGATTTTAATCCAACGATCGAAGGATTATCCTTCGACCAAAAAAAGTTAGCCAAGCCTATGGGGACCTTCCCCATAGGCTAACATTGGGTTCGGTAGCTTTTAGGTGGCGAACTAGGGGGTCAAAGTTTTTTCTTAAAGAGACAGTACTTTGACTATCGAATGGTCGAATAGTCGAACGATTTTTAGTTCGAATCCTTCGATTCGAAGTCAAAGTCGTAGTCGAAGGTCGAAGTAGCCCATTCGATGGTCGAAGTAGCAATAAAAACACTTCGAAATTCGAAGTTAATGAATTGGCCCCTTAATGAAGTTCACTCTATACAGAATATCAGTATAAAAAGCAAATCTTTATTAATTCATCATATAAAAAATATCTTCCAGATCTAATGAAATACATTAAGTTTTCTTAGGTTCAGTAACCTATACTAACAGATATGATAAACCCTACCTTTCATTGCTGTAAGATGATTAAACCTTGCACCTTTTACATACATATACATGTATGGGATCCACTATCTGGAAACCCATTATGCAGAAAGCTCTCATTTACAGGAAATCCATCTTCCATAGACTCCATTTTAAGCAAATAATTCAGATTTTTAAAAATGATTGCCTTTTTCTCTGTAATGATAGAACAGTACTTTGTACCTGATCCAAACTAAAATATAATTAATCTTTACGGAAGGTAAAACAATCCTATTGGGTTTATTTAATGTTTATATTATTTTTTAGCATACTTAAGATATAGAGTAATAGAGATTACAGATAGACCCCTTATGCGGAATACCCCTGGTCCCAAGCATTCTGGATAACAGGTCCCATGCAAACTCCAGACTCAACTACATTCCGAACTACGTCTATTCATTTACTATCCAGTCATACAGTCTCTGATAGAATTCCTCTCTGTGTAGCGTATTTGTAAATGTATGGAGCCCATATGAAGCACAAATGAATGTTTGAAAAAGGTTTCATGGAAAATATAATATGGGTTCGGGAGTTTAATGTAGCCTCCAAAAACATCAGTATGATCGGTCTGCCTTGTAGATGATTACATTTGAGTTTGCACTGTGATATTGCTTCCATTATTTTGATAACCTATAAGAAACCAGTGGCTTATTCGTTGGAAATGCATTATGTGAGGATGCTTAATGGGACATCTGAAAATTTCTTCAGCTCTGATTTTCCGTTTATAGTATATTAAATAAAAATCAAATGCATAAAGAAGGCTGTGTAATTGGATCAGGATGATTAAAAGTAGATTGTACAAGGAAAGACAGCGCATTCATAATTTCTAAAAATTATTTTTAATAAAGTAATTGTTATTCAGAGCTGGTGCTCAAACAGAACAAAGATTTTGAGCTCTGATCTCAAGTCAAAGTATCCACAGCTGCCAAGAAATGTTATTTACTTACAGTTTTTACCAATCTTGTGCTTTGCTGAAGAAACTTACTGTGCAATTTTGCCTCTTCTGGCAGATGTTTATTGTTAAGTATTGTTTTAGGAAGTGTGGGACTGAAGCTAGTTGAGTTTATGTAGACAATTATTATCTAGATACCTTAATAATGGCTACTATGAATTTTATATTAAAAGCAAATTAAAATGGTGACATGCTTCAGGGTATTAGAATTGCTTGAGATTGGAGTTAAAAAGGTCACACCCTTCAAAGTGTCGATTAGTAAAACAGAAAGATAGACAACCTGATAAATATTAGCAAAAAGAGAAATGTAGGAATCTTGGATACTTATGTACCTTAACCTCAAGGTCTGCTTGGCAGAAATGTAGATAAAAGAATAAAAGAAACATACATGCCTGTGTGCATATATATATCAGGGAAGATAGAGGGACACAAAAATGCAGTAAAATAGTACTTTGCCTTTACTTTATTCCACTCACAGCAACATGAATAAACTGGGGACTCTCCCAGACACTGGACTACAATGCTAGAATCCTGTTACTCACAATTGAAATCAACCTATCACTTTGATTCCAGGTCATTTTCACTGATACCTTCTTCAGACACAGTCTTCTCGTTCACAGGACCTCTAAATCTCAGGCTCCACAGACCCCATGGCTCTCTCTCACATTCCCTCCTGAACTGGGAGGAACCAGAAACTCTAAGTATAGGACCACACCTCTTTTACCTCTATTGGTAGTTGCCACTTGAAAACCTTGATACTTTACACTAGTGATCCCCAACCAGTAGCTCGTGAGCAACATGTTGCTCTCCAACCCCTTGGATGTTGCTCCCAGTGGCCTCAAAGCAGGTGATTATTTTTGAATCCAAGGCTTGGAGGCAAGTTTTAGTTGTATAAAAATCAGGTGTACTGTCAAACAGAGCCTCAATGTAGGTTGACAATCCACATAGGGGCTACTAAATGGCCAATCACAGCACTTATTTGGCACCCCAGGGACATTTTTTCATGCTTGTGTTGCTCCCCAACTCCTTTTACTTCTGGATGTTGCTCACGGGTTCTAAAGGTTGGGGACCCCTGCTTTAAACCTTCTTTGTGGTTTTCCAGGAAAGACAGGTGTCTCTTCATGAAATTCAAAACACCTGCTGTGGGAATTCATTCAAATGGCAGAAGTGGTACCAGGGTAAATTAAAGTAGGTAAATGCCTGTGTTTTATTCACAGCAGGGGTTTCCACGATAAAAAGTACTATTCCGTTTTATACAGCATGAAGTACAGTTCACTCTTTTGATACCAGGAGCAGACTGTTCCCCTGACATGTATCTAAGAATTTGCTCAGTGTGACTGTGCAACTGGGGCCAACAAATTCTAGCCCAGCCCCTGTTGTTCTTCACATCTGCTATGTCTCACAATTCTGGCAGAGACATACTATTCCCCAAGGACCTTTCCAGCTACTGTGCCACACTGCTTATAATAAGAATTGTATTTTTGCTTTCAAAATGTGTTGAACAGTTTTTAAGACTTGAATTCTCAAAGATATAGCCCTGATACATTTTTTCCTTTATTTTGCAGTCGACACATTTCTGGACAACCTGGCTTTATTCTTAAAGCGATACTGACGCGTTCTTATAAAAATCATAGGAATGTGTCAGTATAAAATACTATAGGGACGTATCAGTAGCGCTTTAAGGACCTTCCAGACCAAGTCAGCAGCTTGTTGGCCTGTATATGAGGTGAGCAGATCTGGCACTGTATGGCCAGCTTTAGTCTAGGTGCAATTTATTTCTGGGAGAATATACCCTAATGTAGAGAGACAATATTGGGAAATACAGAATGACCAGAATTATGTTTAGGTTTAAAGTTAGGTGTCCTGCTTTGTCAGAGTTGAGTCTCAAGGGGTTTTTAAGAAGGCTTTCACTGCATTGCTTGCATTATGAAGGGCTCTTTGGGTCCTTTTAGCACTTCTAACCATAACTATGATGGTTACTTTGCTATGCTTCTCAATTAAAGGTATTGTTCAGTATAAAAATAAATACTGTGTAAATAGATAGGTTGTGCAAAATAAAAAAAAATATTTTCAATATAGTTAGTTAGCCAAAAATGTAATGTATAAAGTCTGGAGTGACTGGATGTCTTACATAATAGCCAGAACACTTCTTCCTGCTTTGCAGCTCTCTTGGTTTCCAATGATTGGCTACCAAGCAGTAACCAGTGACTTGAGGGGACCACATGGGTCATAAAATGGTTGCTTTTGAATCTGACCTGCATGTTAAGGATCAATTGCAGACTCACTTAAAAATTATGTCCCATGTGGCCCCTCCTTAAAGTCACTGAAAATTATGTTATGTTAGACATCCAGTCACTCCAGCCTTTATAGATTCCATTTTTGGCTAACTAACTGTTAAAATGGAGTCCCAAACCCAGAACTAACTCCAAGGTCCTGGTCTCGGCTCACTCCTATAACAACCACCTTTGGCTTCGGGAGGAGCCCTCCACTACTCGGGTACCACCAGGTCTTAGTGTGAGGGATCCAGGGAGAGAGTTCTGGGCAAGCAAGGGAACCAATTGTTGTACTGGAAAGAAGAACAAGAAGCGTGATTGGAGAACAGGCCAGGTCAATACCAATCAGGAGAGGCGGTACAGATTTAGGAGATGAGAGAATAGTCAAGGTCACAGGTCGAGTCAAATACACCAGTTTCACTGTACAAAGCAGGATCCGTAAGAACAGTCAAGATACAGGCAGGGGTCAGGACAGGTAGAAGACAGTACAGGAACAGGGACAGGCAAGGTCAAACACGTCTATAAACAACAAGGAACTAGTAAATTAGACCTACTTTGGGCAATGGTAGAATAGATGCCAGCTCTTTAAATATTTTAATTTCGCACCTATGCGCGATGACGTCATCTGTCAGCGCGCCAGCGCGCTAGGTAGCACAGCCTATCTATTTACCCAGTTTATATTTTTATTTTGAACTGTTCCTTTAAGGAGACATTTTTGGAAATGGTTTTGACTAGTGGAAGCAACATTGTTGGACAGCAAGTAGTCAGAATGACTATTAGTTCACGTTTCTCAGCAGTGCACATTATCCAGTGGCTACTTACTACTGGTAGGGATCAAACTGGCACCATAAAAAATTACCAATTTAATAATTACCAAAAAAATGCTGTTTTTAATAGCAGTTACATCTACAAATAACTTTAAAATAGTTGATGTTATGTGTAATTAATGCATATCACAAATGTAAAAATTAAATTTCAATTCAGTTGTGCAGTATTTTATATTTGGCTTTACAACCCTTTAAAGGCTACACTGATTAATTTGCTAAACAGGTCCTAAGCATCCCAGATAACAGATGTCATACCTGTATATTAAAGGAGAAGGAAAGCTCCAAGACAGTTTATTGCCAACAGATTAGCCACAAAAGTGTGAGCTAAAACGCTATATTTATTCTGCAGAATGCTTTACCATACCTGAGTAAACAGCTCTAGATGCTGTCTGCTGCTGTTTGTTTAGGATAGAAGCTGCCATGTAAGCTTGGTGTGACATCACTTCCTGCCTGAGTCTCTCCCTGCTCACTTACAGCTCTGAGCTCAGATTACAGCAGGGATGGGAGGAGGGAGGGGGAGAGGAGAAAACTGAGCATGCTCAAGCCCTGCCCTGAAGGTTTATGCTGAAAACAGGAAGTCTGATACAGAAGCCCATGTGTACACAATAGAAGGAAAGAAATGCTGTGTTTCTTTTGACAGAGGACTCAGAGCAGCATTACTTTGAGGGTTTACTGCTGTATTTATATAGACCTTTCTGATAAAGCTTACTTAATTTTAGCCTTTCCTTCTCCTTTAAAATTTGTTATGAGCTAAGTGGAGCACAGAACAATGATTCTACCTCATGGACATTGATTTACACATTTTAGTTAGGATCAAGTACAAGGTACTGTTTTATCAATATTATAAAGATAAAGGAGTGATACATAAACAAAATAGAATTATTTGCTTAGGGTGGACTCTATATACAACAGCATTCCAGTAATTTTGAGCTTTCTGGATATCGATCGCCACCCACCCCTAAATTACACCGTGTCCTAGGCCTACCCCCAGTGTCGGACTGGCCCACGGGGATACCAGGAAAACTCCCGGTGGGCCCAGGTGTCAGGGGGCCCTCCTGCTTCTAAACATTTGGCCTATTTCATGGCCATTCCCTATTTCTAGGCTAAATTTTTTTAAAAAAAGGCTAAAAAGATGGAATAATAGATTATAGTATGTAAAGAAAGGAGAATAGAAGACCCTTGAGCTAAGCCCTGCCTTTATCTGCCAGGATGAAATGGCTCACATCAGGAGATAGTTAGAAGGTCCTAACAAGCGATGCAACCTGGGAAAGGTGTGAGGTGGAGATAAGTACATATATATGTTTTTACCTGGTCACAATGTGTATAAATAAAAAAATCAGGAACAAAGTTACACATATTGCATTATTTAATGTTTCATAATCATTGCCAACCTTTTACAAGTCACAGCATTCATGTATAGGCTTCAGAAAAGACAGGAAGAAAAACTTGCTGATTTTAACATACATTATACACTCTGAATGAATGATTTCCATTAAACATTTTTTTATATAATGTGATAGACAGAAAGATAGATAGATTAATATTTAATATATTAAATATATATGTATTTAATATTTAAGATATATATGTATGCAGACAAGTCAGCGAGTTCAAGTGAAGTCATCAAGTTTAAGGCTATAAATGAATTTCTGCGTCACTGTGACTTTCTATTGGCAAATTATACATCATTCATACAGCTAATGTAAGAAGGCTATTAGCAAAATATACGCATATAACCACCCATACTCACAGATACACATTTTCCAGACTGAAAAACACTTGTAAATGTCAGATCAAAGTGAAAGCATTTAGTGGGCAGTACCCCTTTAACTAGTGTTCTCTATTTCATGACTATGAAGGAAATTATCCAATCACATCTCTGTATGCAAATACACTTTATCCAATCAGGACAGAGAGCAAAAAAGAAAGCTGAGTCTCCAGTCAGGGGAAAAAGTCAGTCAGCTTTGCTACTACTTCAGTTTATTCCACCTGTCTAAAGGGTAAAGAGACTTCAAACATGTCCGTGAAAACCCTTCCTCAAGGTTTGCCAGCTCCCATTAGCAACTTGGAAATAAAATACACAAAGGTAAGAGAGAATATCAGTTTTTAATTCTTCCCCCTTTTCCTTCGATTTTTTCCCCCCATGTGTTTTTTTTTCTGGTAGAAATACAAATCACGGTTTTGTAAAAGAGGTAAATATATAATGTGATTCAGATTTTTTGAGGGAAAAATTTTCCTACAGCCGAATCATTGAATAAAATTCATTTGTGATGAGCAACACAGTAATAACTTTTCACTTGATAGTAAGTAGATGGTATCCACAGACCATAATAATGCATTATATCCTTCTATCAGCATGAAGGCAAATAAAATAATTGTTTCATTTTTAGAAAGTAATACTTTAAACAAGGAGAAAACGTTATTATTTTTTAAATAAATGCAGAACTTTGGAAACCAGCTGGAGACAGCGTATAAAGTGCAATGCAAAGTTATTACACAGACTGTTGGTGTCCTTTAGACTTTCAAAGCGAGGGAGAGAGAGATAGAGAGGAATAGAGAGAAGGAATGCAGGCCAACGAGTACACACATGGAAAAATCTGACCTGTTTAGTAAAATGACTGTTATCTGTACTGTCCTCTCATGCCAAATACATTAATGAATTATACAACAAATAGACATTCATATTATAGCATCTTTCCCAAAAATCTTATTTTTCTCTGTACCCTATTTGGTGAAATTAAATAACAAATTGCATGTTTTGATTTGAACCAGAATGTCATGACATGCCTGGTTGTTTACAGCTTTAGAGGATAAGAAAAATGCAGTTGGGAAATCTTGTACTGCCACATCTGTTAAGAATCTGCTTTTTTATTATTATTCCATGTCTACGCAGTTAACCGGTTGGATAAACAGAAGGATACAATCCAGACAGCAAACAATTCCTATGGTTTAACAAACACAAGCTCAGCATTAGCTCACAAGCAGTTAGGTTTGTGTACTTTATGTAATGATGAGAGCAACAGTTTGAAGTCTAAGACTGACTAAAGAGTCATCCAAAAATGGAAGAAAAAACTACAGAAAAATACAAAATTACAGAAAAAGCGAATTAACATTTCAATGCAAAAAGACGAGTACAAATACATGGAATTACAATTTCCAAATATCTTGTTTCAATACAGTATGTATACATTATGTTCAGTACAAAAATGCATTATTAAAAATGCTGTCTCACTGTATAAGCTTAAAATGAGTGCTAACAATTGTTTAAATCCCTGCAGCACAAATATTCAACCTTTGGCCTTCCAACCCTTGTATGACTGCAGCTCTCATCATTCTTATCCAGTTTAAATCTGCAGCACTATGCACATCATGAATAATAAAAAGAATCTACAGTGTATTGTAAGTCATTTTGCCATAGCTGGAGTGCTACTATAGGACTTTCCCTGATTAGGAATAAGTCTGAAGAATGTATTTTTGAGAAGCAGGTTCATAGTGCAAATAGCATTTGCTGTGTGAAGTGTGAGAGTACAAAGGTGTGGTAGTTGTTAGCACATATCAGCTATCCTCTGACTGCTCTGGGGTAAGATCTCTACCCTGTAAATTTGTGATCGCTAAGCTGGATGTCAGTGCCAACTTTTCTCTCTGTATTTACAAAGTTCCTTTTACTGGAGAAAAAAAGTTTAATCACTGGGAGATTAAGGTGCTTTATTCATCACATAAACCTTTTATGGTGTTAAGTTTTTGCTTTGGCATTAGACAATGCAATGTGACCTGGAAAAGTACAAGTAAATACAGTACAAGTGTAATGTTACATTTTCCAATTAGAATCCTTCAGCTCATACCTGCCAACATGCCTCAATTAAATATTTCAATAGTATCTACATTAAGTCTAAAAAAGAAGGTATTTTGCTAAAAAAACACTATGACTACTATAATATTTATCTATATTGTTTTAAAATATTGCTAATTGATTCCAAAGTCCTCTAAAGATTCAGGCACTCTGCACAAGCAAGCTGCTATTTTGGCTGGCAATCAAAAAACACATCTTAAAACATAGCACGGTGTTAAATCCTTCTTTGGCTAAAGATTTTTCTTAAGAAAGCAAAATATATAATCTCATGGATTACAGTGATCAGATTATGATTTTAAAATCATATCACGGTGTTATCTGCACTCTAAATTATATGATGCTTGGTTGATTCAATACAATCAGCCCATTCATATACAGACTGTCATTGCAACGTACGTATCACTTGCATCAACTGCTAGAAATACTATTTCCCATTCTTATTATTTCTGGTAAACGTGTATGGAATAAACATTTTATTCCGAGTCTTCCAAACAGAAAATGCTTTAATGTATGCATTTTATTTATCACACATCAAATGATAAATTGGAAGTTAATATCTGATCAAAATACCTGCTGTCATAGTTGCCATCATATGAAATTAGTTCTGGGGTAACTGGGCAGTTGGACTAGTTAACCAATTAAAAATAGCTCATTTTGGCACCAATGGTGGTTATTGGGGAAAGCTTATTTAGTTGTATATATATATATATATATATATATATATATATATATATATATATATATATATATATATATTTATAATGTCCCTGCTATTTTCACTTTCCATAATAAATCCTCGCAACATATATCAAAATAAATACTAGTTAAAAGGAACCTTGAGCAGTAAGGGTCAGTTATCACTTAGGGGCACTAATGCCAAAATGGGTGCTGCCCTGCTACAAAGGAAAATAGCACCAAATGTGATTTTGTGCTTTCTAACTAGGCTATCCTCGCTTGAGTAAATTGAGTAATTGTGGCTTCAAGAAGTAAGAAAATCAGGGCACAATCACTGTTTGTTAAGTTGTATTCTTTTTAATAAAGTCAAAACCTACATTGTTTGGCTCTAAAGTGTTATAGATTCAGCACTGTCAATATTACATTTATGGTTTGCTCTTCGATCTGTGTCACACTTTGAGCACACTGGCAACACATGGCGTGGCAAGATAACTGACATGCATCACGGCAAAAGTTAAACATTTCTGCAGCTCACTTATCGACTGGGTCAACAAAGAGTTAGGAAGTTAAAAGCACAAAAAATTGCTATTGGTAAAAATGAAGAAATATGATGGCTTCTTCATCATCATTTATTTATGTTTATTTGTGAAAGGGGTCCATGAATATGTTCAAACAAAAGTCATGCCTGTGAGTAGTACTGTCCCTTTAAAGCAGAAAGGTCAAGAGGCTCACAGCTGTGTACTGCAATGCTCAGAACCCAGATAATGGGAACAGAAGTTCAGCCGAACAGCTGAAGGGCTAAAAGCAGAAAAAAAGACCCATGTAATGCAATTAGCGCAAGAACACTATCATTGTTGCAGTAAATGGTGTTGGACCTCATATAAGCTTAGTTAATAGTATAAAAAAATGCAGGCAATTTACACATTATACACCAAGCAATGTTTGCAAAACTGCAGGAACATGCATTATGCCAAGACATTCTTGTGCTCAGTTTATCAAGGGTGTGAAGCCTAATGGCACTCATCCATTCCTTCTTAAAAAAGTCAATCACACCATCACGTGAGTCAGTGCATGCCCAGAGACCAAGCAAGGTACGATATTATTTGAACATATATAAAAAAAATGGAGTAACTAAGGTGCTAATTGCAATAGATAAAATATACTAATTTAAGAGTGCAGTTTTCTTTCATTCAGGAAAACAAATTTCTTATGCCACTCACTACACAATATATGCTCTCAATACACTCGTATAAAGCCACCAACACGACTGCTGTTTTAATCACACTGGATGTTTACCGCTCAAAAGTCCAGCTTTAAACTTGAATTTCTGGGCTTTTTAAGCACATGTAGTGGTTTTCAAAATAGTATTTGCAAATGGGAGTGGGAGTGTGCACTGAGATTGAGAAGCTTTTGCCTTTTCCCATTCTGTACAGTCACCTTCACTAGCTGGATTATATAAATTCTCAAATGGGAAGTGTCAAAACCTGTGCTATGATTCGGCAAGCTGTGGGAAAGCAGGTTGTCAGGGGTGTCTTTTTCTCAGCAAAAACCACACAGAAAAATAGCTGCTGTGGTTACAAAACTCGAGGAATTGTTGTGGGCTTTTTATTGGCTGTGCTCCATATTTGTGGTAATTGCCTAAGAATAATAGAAATAACCTGCAGCAATTCCCGTAATTGTATTACCAGCACTTTTCCCAAGGTAAGTCAATGAAACACCTGCTGTTTTGTTAGTGGAAATGTGCTCAAATCCTAACAGCAGTACTCTTTTGTTTTCCTTTGTCACATCTTATATTATCCTTACTATTCATAAAACAGCAGCTCAGTTACCATTCTTTATGCAAAAAAATGGCTGAAATCATATACACACCTCTATTATTTCACTATTATTATCATCACTATTATAATTATTATTTCACATAATAACCACCTTTATCTGAACATTTCCCTTTGTACATTTCTCAGTGTACAAATTAAAGCCTTTGCAATCCAGTTTGCATTTTGTTTTTTAAGTTAGACATTTGAAGTTTGGGTTATATATAAATTAATTTAATATAGGGTCTGAGACTGACAAATGCTCCTCTCCAATGTAGAGCAACGTTTGCATATTTTAGATACAAAATAACAGCTTTATTGGCTTTATCTTCTGGCTAGCTGTAGAGCTTTTTTTCTTTTAATTATATTAGACTGGCAGCACATTTGTTGAAATCTTAATACTGAGATTCATTTAAATATATGTGCTGACAATTATTTGTTTCTGGAAAAAGATTGTTTGTCCAGTTTTGGTACCTGTTTTCTAGATAAGGGATCTTTCCGTAATTTGCATCTACATACTTTATGTCTACAACAAAATCATTTAACCAGTAAATAAACCCAATAGGATTATTTTGCCATCAATAAAGATTAATTATATCTGTTAGGATAAAGAACAAGGTACAGTTTTATCACAGAGAAAAAAAATTAATTATTTGATTAAAATGGAGTCTATGGGAGATGACCTTCCTGTAATTCGGACATTCTGGATAATGGGTTTCCCATACCTGTATGTCCATGGGTAACTTGTACATGAAAAGCATGTACACAGAGACGATCAATGGTCAAATATTAACACAACTCCTGGATAAGGCGGTCATTGGTTGTACAGGGGATTTATGGTGACAAAAGTTTGTTTTGTACCATCTTAGAATTTATCTCACTATGGATTCTTTGGTTATTGCAACAATCTGTTGCACCTCTGGAGAGTTAGAAACTCATTGCAGTTGTCTCCCCATCACCTATTCTTTATCATTCAGTTGCAGATATTTTGATAAAGGAAGCTCCCAATTCTTTATGAACGTTTCACCTTTTCACTTAAAGAACGACAATAAAAAAATCAACGACCCTCTAAATATTCTCCTTTGTGTTGGAAAGCGTGATTTACACTTAAGCAGTAGCAAAAATATTCTTCCAGTCCTAAGGTTTATTATACATCACTGTAGCTGGACAGCTTTATTATCATTTCTATTTACTTATCGGTAACTAATATGTTTTATAACTGTATGAATAAATATATTTTAAAATAGGCATTTCACTGCAACCTTTTCCTTGATGTAAATTAAGGAAAATGGAGGGACTGCGACTTATTTCGATGTATTCCTTTTTATGATGAGCATTGTCACAAAATACAAATGGGCCCTTTATAAAAAAAATTGTCTCAATTGGGCTCATTTTTTAACCATTGCAGCGACAGTAGTTTTAATAGAATGAAAAATTGCAAGATTACAAGACAAGATATAAGCAATTACCATATTTTCTTTATGCAAGCTGGTGCCATGCTGATCTGGTAATGTTGGCTCATTCAAGAAAATAATTATCATTAAGTGGTGTGAATCACTGTAAGAACGGATACATTTGCTCATAAGGGATTTAATTGCAGAGTCATACATGAGTGAGTCAAACCAGTCACTGATCTCCAAGCCAAGCCCTTGTAGTTTTAATGTATTTGTACTTTGTCACAAATACAAAATTGACATGATTGCATGTCTCAGACATATTAATTTCTGCCACTCTTTAGAAAGCCTGACCATTTTTCAGAGTGTGGACATTATGCTAGCACTTACTATGTTTCCACAGTTCTGTGGTATATGGCGAAATTCATAACATTTCTAGTTGTTATTGTTAGCAACCTTCTTGCTGTAGCAATATATGATATCAAAAAAAATTATACAGATATATATATATACAGTATATATATATATATATATATATATATATATATATATATATATATATATAAATAATCCTCATATTCTAGTATAAATTAGAGGACAATACACATTGATTTTACTTTTGGAAAATAGTTTATGTATAAATGAGCAAAGCACTAGATGGACGGCACTAGAAATTTCTTTCACAGATTTAAGGAATTTTATAGGAAAAAAAAAGGAACAAAACCTGAATTAAAATTTTGTCTGCCACTGACAGAGCTGCCTCTGTTTAGAACGAGTCTGTAACACTTGAATAGCATGATGAGGGCAGGTCAGTCGAGAGGTCCGCAAGCAGGGTGCAGAGTGAAATGAGCACAGTGTGTGCCTAATATTCAGCCACAGTTAGTGCAACATTCTTTTCTCTGGTTTACAGTCACTTGAATGCACTGAATACAAGAAAAAGAATTTGAATGTAATTCATTGACCTAAACTTTGTAAATAATCAAACTGGAGCTTCCTGTGGTTTTTTTAAAAAGCACATTTCCTTTGAAACCAGCCTGTAACTAGTCATGCATACTGGAGTCAATTATCTGGCCATGTACAGTTGACCACAGATTTATTAAGTAAGTCCTACCCACTAACATCTGAGAGAAAGTATGCCTTTTGGCAAGGCTCCTTCACAATCACGGCCAGACAGTGTTCTGATTTATTGCCAAAATGCTCTTCAAGTAAATTGCACCAACCTAATCCAAACTTGTTTAAATCATCTACAGTGCAATCACATAATATTAGCTGCTAGTTAAGGAATTTTCACATTTCTACAACATATCTTTTCTACCTGTTGTTTGCTAAATATAAATTCTGTGACATTCGATTGAGTGTAGCTAGTAGACTTAGGGGCTGATTCACTATGGGTCGAATATCGAGGGTTAATTAACCCTCGATATTCGACTAGGAATTGAAATCCTTCGACTTCGAATATCGAAGTCGAAGGATTTAGCGCAGAAAATTCGATCGAATGATCAAAGGATTATTCCTTCGATCAAACGATTAAATCCTTTGAATCGAACGATTCAAAGGATTTTAATCCAACGATCGAAGGAATATCCTTCGATCAAAAAAACTTAGGCAAGCCTATGGGGACCTTCCCCATAGGCTAACATTGACTTCAGTAGCTTTTATCTGCCGAACTAGGGGGTCGAAGTTTTTTTTAAAGAGACAGTACTTCGACTATCGAATGGTCGAATAGTCGAACGATTTTTACTTCGAATCCTTCGATTCGAAGTCGTAGTCGAAGGTCGAAGTAGCCCATTCGATGGTCGAAGTAGCCCAAAAAAACCTTCGAAATTCGAAGTTTTTTTACTTCGAATCCTTCACTCGAATTTAGTGAATCAGCCCCTTAGTCTAGCCTGTTCTCACATAACAATTTTATGTGGAATTTGTGAGAAAAAATTAATTGGACTATAAACAATGATTATATATGGGAATTGCCATACTGAATATCTTCAGTTATTCATTGCCATAATTCTGCTATTCCTGTACTGAATAGTTGTTTTTCAGGGACAACAACCTAGTTCCAGTTGTGCAATACATATAAACTCTTTCTAATATTAAACTTTTATAAAATCTATTGCATAGAATGTCCCTTACCATGTAAGAAACCAAAAACAATATTTGTGTGTATGAGTGAGCTGAATCTGTTTGACTCTTCAAGCTGCTTTTAGATGTTATCCTTGAAACATTTAGGGGTAGATTTATTACAATTCATAACTGCGGTTTGAGCTTTATGTTGTAAGGAAATGCATAAGAATTCTTAATCTTGCTCATGTTTTCTTGCATCAATTACTTTTTTTCACCAAGATAGTGTTTAAAATCCATAATTGGATTTTTTAAACAAATAAAAATGTACCAATTAAATAAATTTGCTCTTTAATGGAGCACTTGGATTCCACTGCTTTACTTCTTGTTTATCTCAGACAAAAATATTATAATCGCATAGGAAACTACTATATTTAGAATTACTTTGTTTTACTTGCCTTCAGCAAGTTTATTACAAAGAAATTCACACGTGTGCTTTTGACTAATTATTCCTGGAATAGAGTGCAGAAATATCATCACTGCTTTAGGTTTTTGGAACTCCTATATGGTGGTATTATATGTGCTTTTACTCAGGTGTAATTACAACAGATATCTGTATTGGCAATACAGCTGTTCGTTTTTAGAAATGTTACTATAACACAAACCATACCACAGCACTGTAATATAAGTGGGTTTCTTTGTCTTGTAGATTTTCATAAACAATGAATGGCACAATTCTGTAAGTGGAAAAAAATTTCCTGTCTACAATCCAGCTACTGGAGAGAAAATATGTGAGGTGGAAGAAGGAGATAAGGTACGTTGTAATAGTCATGCATTTGTGTTGTAAAAATTGTTGAAAATGTGAAGACAACTAGGTTTTTGAAGAAACTGTAACACAATTTAGTCTTTCTCTGGAGTCCCAGTGTCAGAGGAAGTGTGTTACAAAATGCAGCCTTCCCTTTACAGTGTCCCCAAGTTTGCTGAACTTCTTATCACACCCAGGCTCCCCTTTAAATGCCTTACCTGCTGACTAACTGGCAACATAACTCTCCAACCATGCTCCAGCATCTTAACCTGTCTTACCCTGGAGATTTAGAGGAGCCAACCTCAGCCTGGGTGCTATATATCTACTATCATACACAAAATTCCAACTAGGACAACCCTAAGTAGGCACATTTTACCGTCACTCAGGCCTACTTATGGCATGCTACATCTACTATAATTTATGTCAAAAAAGGAGAAGATTCATATGCTAATACTGAACTCATCCAATTGGATGTTTAAGATGGAAAAATCTCATTCTTATCTTATCTTAAAGTGTAATGTTTGAGAAATCTTCTGGTTCTCTGCTTAAGTCAGAATGCAATCTACGCCAATAGGTCTCAAAAAAACTGTTTAATTCATATGATGACTTTTAGAGCCACTCAGTGGTGTTCTACTGCAACATTTGGAAGATCCAAAGATAAAAAAGTCGACATTAAACAGAAACAGTTGTGCATTTAATTTGCATAAAATAATTTTTTGCCTTTTAGGAAGATGTGAACAAGGCTGTGAAAGCAGCAAAAGAAGCTTTCCAGATAGGGTCTGCATGGCGAAGGCTGGATGCTTCTGAAAGAGGCAGGATGCTTAATAGGTTGGCTGACCTTGTGGAACGTGATAGGTTGATTCTAAGCGTGAGTATTTCAAATTGCTCAAATTCTACCAGGTGAAATTAAAAAAGAAATTGTATGAATTGATTATTGAATAGTAATGATTCATGCCTTCAAAATTGTCCGTAGCAGCTCTCCATCTTCTGATCTTGTTAAGGTATCTTTTGCGTGTCAGTGGCACTGCACATTGAGAAACGAAGCCTAAGGGATGTCAGAAGCTAATATTATAGGACTGATTGTTAATAATTTCTGATGTGGAATTCTATAATTTCTTTAATTCCATGTAATTTGAAACTGCATTAACTACTAGTCATATATTGACTGGTCCCTAAGTTCAGGTTAACTGTCTAGAAGCCTAGAGCATGTTCTGTAAATCGGCAGAAAAGAAGTCGTGCAGGCCTCAGATCTTCACTACTCTTTTCTGCAAATACACAACACATGAAGACTGACTCACAATATACAGAATATATAAAAAAATTCACATTACAAGACTGATTAGTAATTAATACAGACTTTCACGACAGCATAGAAACAAGAGCGCAACAAAGTATTCAATAACAGATGCTCAACATCAACAATAATAGGGGTAACACTGATTTCATGGACAGCATTGAAAGAGCATCCAATGGAAAAAATCCAGTAGCACACCAGTAGTGTTGAAAAAATCTTCAGTGTTTTATTAGCCCATACATACACACAGAAGGGCAACGTTTCGGGCCCAACTGGACCCTTTATCAAGCTTAACCCAGCTTGCAGGCAAAGGTCCTCCAGTTTAGCACCTGGACCTACACAGGTGAATATAAGAGGGTAGAGCACTCCTAAATACTTGTTGTTGAGCATTGAAAGAGCATTGAAAAAAAAAACATTTGTGTACAGGGTGTGGCTTCATGTATAGGGCCCCTTTGAGGCCTGCGCCCAGCACTCCCTAACTTACATGTCCGAATGAAGAGCAAATTGTGGTATAGGAAGGGGGTCTATGTGCTTTCCCCCCTAACCTCCCCTTATAAATACAATAAAGCAGAAAGCAGGGGCCCTGTAAAGCACACAGGTATCTGCACATTAAAATGGAATGCTAAGCAGCAATACTTAAACCTGCAGGCTAGGGCACAAAATGCAGAAAACCAAAAAACTTCTTCTATAGTATTAATAATTTCATACAACCCCTAAGCTTAACTCATCAGTTGCAGCCCTAAGCACACTGAGCATGTGCCAAGCAAATGGCACATAAAAGATGGCCTTGCAAGGTGAAAGAATGGGAGCTGTTGTGGCAATTTTGAAGGCTTGGAAGGTTATTGTTATAGGGCTACTGGATGTCTCAGTAAGTTCAGCATATTAATAAGCATTTTAGTCATAATCTGTTTTAGGCTTCAGTTCTGTGTCAAAATATACTGAGTATCATTCATAAATAAGAGAATTTAGGAAATTTTTGTCATGATTCCTATTTTTGACAGGCATGCAGGTGGCAGAGTTATTTATTCAATTTGACACTTAATAAATGTAAAAATTACATGCATTATCTTACAGAAAAATTTAGAAAAGCAGGCAATGGATGGCCTATGCAGAATATTGATGCAGTAATGAGCACATTTTTTAGCCAGGTTTCGGTGCGAAAATGATGTCCATAGACTGTAATGGGTGAAAAATGTTGTCACACATCAAAAATTTTTTGTCGCCCATAGATGTTTGCCATTTTGCTAATTTTCGGCAAAGCAGAATGGGTCAGATTCTCCCATCACTAATTGCAAGATATCAGGAAAGCAATGAAATTGATAATGTAATTTATTTATCAATGACAGTCAACTTATTCCGCCGTTTTTAACAATATCATATGGGGACATTCAGAAAAAATATGAAAATACAAATGGTATTAAACATCTTTATATATATTTTTTTATTATAGACCATGGAATCTATTGACGGTGGAAAGCCATTTGCTGCATCCTATTATGGAGATATACCTGGAGCTATTAAATCACTGCGCTACTGTGCAGGATGGGCTGACAAAGTCCAAGGCCGTACAATACCAATGGGTAAGGCAATTTATCATATTATGTGGTATTTTTTATATGATTTGATAGCATTTGCAATGACTTTGTTTGTAGTTAAAGACGTCATATGAGCAGGAGAGCAAGAGCTCTGTGCAATAAGCAGCTGCAGTCATTTTGTAAAATATATCACCTGGGGTACACCCGAAGCAATACAGAAGGGGATATGGACATTATTGCTTCCTTTAGCTACTTGCACCTCAATCTAGGTTGCTATAGGCAGCATCATTTCTATTTGATTCCTGTAGCTTTTGTGGAGATTTATATACTGTAAATTGTGTTTGTAATGCCCTTAAAGGAAAATGTTTTATCAGCTACTCTGATAGAAAAGTATTATAGGACAATGTAATAAAAGTTGAAAATGGGTAAACAAATCCATAAATAAAAAAGTAGAGTTTTCCATTGTAACGTTCTCAATTAGACTGTTAACACAATGCATATTTAAATTGGGCATAGCTTAATTATAGCATAGTTTTGGTGGAATATAATATGTATGCGTATGTATTTTACAGTGGTACATTTATGCAATTTGTCTTCTGTCTTTCATTTTAGATGGGGACTATTTTACTTTTACAAGACATGAGCCTGTTGGAGTGTGTGGTCAAATAATCCCAGTATGTTAAATTTTATTCAAATGCATGCCTATATCTAAAGAATATTTTAGGGCCAGCTTTACATGGGTGACTGATGTTGCTGCAGTGTGACCCTTTACATAGTGGTGATATGAAGTAGCTAGTGTAATGTATCTCATGAATCTCTGGTAAGGACTGGTAATCAAGCTCAGTCTGGGTCATTTGCACTTCGGTACTAACCCAAAGGAACCAGTGGTTTGTTCAACCAGCTGCAGGAAGAATAATAATAAGGGTGACTATGGGCTACTGCAATAGTGAGAATTTGCCCACTGTTAGTAAATAAGCCCCAGTGAAGCCAGGCAATCCAGTTCAGGATGCAAAAAGATGTTTTGAAGGTGTAATGCAGCCTGGTGGTAACTACAGGCTCCAGCTGCATCTTGTTCCTGTCTACAGTTCCTAGATTGTGTGTATTAACTTCATCATTCCCATCATGAGCACAGTGCTGCCAAATGCAGGCAGTGTTGTATTCATACAAGATTCAACAAGAGTTTTTTCTTGCAGCACGCCACTTATTTATCCATACAGGGTGCATTTGTATCCCAAGCTGCTTCCAAGCCAATTATGTCATCCAGATTGTGTAGGGAAGAAGCACACCAACTTTTTCTAGCAAAGCCTTTATCTAAGTTTCTTGCAGAAATTTGAAGCACAAGCTTTCAGGGACCAACCCCTCCCCTAAGGCTTTGCCAGAAAAAGTTGGTGTGCTTCTTCCCTACACAATCTGTATTCATACAAGAAAAACAGGTCTTTGTGCTCTGTGATGGAACACAAAGATCTGCATGTAGGGACCCAAGTGCAGGACAATGTTCAGACTGCAAAAAACATGACAGTTTGTTCCTTTTTAGCACTTTTCAGAACTTGCACTTAGTGAATAAAGACTAATGCATCTTATGGGAGATGCATTAGGCCCCATAATACCATAATGCTTTTATTTGTCAACATATAATATAGTCAATATAATCACAAATCATGGAAATACAGGGCTTAATGGTTGTGGTTTTAGACAGATTGGGTTGCATCTCTGCATAAATGTTGGTTAGGGTCATTTCCTTGAATATGCTTTTTTCCCAATGTTAGGAGGCATGATAACTAATTGTTAATGTATTTATTATACAGTGGAACTTTCCGTTGTTGATGTTTTCTTGGAAAATTGCTCCTGCTTTATGCTGTGGTAACACAGTTGTCATCAAGCCAGCTGAACAAACTCCACTGACTGCTATCTACATGGGGTCTTTAATAAAGGAGGTAAGAATAAAACTAGTGCTTTTGTCCAGTTATGGTACAGATCGCTCCGTCTGTCTATCTCTCTATTTAGTTTCCATCTATCCATCTATCTATTTACCAATTCTATTATCAAATCACCTATTTATCATCTGGCATCTAACTACCTATCTATCCATCAATTATCTAACTACATATTTAATACAATAATCATTCTAATCCCTTTTTTATAAATTGTGTAGTAGGGAATAATATTTACATAGCTATTTACATAGCTCAGAGGATGATATAATGGTAGGGGGTAATTAACCACATAAAAGGCAGGGTGCAAAGTACAAAAAAAAGTGCAATTTTTTTTTCATTTTGTTGTTTGCCTTTCACCTTAATCACAGCTGCTATTTAGAGCACACAGACCTACAGCTGCCTCATGAATATAGCACTGCCTACAAGCAAATACACATTTTATCTCTCTTACAACCATTAACCTGTAACGCAAATATGAATACTCTGCACATCTAGGGTAACCATTTTAAAGCCTATCTCCCTTGTTCATAATGAATTTATGCAATTTAAACAAGGCTGACAGGATCATAACAGAGACCATATTTCGTGTGTCACTAAGACAGATGCATCTTGTATCATTTTACTTTTACCAAAAGCAGAAGTATTATGACAAGGGTGTCAAAAATGGAGCTGATTTTTCTAAATTAGTTATGTGTGTTTATATCATCCATCTCTAGCCTAGTCATATTCTTTTTGTATTATATTTACACTCTGTTTAATCCCACTATTTGTTTTCCATTGAAAATGTAAATAGCTTATTTTATTCTTATTCTTTCAGGCAGGAATTCCTCCTGGGGTAGTGAATATTGTACCAGGATATGGACCAACAGCCGGAGCAGCTATATCTTATCATATGGATATAGACAAAGTGGCTTTCACTGGTTCAACAGAGGTACTGAGGACTTTTGATAAGAACATGAATCTAAATAGAGCCCCCGAAACCCACCCACAGATGTTTATATTTGATCCACCTGCTGGATCACTGTCAAGTTTAGAAAGAAACATGGTAGCTCAATGCATACATATCCTAATGCAGTATTTTAGCAGTCACATGAATCACTATAAATATACTGAAATAACAGCCTTCACTTTCATAATCTGCACAATTTATAGTTTGCTCGGTTCATGTGTTCACATGATTTAAAAATGTGTACATTATTGTTGGTTTGTGTGAGACAAGCCTAAGCTGCACGGCAAGGCATTTGATTAGAGGGTATCAGCAATATGTCTCCATAAAGATCTAACTTCATTTTTTTCTAAATTCAGGTTGGAAAGCTGGTAAAAGAAGCAGCAGGAAAGAGCAACCTTAAAAGAGTCACACTTGAACTTGGTGGAAAAAGCCCTAACATCATTTTTGCAGATGCAGACTGTTAGTAGTATTTCATTGACTTTTGATATTTAAAGAAAAATGACTTTTGACATATAGTAAATATCTTAAAGGTAACTATTAAATGGTGCGTCGTTATTAAATAGTGCACATGTTTTACTCCACAGTGGATTTGGCAGTTGAGCATGCACACAATGGCCTGTTCTATCATCAGGGCCAGTGTTGCATAGCAGGATCCAGGATCTTTGTTGAAGAACCAATCTATGATGAATTTGTGCGTAAGAGTGTTGAAAGGGCCAAAAAACGTGTACTTGGAGATCCTCTTACTCCTGGTGTATGCCAAGGACCACAGGTAGACTTTAATATATTCATTTTCAAGTAACCTACTACTATTGTGATGTGTAATGTTTTTTTAAAATGTTTCCTGAACCGGTGATATTAAAAATAAATACTTAATTGTATGACCTGTGATCCTAAGAGTACTTCTAGATTCATGTTCTCAGATGAGGCATAATCTTAGCATGAGTTAAAAATATAAATATTTATAATAGGTAAGGGTTTGTTGGTGTTCTATGTAAAAACAGGCATGAAAAGTTCTTAGGTAAAGGTCACCATAAATGATGAGCCCCTTATGGCTGTAGGCAGCCTGCAGCAGCACCAAGTGTCAACTAAGATGCCCATTCAAATAAGTTGCAAAGATAATCAAGTAAAGGTGGCCATAGTTAAGATTCTTTGACCAATTTTCGTACGATCAGACAAATCCATCAAATTATCGTAAGGTTAATGGGGTACCGAACGATCGTGCATCTAGCGATTTTTGCCCGATAAATGTCAGAAAATCGATCAGTTAGGTTAGAAAATGTTCAGTGGTCACAGTGAAATGTATCCAGTGTCCAATTGTTTGCAGGGCCAAGCAGGCAACTACCCACAGTTTCCTAGCTTAAACTAGACAATAACGCTCGAAATGGTCTTTTTTGTTAATGGACAAATCGTACATTTAAACAATCATTTCAGGTCCTACAGTAATGAAGAGATATTTGAAAAATCTTAACATCTATGGCCACCTTATGTTTCTCTGGGGCGACTGAAATCGGTTTTTCATCAAACCTGGAGTTTGACAAATAATGGCCTGTACCATGGAACTTCATCACAGTGAAGCTTTGTACATTGTGGCACACTAGCAGTGATAATAGAGCAATGGGTATTACAGTTATAGGACCTGTTATCCAGAATTCTTGGGACCTGGGGTTTTCTGGATAATAAATCTTTCCGTAATTTGGATCTTCATACCTTAAGTCTACTAGAAAATGATTTAAATATTAATTAAACCCAATAGGATGGTTTTGCTTCCAATATGGATTAATTATATCTTAGTTTGGACCAAGTACAAGGTACTGTTTTAAGTTTACAGAAATAAATAAAATCTGAAAATAATTTGGATTATTTGGATAAAATTGAGTCTATGGGAGATAGCCTTTCCGTAATTTGGAGGTTTCCGGATATATGTTTTGTGGCCGAGCATCATTCTCTAAAGACTGCAATTGTATATGCATATAACGTGTTACTAACAGATCATTTGCTGTTACAGTTCAATTGGTAGTTCACATGTGTAAAAGTATAATGGGGCAAACAAGGGAAAGTTGTGCTCACCACTATTTTTTAAAACCATTAGGCGGGGGTGCAATGAGGGTGTGACCACAAAATACATATAGTCAAATACAAGAGTCCTCTGCACTCAACCCATTATCAATATATTTAAGACAGCGACATTTTGTGCATACTGCACAACTTTCCCTTGTTTGTTATAGTTCTACAGGAGCAGTGACCATCTCTATGTTGTAGCTCCCACCCTTCCCAGCTATAATCAGGTGATCCCACTGGTGTCTAATAAAAGGGCAGCCAAGTTTGGGAGTTTTACTTTGAAAGCAGCAAGTTAAGTTGCAGGTAAAACCAAGTCCCTTTGTAAAATGTATAATGAAGCAACAGAATTCTTAATGAATCAGATGAATATTGAGCGTAGGACTGGCCAGATATGGGATGACTTTGACGTAGTTGGCCAGCTTAAATATATTGCAATATATGGACAAACAATCCCTGTTTTGTTTAAAGGGTAAGGCATTTTTTAGTAGCAGTATGCACAAAATGTCTCTGTCTTAAATATATTGATAATGGGTTGAGTGCAGAAGTATAATGGGGCTCATTTATAAACACTGGGCACCTGGGCAGTGACCCATAGCAACCAATCGGTGATTAGCTTTTTTCAAGAAGCTGTAGGTTGAAACCATCTGATGCTGTGGGATACTGCCCAGAGGCAAATTTCCCAAGATTTTATAAATAACCCCCTCTGTGTTTGGAAGGAATCATCATCCAATTAATTATGATGCCATCTTTGTTTATATGGGGTCATTTGAAATGGAGTTTTTAACATGACTGGTTTGTAAATAGTTTAATTTGCCACTGTTACATTTAATGTAATACTGTCATATTTTGGTTGCCAAAATGTAACATAATTTATGTAAGGAATAATTGGAGAAATGGGGCTGGTTGCACCTCTGTCCAAACTTCTTTATATTTTAAGGCAAATATGAACTACACCACAATCTTCCTGCCTGTGGACCTACAATTGGGCAGTCCTGGTGGAAAGCAGAAATATCTTCCAGTCGAGCCACATTTAACACTGTAGAAGTATAACTGGAACTTGAAAAATATATCAGAGTGAAATACCTTAATATTTTGGCTAGTGACCCTGGGGATTTAGCTTTTCCACAAAGAAACTTTTTTTAATGATTTCTATTTGGTGATACCTACTTATCACTTGCTAAGCTTGATATCTCATGCTATCAATACATTTCTATATTATATTCCTGAACAAAATCCCAGTTACGACTGTTGTGCGCAGCTGGCTAAAATCTTATTCAGAGTATAGTCAGATTTTTATTCATTACGTTATCTTAATCAAGACCAAATGGCATTAAGATTATATATGCAAAAGAAATCCAGCTGTATCACTGCAATGTGAATGTGCCAGGTTCCCAGGCTTTTTCTGCTTAGGGATCAAAATGTGCAAACAAATCACTAGTCTCCTTTGGCATGGTTCCAAGGTGTTGTGTTCAGTCCTTGGCCTATCCACATGATTAAACATCTCACTTGAACTGCTACTAAGTAGAATTCTGATGTGTACTGTGCATTTATCTTTATAGGGAAAAAAAGAGATAAGAAGACTATGTCTTAGTTCAGAGATTATATGCAAGAACTTTGAGCTCGTTGATTGTGCTATTTTAACAAGCAGGATTAATTGTGAAATCTAACTGTAATTTTTTGGCCAAGTTTAAATTAGGTGCCTAATCATACTATCGCTTTTCATGACAAAAGATCTAAAGCTTTAAATCCCATTTGAATTGTGTGCACTGATAAGGTGCAGCTGTATTGGGAGGTTCAGTGTCAGGGGTAAAATATCGCTTCAGAGATTTTTTTAAAGAAACTATTTGCATTAAAGTATTCATAATAGAACTGCCTGAGGTGAGTTTCTCAACTTGCCTATTTGGCCGAGCGCCCCAGTGGTTACCAGGGGCAGCAAATATTTTGCTCCTGGTAACTTTAAGAGCTGTATTTCCAGTTTTCAAAGAGTGAAATTTGTGCTCTCTCGCTACCATCCTGGACTCCCTCAGATGGCATTGTGGACCCCCTAACACCAACATTTTGAACAAGGGGGGACAACAGCAGCAAGTTTCCTCAGGCAGTAGAGGGGCTAGTATTGTCCCTGACTAGAGCTGCAGCAATCAAATGTAAGTGTAGCTAGGCATGGCCAAGACACAAATTATAGGCAATAGCTGAAAAGTCTAATAAGGGGAAAAAAACTAAATAAAGAATTCATAAAAATGGGACTTACCAACGCTGGCTAAGTTTGCATACCCACGGCAACTAGTGATTACTTTAGTTATCCATCTGAAGGAAGAACAATGTACAACGTTGTAAGCAAAATGTAATTGGTTGACATGAGTTACAACCCCAGGAAAATGAGCCTGACTACTAGTCACTGTAATTCTAGACTACATATAAATCATTAGCTAATGTGCAATATGGGGTATAATTTTGTCATTCAAATATTTAAATAAAAATCCAAGAAACAGTCAATGCAACAATGGCTCTGAATATGATAAACTGGAGGCCAACAATCCGGTCTATTAGAGTGACAAAGTATTAAGTTCACTGCACATCAAGAGTAGATTTTCAATGCTCCATCCTAAGTGAGGGTGTCCGCTTTGGAGTGTAAGGGGACAATTGTATCTGTGTCTTAGATGGGGCAAAAAGGTAAACAACTGAATTCATTGAGCAGTATGAAGACACAAAGAATATGCTAAACTAAATAAATGGTTGTCTCCTTTCACCAATGTTTGTTATTTAGATACTGTAACTATAAATATTAGTTCTTATATAGTGTTTGTTTTGCACAGATTGACAAAGAACAATACAACAAAATCCTTGAATTGATTGAGAGTGGAAAGAAAGAAGGCGCAAAGTTGGAATGTGGGGGAAGTGCATGGGGTGAGAAAGGTTTCTATATTAGCCCCACAGTCTTTTCAGATGTGAAGGATGATATGCGTATAGCCAAAGAAGAAGTAAGTTACTGTGTGTGTGTATATATCTATGTATATATCTATATATATCTATATATATATATATATATATATATATATATATATATATATATATATATATATTCTTTTCTGAACAGTAGAAAAGAAACATATACATATGAAATGTTCCCTATGTTTGCTGTATTGCACTATATGATTCTGTTACATTACAGACACGTAATATTCTTCATGCACTTTTATTCAGCCTATATTTAACTGAGCTGTAAATCTGTGGTTTGACATTCTGAATATTTGTAATACCGTAAAGCCAATGCAATAGCATACACACATTCTCATTGCCAGATAGGGCACCTTAAGGGGCATATTTATCAAAGTTCGAAGTTAAAAAAACTTCGAATTCAAAAAGACCAACCGAATGGTGGACAAAGTTTTTTTGGGTCGAAGTAGGCCTACTTCAAATCAAACGAATCGAAGTAGCGCTACTTCGATTCAAAGTTTTTTTAACTTCAACCTTCGATCTCCCAAACTCCCCCAATTGCCTCCATACGGGTTCTAGGAGGTTCCCCATAGGTTAAAACAGCACTTCGGCAGCTTTTAGGTGGCAAATGGTCTAAGTTGAAGTTTTAAATTAGACCTTTGAATTTCGAAGTTTTTTTCAACTTTGAATGGAAGTTGGACTATTCTTTGGTAGAAGTACCCAGAAAATACTTCGAAATTGGAAGTTGTTAACTTCGAACCTTCACTTCGACCTTTGATAAATCTGCCCCTAAGTGTTTTATTGTCCTACAAATCTTCAGAAAGATAAATATGATGCATACCTAACAAGTGTGTATGTTTGACTGTTAGTATGCCAATGGGAAAGTTAGCAGTAAAACACATCCTCTGAAGTAAATAAGAAGAAGGTAGATTCTTGGGAATGGATTCTGACCCACCTATTTCATTACTGCCCCTCTCATTTTCAGATGTTAGGAGGGATGGATATAGAATGTACACACAGCACAACTCACACACACAGAACACATACATAGCAAGCTATTCTCCAAAAGAATTCAGGTATTTTAGGATATCTTAACATTACACCTTGGAAACAGAAATAGTCTATCATGCATCTTCCTTCATTGGTAGTACATGGGACTTTATGAAACTGTCTCATTCTGATCAAGTTAAAAGCAGAAAAAAACCCATATGGAACAGCTGTCACTTAATCTGGACTTGTGTTTCAGTAACTGTGAACTTTTATGTATTTAGATGAAAATAGTGTTCCTCTGCAATATGCTTTAAGACAGTGCTGTCCAACTTACTACATGCAGTGGGCCAGTTATATGTCAAACAGCATGTTGGAAGTCTGGTTTGAATTAAAATGATTATGTCATTTAGTGAAGCCGGTGGAGCCAATGGCAGATTTGGGGCCACAAAAATTCTTTGGAGGGCCACCTCTGGCCCACAGGCCTCCAGTTGGACAGCTCTTCTTTAAGCCATAATGCTGTAGTAAATTGTGCTTTCTCTGTATATAGTGCCCACATCTGCAAAAACACTTTTGAACAGATAATGGGCAAAATTTAAAGGTGGCCATAGACGCAAAGATCCGCTCGTTTGGCCCCCGATATGCCACTAACAGGCATGGCTATATCGGGGGTAATCTGAACGTTCGTCCGATTACGATGCGCAATGGGCTCCAATCGTCCAAAGAACGATCTCCGCCGGACGAAAAACTTCAGCACTCTCCACACATGGTCCTAAAATCGTACGATTTCTAGATTCGTACGATAGGATCTTTGCGTCTATGGCCACTTTAAGACACCACAAGTAAAACCCTGTCAGCTTGTACATGCAGTTCCCATAAAAAAAGATAAAACACAATTTATGTACAGACCAGACAAAAATTTGGAATTAATGAACTAGAGATAAAAACATAGATCAAGGTCACAGGAAATTCAATTCCTCACATTAATGGTTCAAGTTGTAACTCTGCTGAACCAAAGATAAGGTTTTGGATTATTGAACACATGATCAAAGAGAATTTAAACCAAAGCCCAAATGAGAGGGAAAAATAATATCTTTTTTAAAATTTGCATACACAATGTACAATGGAAACTGGCTCAAGTATTTCCTCCTGGCATTTTATATCAAGAAATTGAGAAACAGAATGAAAAGGCAACAGAGAAGCACAAAACCACGGAGTAGAACATTAGGAGACAAAGCAGGACTTTGAAACCAATACAAGCAAAGCCCTCTGAACCCCCCGCCACATTTCTACATTTGATTGTGTGCTATTTGTGTGTTTAAGTGGCACTAAAATATCTCCACAAAATCATGTCGCTTTAAAATAATACTTTCCAATAGGTTTTTCAAATAACAATTTATTGTATCCCAATTAAAGCTTGAATTCTGAAGCATTCTATTTTCTAGTTCCACTAGCGTACTATCTGTTTAAGAGGTTGGGTTAAATTTTATGTGCCAGTGCCACCATCTATATTTCCTCTTCTTAAATATATTTTTAATGGTTAATATATTTTCAGCACTGAGCAGTTTGAACGGGATCTGTGATATATTGATTGTGCATAAATACTTCTACATCTTACTGTTACCAAAATGTATTTTAATATAACCTGAGTTAGCAAACATTCTTTTGTGTTTCGTTTATGAATATTTGTTACATATAGATGCCTTCACAGCAATTATTTTACAGTGAATCTACAGCACAGGGATGGACAGTATTTTGTAAGTGCCTTGCATTGTTGAAAAGTCAGGCTAGGTTTTTTTGTTTGCAGCTTGCATACAGCAGAACAATAGGTTTAACCCTGTAAATTCCAGTAATTATGCAGAAAAGATATAATAATTAGTGCCGGCACCAAGTATTACCAAGATTATGTCAGTTTCTTTACTGTGAAAAATCTCCTTTACTTTAAATTTGTTTCCTATGTAGAGGAATGGATGTCAATTACAACATATTTTCTAGTATTCCACCAAATTATGACTGGCTCAGCTTGCAGTTTGTTGGCACCCATTATCTCACTGGCAAGCTGGCCGCAAGCGTCTTATCGCCATCTTATATGGCACCTATTATATTTAGATCCCCATAACAAGAAGCCAAAAATGACATATCTTAAAGGAGAAGGAACTGGGGGTACCAAATTGTAGGAACTCCCCAGTCACTATGAACGCTTATCCAGGGCCGGATTTAACGAAGCGGCGCCCCAAGGCCGCACGATCCATACCCTTGCTGCTTCCGGTCGCGCCGCCCTGTGTCCGCAGGGTCCTAGCACCGGCTGTGACGCTCGCTGAGGCAAAAGCGCTGGGGAGCGTTAAGTCCCCAGTGCTTCAAAGATGCGGCTGGGCAGCGTGCCGCCCCAAAAATTTTGCAGCCCTAGGCCCGGGCCTATGTGGCCTTGCCACAAATCCGGGCCTGCGCTTATCTGAGCTTGTGGTCCTGTTAGCAAAAAACTGCACTGGCCTCAGGAATTTCTGAAGGAGGACTGTGGAGTAATGATGGGCGAATTTATTCGCCAGGCACAAATTGACGGCGAATTTGTGCGATTCGCCACCAGCGAATAAATTCGCGAAACGCCTGCGAAAATTCGCCCGAAAAAAATGGACGCCGGTGTAAAAAATGGAGTATCATGTAAGTAATTAGAAATCATGGTATGTTAGATAACCTGGGCGACATTTAACAACCTTTAATGAAAGATACAATAAATCTATTCCAGCATTGAGTATTCTTCGGTATTAAGCACAATTAGTTGTCCCTTTGATGTAACTCTGTTTTTTCTTTTTCATAAACAAGATTTTTGGGCCTGTGCAACAAATCCTGAAGTTTAAAACAATTGACGAAGTTATTAAGAGGGCAAACAATACCAACTATGGATTAGCTGCAGGAGTTTTCACCAAAGATATGGACAAAGCAATATTAATGTCTACAGCTCTTCAGGCTGGAACTGTTTGGTAAGTAACCATACACATCATTTGCATTAGGAAAGCATTTTAATTTAGCAATCCTTTCATATTTTAGGTTCATTTTATGTTCTTTAGATTTGCCATAATGCTGTGAATTATCATAAATGACTTGCGTTAGAACTGATGTTAACGCATAGGTGGAAATTCACTAACGGGCGAAAATTCGCCAGCGCCGCCTTCGCCACACTTCGCCAGTCGCAACTTCGCACAGACAACGCTAATTCACTAAGTTGCGAAGTTTCGTCGCCGGCTCCGAACGCTTGTGAAGTTGCGCTATCGTTACTATGGCAAGCATAGCAAAGTTGCGCTAGCGTTAGATAATTTGCATACGGCAGGAAGTTAAATTTCAATGGATGTATATGTTGCAGCAAATACATTACACTACACAAGCCCAGGGAGCCTTAATAAAAGAAAATAGAGTTGTTATATTGCCCTACACATGTGCTCAGTGTATAGTTTATGTACCATATGTAAGGAAATGTAGGGGGGGAAGGAGGGTACCCAAAAAAAATATACAATCTTTTTCAGCCTATCACCCAGTAAAAAGAAAAAGACGCCAGCATTTTTTGGGACTTAGAAAAAGTCAACTTTTTTTGGACCAAGTCCTATCTACTCTATTGCACTTAGCCTGGTCTGAGGTGGCGAAGGCAAGTCTGGCGATAGAGGTAACATTCAGTATAAACAAAAACGTAGTGAATTTGCGTAGTAACGCTCTTTCGCCAGATTGAATTTACGCCTTGCATTAGCATGCGAAGTTGCGCCCGTTAGTAAATCGGTGAAGTGCCGAAATGACGTCACGCTGGCGAATTTTTGCCAGCGTTAGCTACTTCGCCCTTTAGTAAATTTCCCCAAAAGTTTTCCTGTTTAATATCAGTGGCGTAACTGCATATACAGCAAACCCCATGGCTGCAGAGGGCCCAGGTGACATGGGGACCGGGGACCGTGGGGTCTGTTCTATGGTATTCCCCTCTCCCCAGCTGCTCTCCTACTTTTAATTTAGCTCAAAACCAGAGGCGTGGAGTGAGTGGGCCGGCGGCATTGGGAGGAGCAGCTGTTTATGCCGGGCCCTTCAGATTTTTTGTTTGCAGGGGGCCCAGCTTTTGCAAGTTACGCTACTGACCTGAATCACTTCAATAAAAATCATGTCATCAAAATAGCAAGAGTTTCTTTGATTTTCTATCTTTAAGAGACAAAAAGTGCAATGTTTCCCCAGTATTTGAACTAGTTCTGAGAAAACATAAGATCATTGACACATTGCCCCAATTTGTCAACAATGTTTCCACGAAACCCCAAGTACCAGTTTAACAGAGTTCACAGTGTGTGTCGCTTTGTGGCAATGTTTATAACCTGTTAAGAATAAAGCAACAGGGCTAAAACAGTCGGGTCCAGCTGGCCATGATTTTTATTTTGCTTATAGTAAATAACTGAGCAATTAACAGGTTAAAGGCAAAAAGAAAAAACCTTTAGTTTACCTTGGCAGGTACATCAAGAGCTTAACTGAACTTGGCTGAACATGCGAGTAAGGAATAGGTTACCAAAGCTCTTGCAGTAACAGGAATTTAAGGTTAAACGTCCAGAGTTTGTTTCACAGTTAAACATGTAGATTTATATGGCTTCCAAAGCCAGGCCTTTCTGCCTGATTTAATGGGCTAGATCTTATTTCACAGAAACTATTGACATTACTAATGTCCATCCAACACATTTACCAATCCTATGTCTTGGGCAAAATTTAGGGAGGATGGAATTTGGAGCCGACACAGGGGGCACTGTATACAGAATGAAGCACAACTCTTTGTGCTTCATTTCATGATTACAAAACTCCCAACTAGCAAAATGCAAAAAAACATAAATCGTTGTACTTTGGGCCCACTGGCTTCAAGGAGAACTAATGCTTAACAAAAATGTAGGCATATTTTGTTTTGAGCTTCCGTACCAACTCAAAGTATGTGTCTCACTTTAAAAGCCATTGTTTACTCCAGCATGAACGCTTTCTCTTTTTCTTCTTTTCTGGTGCTGTTGCCAATGCGATTGCCAGTGCTGCTCTGTATTTGGCATTCATATATACCGGACTCATTTTTTAAAACGCGAAAAAAAAAAATGTTTTCGAAATAAAGAGGACATCAATGAATCGTGCACATGATCGCTCGTGGTACGTTCGTTTGAATATCTAGTGCATTCGTCCATTTGAATACCTAGTTTCCATTTAAGCAAGGACGTCATTTACGTGAGCGTCATTTAACATATGTAATTACTGTTTCGGACGATTTATGTCTGTCAAATAATGACCAGAACATCTCCTGACTTGTAATTTCTCCAACTTTAATCCATCAATGTAAATCATTACGTTAGTTTCAGGTCGGCGCTTTTGTATAAATGATCGTCCTTGGAACAATCGTCGGACGGCACATGAAATCTTTGCGTCTATGGCCAGCTTAACCTTTACTGGCAACTAATTCTGCAGCAATCTATAGCACCAAAGGGTTTTTTTTTGTTGTTAATAAAATATTGTGGTTCTTATCAAGCTGGTTTGATATCAACACCATAATTTAATATCAATTTGTATAGACTTTTTTTTTAATTTATGTATTAAATGAGGCAGCCCAAAATTGTGCATGTAAATGATGTAATGTTCTTCTAATACTGTTTGGCTGTGAGCACAGAAATGATCTTTTGAAAGCACACTTGTGTGTGTATGCATAATGGTGGGTGTGCCTAAATCAATATTAGAGTATGCATGTATAAGTATGTATCTTAAACTCTGTTTCAGTGGTCACCAACCTCAGTCCTTAACTAATAACATCCAGTCAGCCCTCAACCCTCACTCACCAGATCCTCCTTGAAGTCCTAATGAGATGCAACTTTCTGCAGATTATTATTATTATGTAACAAAGTCATATTATGTAGCATTTACAGGGATTAATCATCTTTTAAATTGATAATTGGCCTAGTGAAGCTTATAGTCTTATAAGGCCCCTATAACTTGTAAACTAAGATCAGTGTCATCGGGAGACAATTTTTCATTCTGTATATTTTTTGGTTTGTAACAAACCAGAGGAAACCCACCCAGACACAATGTGATCAAACAAACTTTGTGCAGCAATTGCAATCTTTATGCTAACGCTAAGGGAACAATATGGCCGTTCTCACTAATTCTGCATGCAGAAAGCTATGATGTTAGAATTGAAATTACCCCTTAACTGTCTGCTCTCAAAGACATACTTTATCTGAAGCAATGGCTATACATAATTTATATAACCTTAAACAGACAGTAATGTATGATGTTATTCTCTGCATAGTACAGTCTTTCCCTAAAAATATGTATTTATATCTCTTAATGGCAGCTAACACCTTGCTTTGGCCTTGGCCTTAGAAGCTGCAGAACAGCACTGTCTTTTGCCCATAATTTTAATCTGCTGCCTTAATGTCAGTGTGTAAATGTGAATTTGTATCATCAGGTGAAATTCCATTCCATTCATTTGAGGTGAAATTCCATATTTTGCCATCTGAGAAATATTTTGCGAAACTGCAGCAAAAATTCGCTGAGACAAAAAAAAAGTCGCAGCAAGAAAAAACCCATTGACTTTAATGCATTTGGACAAAAAGTCGCCAAGACAAAAAAGTCAGCACAAGAAAAAAAAAATTGTTGTGCCTCAAAAACACCTATTGACAACTTTTTTGTGATTTTTTTTTTTGCTGTTTCTCAATTTTTTGGGCGATTCCCTCATCACTAGTCAGTGGATTTGCCCTGGAAGAATATTATGACAATTAACATTGTTAACAAAACCGTTCATGCTGTTTGTTAAAAAATCGAAGGGGCCCATTTACTTAGTTCGAGTGAAGGAATAGAATAAAAAAAACGTAGAATTTGGAATGATTTTTTGGGCTACTTCGACCATCGAATTGGCTACTTCGACCTTCGACTACGACTTTGAATCGAACATTTCGAACTAAAAATCGTTCAACTATTCAACAATTCGATAGTCAAAATACTGTCTCTTTAAAAAAAAACTTCAACCCCCTACTTCGTCAAGTAAAACCTACTAAACCTCAATGTTAGCCTATGGGGAAGGTCTCCATAGGCTTTCTAAGCTTTTTTTGATCGAAGTCATTTCGTTTGATCGATGGATTAAAATCCTTCGAATCGCTCAATAGCGATAAATCCTTCGATATTCAAAGTCGAAGGATTTAAGTTTGACAGTCGAATATCGAGGGTTAATTAACCTTCGATATTCGACCCTAAGTAAATCTACCCTTAAGTGTTCGCTCCATTATACTTTTCCATGTAATGTCTTCAAAAGAAACTTTTTTTATATATATATTTTGTTATTTAATTCTATAAGGAAGCTGCACAGTTATTATTGTTTTAAAAAATGATTTAAAACAACCACAACCTATGCCTCTGCATGACTGACTGTTTATTTGTTGAAAAATCCAGAGAATAAAAAGTCTCATTGCCAGTTGGACGTAAGATACAGTCATAGCTATTTCTGCCCTTCAGCAAATCTCTCCTTTAACCCTCTTCTTTTAAATGTACTCCATCTGTGTTAACTGTGTGTCAGGTTTGTGCCAGCTGGGATCTCATCATCTAACTAAGGAGAACTAAACCCCAAAAATGTATATGGTTAGAAATGCCATATTTTATTTACTCAACTTATTGATCCAGCCTAAAGTGCGTCTCTATAGTAGTAACAATCCAGGCCTTCAAAGTTGTCACAAGAGTTTCCCATCTTGGATTTTGTTAGGAGTGTCTGTGACATGCACATGCTCAGTGTGGCTTGAGCAGCTGTTGAGCAGCTAAGCTTAAGGTTTTTTCACAAATATCAAGTGACATGACAGTTCCTACCAATCATCTGCTCATTGGCAATGTCTCGAAGCAAGTGGACCTTTCTAAATATGGCCATCTTATATGTCCATAATCAAAATAATATACTGTAGCATACATTTCTTCAAACACTTAGTCACAAAAATGTACAGTATTAGTTGGAAAGTGTGTCCAAAGAGCACAATATCTTGACAAAAAAGGTAATTATTTAGCTAGAACTACTTCAGCTACCTCTGTTAATAATTTCCATGGACGTTACAATAAACTCCTTTAGAGCTCAATAAACCCACCAGAAACCTTTCAAGTAACCTACACATTAACTTGCCCTTACAAACTTAGAAATGCAGAATATATATTTTTTGCATTTACTAAGGGGTATACTGATAAAAATATTAAAAATGTTTATTTAAAAGAAAGCTGTAAAATATGGTGTAAAATAAAAGCCCATTTGGCTCATAGGTTAGGCACCCTAGCCTAACACAATGCTGTCTATGGCACAAATGTAAATGTGCAACGGAGCACCTCTTTATACATTTTAATTTTACAGAAAGCTATACATTTGCCTACAATTATTACACAACTATTTAAGCATGCAATAATTATAAATGATTGATTTATTGAGGGTATGTGATGTTAAATGTGATGTTATTTGAAACACCACTTTAAAAAAAAAAAACATTGCAAATAGTTCTTTTGGCGTGCATTTCACACCTGTGAATTTGGAAACACCACTGTAAATAAGAGCAAACTGTTATTGGGTTTGAGGGAGGGGGAAATGATGTGTATAGGAAACTATCTTTCCTATATGCTCAGTTAAATAGAGAGTAAATAATAGTGTTAGTTCATTGGTTAACACTGTTGCTTGCAGTAAGGGCTTGGTTTTAATTACAGCCTGTGCCCTGCAAGGATTTTGTATGTCCTCCTCAAGTCTCATGGTTTCCCTTTGGGCAACATGATATTGTCCCACATTCAAGACACATACAAGGAGGTTATTGGCTCCTGATGCATGTCAGTGTCATATGAACCTTCGATTGTGACTGAGAAACAATCTCTGAAATGTGTTGCATAAAATTCTGTCAGTACCAAAAACCTGAACTGAATTAAGAGAACTTCTTTTTAATTTGCGCGTTTTTTACAGGGATAGTTTTCATTGTTGCTGTTTGTATAATTTTTTTTCTATTTTTATATGCTGTGAAACCTAGCTAACAATATTAAAACTTCAGAGGTGCACAAAATGCATCGATCAAATAAAAGTTGTGAGGGTCTAGGGGTGCAGGCTCTTTAAATCCAGCCCTGATTGCAAATGCCTTTACCACATTTTATTGCAGACGTTGTGCTTCAACATCTGCAATAAAATGGGATAAAGGCATTTTGGTGTGTTTCTTCAGCATAAGCAAATGTTGTGCTGCAAGAAAGAATTGTTGTTGCAATTTGCTTGGTGCAACTGCACTGCGTCTACCACAGCTGCAGGCGATCTTCCAAAATAAACAAAACAGCGCATGCATTTCATTGCAAATCGGGCACCGTTGTGCCAAATATTTTCAAAGTCTGTCTGGTATTTCCAGTGTTTACTGCGCGAGTGACACCTGCACCTGATTCTGAGTGGTGCCGAGCACAACTACACCACAGTGCAAGTACCTCTAGGTGCAACTGACTGCACTGTGCTTGTGGACATAAATGAGCCCTATTGCTTGTGCTACACACAAACATAACTTAAGCTTTTTGAAAAGTAAACATAATTTCAAGCAACTTTGTAATATACATAAATTCAAAAATATGCAGAAGTTTCATGATATTTAATGGTTTGGAACAGTTCTCTAAGCCTAGCCCCTGCTCTCCTGCTGATTGGTCTGACTACTTTACTGAGCTGGCCGACTACTGTTACTTTGTATCAACAGCCATCTGTCATTAGTCTGCATCAGTGATCCCCAACCAGTAGCTCACAAGCAACATGTTGCTCACCAACCCCTTGGATGTTGCTCCCAGTGGCATCAAAGTAGGTGCTTATTTTTGAATTCCAGACTTAAAGGCAAGTTTTGGTTGTATAAAAACCAAGCAGAGCCTCCTGTAGGCTACCAGTCCACATAGGGGCTACCAAACAGCCCTTATTTGACATCCCCATGGACTTTTCCATGCTTGTGTTGCTCTCCAACTCTTTTTTACATTTAAATGTGGCTCACGAGTAAAAAAGGTTGGGGACCCCTGGTCTGCATCCTCCAAACCCCACAATTCCCTGCACATGTGATTTCAATAAGGAACAGAACATCACAGTGCAATGCATTGTGGGTTATGTAGTTCCTGCATGCTGTCTGTAAGCTGTGGAGTAGTTGTTACAATTTGTAACATCAGTGTTTTAGTCCCTCCTTCCCTGTCAGGATTTCAAATGATGCAGAAAGAGAAGAATTGTTAAACAACTGGATTTCAGCATAGAAAATGGCATTTATTCATTCTTTTTGAAGAAACGGGTAAATGTGAGGGGTCTCTGTGTTATGTGGGCCTCTTTATCATATTTTGGTTTGGAAGCCGGAGTTCCACTTTAAATGGTAGATGAGGGTGAAAAAAAGATGCATGTAACCTTGTGACTTTTCTCCAAGGAAGTCTTTATAGTTTAGTAACTGATTTAGCCTATCAACTGCTGAGCCCACACAATTGTCATTGTTTTGGCAGAGTGCTGTGTGAATTACTTTCTCAGGATATGATCATACACGATCTAGAGCTAATCTGCTGGAATACGCCGCATAGTTTCTAGCAAATGCATTTTCCATGGTTTATGGATTTTCATTTGTTCATATCTACGGCTAGGTTTCAAGACAGAAGTTGACTACAAAATCTTGACAGAGTATGATAACTATCTTTCAGATCAAACTCTTGACTTTAATCACGGGAAGCTACTTATTATCTATATCTAGGGATGGGCAAATTTTTTCGCCTTGTTTCGCAGCGGAAATAATGGCCATAGACTTGTATGGCGTTGTGCGTCAAAAAAAAAAAGACGCTGTGGGTGAAATGTCGCAGACGCCCACTAAAGTCTATTGCCGCGCGTCCAAATTTTTTTGACGCCCATAGACTTTAATGGTCGTCTGCAACATTTCGCCCGCGGCAAATTTTTGGCCAAACGAAACAGGTCAAATTCGCCCATCCCTACCCATATAATTAAATGTGTTTCATTTAAATATTATTACCCTCTCCCAAGCATTGTGACATAAACCTAGAATAAAGTTTTATTAAATTTACTGTCGACTTATGCAGTTATTCTGCTGTACTTGCACTGAATTGATCATCATTGATATGCAAAAATATAAATACACAAAGAAAATGTTTTTTTTTAACATTCTATGCTGTCTGATTTTAGGATAAATTGCTACAGTGCCATGTCTCCACAAAGCCCTTTCGGCGGGTTTAAGATGTCCGGAAATGGCCGTGAAATGTAAGTAAAATGACAAATTCATTTAGTATGTCCAACGCACAACATCAAAAGAAATAATACTTTCAAGAATTTCAATGGCTTCAAATCACTGGTTTTAGGGGAAAAAAAGATTCTGCATTTTAGTGAACTGAAATTTTTCTATGAGATGAGGGAGTGAGGAGATGCTGATATACTTGTATATGATGAGAAGGTTTTTTGATCACCATTCTCTTTGACAGGACTGCATGCTATAAAATGCTATAGATTTTGTCTTTTTTCCCCCAGCATGCATGTTTAGGTGTTGAATTTGTAGCAAGACTACATTAGAAATGTGGTTTTACACGTGCAACCCTTTCAGTGCCGTGATTGGCTCTCTAATCAATGCAAAAGGTTGCCATGTAAACAAACGCAGAATAGATAGCGATATGCCAGAGCTATAGATTATGAACTCCAATTCATCTTGTTTTCACTTTTTCTGCTTTTATTGCTGTATTTCTACCCTTCAAATACCTAGCTTTTATAGTTTTCACACTCAGTCTGAAAGTTAATCTTACATCATACGATATGCTAACATCAAGTGGCAAATAGTAACAGTTCTGATCCACGCCAATGTTTCTTATGCGCTTAAAAAAAATATCAGCAAAGGTCAACTGGCTCCTTTTGTTTACAACAACAACCGTTGTGAATCATCCAGCCATTTTATTTAAGAACAGGAATACTAGAGAAGTTAAAGGAATTTAATAATGGTATAAGTGATTTCAGTCACGTCACTCTCCACATGAGTGGCCCTGATTTAGTTTAGCCACAAGACTAGGGCTGAAACTACTTTGCTTAATGGAAGATCTGAATCATAAATAATAGCTGGAAGGCTTTACTGTATTACTAATGTTTGTCTGTGAACCTTTGCACAACTATGTTTTACTGACCAAAGTACACACCAGCACCTTATATGAATATAGTTGATTCAGATATAACAATATTTATTAGTAAGCTAACTGCTAACTCAGGGTCGGACTGGGAGGCATGGGGCCCACCGGGGCTACTGCCCCAGGGCCCCCTCCAGCCGCCACTGCCGCTCCGGAGTGCTGCAGGCGGCTAGTGCGCATGCGCGCGGCGCCGCGTTTGTGCGCATGCGCGCGGCGCCGCGTTTGTGCGCATGCGCAGCCCTTCTAGTCTACCGCGACCCCAAACAAAGTGGGGTCGCGCCGCCCCACTAAGTAGCGGAACTGGGCCGGCGGGGCCCACAAGAGCCCGGGGCCCACCGGGGTTTTTCCCGGTGTCCCGCCGGCCCAGTCCGACACTGTGCTAACTACATTCCTACTGTAGGAGAATACCTTGTAGTTTAAATTGGAATTTTCACGGTAGGACAAGTTGTATTGGTGATATAAATATCTTCTCTTGGAGCAATTATATATAAAGCACAGTATACAGATTGTAATACATTAGTCCAATAATTATAGAACCCAAGATACAGTGAATGCAACTAATGGTACCCATTAGATCTTTTTATAACTTAGCCACCCACATACTAGGCCAAATTAGGCGCATCTGCTATTTTGTCCTCTGGACCAATGATTAGTGTTGGAGGCCTTGGAAGATACTTTGGGAAAGGACAACATCAACATGCAGATGTAGTCCTCTCCAGTGGCGGTTGCTAAACTGCTTAATTGATATTTAGCTGATTTTAAGCCATATATTGGTCAGGCAGACATCAAGTGACCCACATATATTGGTCAGGCAGACATCAGGTGGCCCACATATACTCAGTCTTGGGAGGGACAATTTGGCACCTTTTATCAGCCTGTGTATGGCCACCTTAACCCTGATGGTAAGTCAGTTTATGTATGGGGGATGCACCTCAGCAACTTTGGACTAGGGGTAATAATTCTAATCAACTTGTATTTCATTCACCCAATCAAATAACTATTGCAAGCTCCCGCCCCCCAAAAACAAAATACAAATTAATTTTACGGCTCCAAATGTATCCTGAGGTTAGAGACTGAAATCGTTTGGGCCTCATGGGGCCCCTTATAACTTCTGGGCCCCCTGCAACCAAAGGGTTTGCTTCCTCTGTAGTTACACCCCTGCTTTCTTATTATAATAGTATTAGGAGTCTAATACATGAGCAAATATACTTGCTAGTTGCCCGCTTTGTTTAGAAGGTGGCCAATTAGATAAAATACTCCAACTGCTTCTTCTGCCTGCCAAGCAAAAGCGCAAGTTTTTGATACAACAACTAGTTATGTCTGCGTAGCAGAGCCCATAATAACATAGGTGGAAGGTGACCTTTTTATTACCTTTTTCGTTCCTTACTACAGGCAGGCAAAGCATAATATTTAATATTCTCAGCCAGAGCTTGCTAATATAATGCTTTTATTTAGGGGCGAATATGGCCTGCATGAATACACTGAAGTCAAGACGGTTATCATGAACATTTCACAGAAGAATTCCTAAAGATGTCACGTCACCAATATCCTGAATGCCTGGAGGATCGTGGAAACACTGTCATATTTGTGTGCATAAATCTCATGATAACAACAGCTGCAAATATTTGTGGTGCTGGTAAAAAAAAAAAAAATCTTTATTATAGTGAAGTTGACCACGGTATCAATTGTCAATAAGTCTGGAAAACAATAGACTTTTGTTCTACTGATCCTGCAGTGCATTAATACATTATCACGGTTGTAGAGAAATCATATATACCCGCCGTGTTATGCTGCCCTCTGTCACAGTCCTGTGTTGTATGTTCTGGTGCAGAAATCGTTCAATGATTTTAATCAAGCCTCATTTAACCCCATTCAACTAGTGTTTTGCTAAGGAAAAGCATATATGAACTATATTGAAACATATCAGAAAAGTCTCTTTGCAAAGATAAATATCCAACAAGGGAAAAAAACCACTGCAAACTGCTGCCATATTTATAAAGCAAATATATTAAGAACAGGAAAGTCATTTGAGTTTGATGATAAATCTGCAACCACCATTTGCACTACTTTAACTCTTTTAAATATGGCTTCTAGTTTTACAGAAAATGGTGTCACTCTAGAAGGGAATCCAGCTACGATCAGCTGCTATATGAAATGCTTGAATGCAGAACACGAAAACCAATTCCTTTTTATTGGGTAGATGCTACAAATAACAGCTTTTAAAATGTATTATGTATTGATTTTTCTCTCCATTTGGAATTGAAGATAATGTGAATTTAATTTTTAATTCAAATGTTCCATTGTGCTTGGCAGTTGGATCAAATACGATGTAATAAATATTCTGTTGTTCTATCGGAGGATAAGGCTTTTGCGTTTGGTTTTACTTTTAGTGCCTGAGTCTTCTTAAGCTTAAAAGACTTGCAGAATAATGTAATAATGTAATAAAAATACACATGCTACTGGTCTTATCGCCCATTGCAGTCAATTAGCAGGGATTATTGAAGGATCACCTGTTTAAAAGCAAACTGGTTGTTATGGGTTACTCTGTATATATACAATATATATAGGTTATATGTAGGGTTACATGGGTGTATATTGATAGCCAGTTTCTTAACCTTGCACATGAGAGTTCAAAGTTCATCCTGGAAAACTGCTGAAAGTTTTATAGACCTGTTTCTTAACCTTTGGTCCCCAGATGTGACTGGAATACAATTCCCAGAGTTCCTGAAATAAGGTTTAAAAGTTTCTCTGACTGTGATGCAGGTACTAGGTTTTCAGCAGAGGAAGTGAAATACAACCAGAGACACAGCACCCTCTTTTCCCAGTTTCAGGTCCCGCTGCAGGAAAAACACATGCCTAACATCGCAACTAAATCAGCCATATCCCTGGCAGGAAAAGAGTTGAGGTGTGTTGGGAGTTGTAGTTGAACAGATGGAGTACCACATCCAGCTTCTTTTCTTCAATATTCACTTTATTATAAAATCATTGGGGTAATTTATGAAAGCAAGTGCTATGTGCAAAGTGCATTTTTAGATGCAATTCACTATAGTTTACCCAGAATGTTGTGCTGAGATCTGTTGCAATTGTGCTTGGTCACTGTCACAAGATGTGTGCACAAGTGTATATTTTGACAGACTGCCTGCAATTGCACAGAAAAGATCCACAGCCCACAGTGTGAACCTGGAATTAGACTGTGGCAAGTAGTCTTCCCTTGTTCCCCAAGCCTCTCCAAAAAGCGAATGCCCTGTGTTAGTTGGAGGGGTCGGAACCTCTACCAAATTAATGCAACCAGGAAAATACCAAACACTGAAGGCAGGTGTAGCGGAGAGATCCCCTGCAAGTTTATTAGTCAATCAATGTAGCGTTTCAGAGGCGTGCCCTGGAATTAGCACCAGCTTGAAGGTGTTGGTAGCTCCAGATTTCCCTTGCATCAGCTGGCACACTTGCATGGAACAGAAGCTGGGACATACACTGGCACCGAGTGCAACCGTAGAGAAGTACATAGAGCATCTTTGGATACAAGTACCTTGCACACTAGTGAATAGTATCAATGTGCACAAAGACTGTGTATATTTTCATGCAACTGCAGTTGTAAATAAGCTCGTGTGTCTTACATGATGTTTTGGGTCAACAGGACCCTTACTCAAGTGTGTTGTAGTCCAACCAATTTGTTGAAGACCAAAGGTCAAGAAATAATGTTACACAGCATAATTATTTCAGTGTACAGTATACATGGGAAAAACAGGAATCTGCCCTGCTAAAGAACCATCTGTTTGCCTACTGATTCACATTTCACTATACTGATAATGCCAACAGTGATCTCAGTGCATCCATGTAAGAATTTGCATTACTGCCAGCCTGATGGCATCATTGAGTCAATCCAACAGTCCGCCTCCCTTCACATGAGCTGTATTGCAATAAGTGCAATGACTAAATGGCCTTTAAGTTGCAGTATACAAATAAGAATATAATAAGAACATAAAAATAAAATGAACAAGAATACATTTTACATGCATCAAATTTGCTCAGGGCTCATTTTTACATTATGAGAAAATCCAGTAAAAAGGAAATGTGGATACAGATATATGATGTATTATCCAAAATACTTGGGGATTTCTGGATAAGGGATCTTTCTACAATTTAGATCTTCATACTTACTACAAAATAATTTAAACAGTAAGTAAACCCAATAGTATTGCTTGGTCAACAATATGGATTCATATAGCTTAGTTACCAATATCATCAAGCCCAAGCTACTGTTTTATTATTATAGAGAAAAGGGAAATGATTTTTTAAAAATTCGATTTGTGTAATATTCAGAGATCTCTGGATAACAGATTTACATATATGGGATCTCGTACCTGTACTGTGACTTTTTCTTTCCCAGAAAGGGCTAATATCACCAGCCAGTCACACTCTCAATGGCTCATTCAGATAAGCAGTAGTACAGGTATAGAATCTATAATCCAGAATGCTCAGGATTGCCCAGATTAGGAATGATTACATAATTTGGATCACCATACCTTAAATCTGTTAAATGTAACACAATTTAGGAATCTGGGTACCTTAAGCTCTGAACTACCCCAAATGAATTACCTGAACCAAACTTGTTACATGTGACTCTTCTACTTACATGGGCCCTTGCTGTACTGCTGGAGGAAGGGTTAACCACACTGTATCTCACTACAAAACAGATCTTTGAAATAGCTTGGGTTCCAGCGGTTCTTAAAAACAAAATAACCCTTTATTGGACAAATGTTACAAAATTTCTTGGAGGATGCGGATTCAGATGGTACAATATCAAATCAGTAAATGCTTCCACATTAGTTTTTATTGACACAATCACAGCTGTAGTGTTCACAACACCTCAGAGGTAATATTAACGGCCTTGTTTAAACAATCACCATTACTAGGCGAAGCTCATAGTGGTGTATTACTCCAGGGATCTACCTATCCCTGATCCTGACAGATTGAGTCCCTAATTTGGCTGCCTTTTTAGCACAGGGTACTAATTCTTACTAGCCTCCTCGTTGGAGCCTCTGGCTGTTCTACTAACTACCCATATACTGTGTCTGTCCCTTCAGCACACCACCTCCTCCATCAAGGGGGACCAAAAGAGAGAGAACTTGTGCTGGCTTCCCCTTTTATAAACTAGGGAACCCTGACACCACCTGGCTAATTACTGAACTTCCAAAGGGCACACTCCCCCTCTCAACTTTAATACAGATTTAATCCTTTGCAAAATATTTGCAAATATTGAGTTGAGAATTGGAAAAAATTGGTCCAGGCTGACAGTAATTCTAACTGGCTAACTAAGGCCTATGTGCAAAGTTACTGTACATTAGGGGAATAAGGATCTACAGACCTAATATAGTAATGCTTATGTTTATACCCACTGGTCCAATATGCAGCAATAGAAGAACTAAGGACTAAACCATGGCCAGTGAGTTTTCTGTTCTTCTTCGACATACTGTATGAATCCAAATTATTTATACCACAATACAATCATTGCATTAAAAGCACAAGTAGATTCAGGCCCAGGCCCTGGTATCTATGGCATATACTGGAAGATTCTGGCAAATGCTAGAGGGGCTGCTGTAAGATGCTATAATAGACAGTCACTATTAATTGGGCCTGTGGGGGCTGTTCGGGCCTCTGTGTTCTTGAATATCATCCTGGATGTGGGTCTGTTTTTCTGTAATTGAGTGTTCCACTGCTTTAAATGCATCATCCTTATTTACAGTACACCAGGCAAAAACACATATGCCTATCTTTGAATAAACACTATACAAATGTCTTTATAATGAAAATAACAATATCGACGTATTGAACAGATAAAAACAAAACCTCAATACTGCAACAGGTCTTCAAAAAATCATTTAATAATCACTGACGAGTTCGTCCTCTTCCTTTTGGTTGTTGCTCTGTTGCTTGCACAGCTGGTTGCTTTGGAGCTGGAGGTTTTGTAACAGCCACACGTGGTACATTTGATGGTACAGTTAGCATAGCGGGCTTGCTTGTTGGGTCCCTTTTTGCTGCCATATTGCTTTCTACAAAAAATACATTTTATGAATACAATATAAGGCAACCAGAGACAAATTTCCATGTTCTACTTACAAAAAATACATATTTGAAACAATATATATATATTGTGGTTTACAGTATCATTTTATACTAAGGATGAATACATTTTTTAGAGTGCACAGTTGGTTGCAGGGTTCTGTTTCTATCACAAGGTGGCAATCATCTCCCACTTCATTTACTGTTAGTTTTATATATTTTTCTTTGGTATTATTAGAGGATAATTACACCGCACATTTTAATATGTTTATGGTACAGTGTTCTGTGCCTGAATCTGTAGCACTGCCCTACAGGATTACTCCAGGTCTGAGGTAGTGTTGAATAATGGCCTCATTTTTGTTGTTTTTTAAGCTTAAAGTAGCAGGAAAGGCCTATAAACTTGGGGATGCCATAAGTTAGGCACCCCCAAGTGATTGTATATACTTACCTGAAACCCCAGGCCAGTGCTCCTATCAGCAGAAAACTGCACCAGTCTGGGGTTATACCAGTGAGCGATCCACTTCCGTCTTCCTCTTTCTTCAAATTTCCCAGAGCAGACACATGTGCGGTAGAATGAAATAGCCGACTTATTCGTTAAAGTTCAGCTTTAACGAAGAATCACTCCGTGGTGTTCGCCGGAAGAACCCCTGAGTCTGTGCAGTTTTTTGATGATAGGAGCAATGGCCCAGGGTTTAACGTAAGTAAATACAATCACTTGGAGGTGCCTAACTTTTGGCACCCCCCAAGTACATAGGCCTTTCCTTCTCCTTTAAAAAAGAAAGAAAATACTCTTGTATACATGCTGTGATAAGCTCTTTGTAACAGATCATTTCTGCAATTAGAATTGCACTTTGCACAAAGTGCATTTGGCATCAATTATTTTAAGATCCCCTTTACCTCTTTAACATAAATTTAACTAATAGTCTTTTTTGATCCATATCTAAATAAAACTGATAGCAATTCTCTTTGTAACAGCTGATAAATACCTAAAAAGTTATGAGGTGATGTTTTACAATTATTATGAACTCCTATGTCTTATTATAAAAATGTTAAAACTTTGAGAAACAATGCACATTGTGAGGAGTAGAAATAATGGTCATTTTCAGTCAATGAAAATGCTTCTCGTGAGCTTCGTACCTTGTTCGTTTTGCTTCCGCAGTTCCTCTCTGACACCAGGGGGCAGCAGATCTTCTAAATCTTTCATGGTTTCATTGGTTGTGGCTGTATTATTTCTTTTATTCTTTTCTTCTTCTCGTTTCTTCATTTAAAAAAAAAACCAAAAGAAGGGGAAAGTAAATATAATTCTAAAGTATTCATTAGTTTTCATGGCAGATAGGCAGGAATACAACCTAAATATGAAAAAGCCCCTTCTCTCCCTGCCCCAAGTCTGATATCGCAAAATTAAAATTAATTGTTGGGGCCAGTTTTACATACTCTCAAACATTTCCAAATGGAAACCCCTGATATTTTAGGCCACACCCTCAATTTAACCCTAGCATACACAGTTATCTCATACACTCCTATAATTGACCCTGAAATCTGCCTACTTCTGGGTGAGGCCTAAAGGTGGCCATACACGGATAGATCCGCTCGTTTGGCGATGTCGCCAAACGAGCGGATCTCCCTCCGATATGCCCACCTTGAGGTGGGCAATATCGGGCTGATCCGATCGTGGGCCCTAGGGCCCAACGATCGGATCCTAGCGTTCGCCAAACTGGCGGTCGGATCGCGGGACCGCATCAACGAACAGATGCGGCCGCGATCCGACGGGATTTTTAATCCCATCCGATCGAGATCTGGCCGACTTTCGGCCAGATCTCGATCGGGGAAGCCCGTCGGGGGCCCCCATACACGGGCCAATAAGCTGCCGACACGGTCTGTCGGCAGCTTTTATCGGCCCGTGTATGGCCACCTTAAGTGGAAATAGTACAGGCAACAGACTGTCCAGTTCTAAACTGCCTGTCCAGATTTCAAAGGTTTTAAAACTGTACAGAACTCTGACTGATGCAAAATGCAGCCAATCGCAGATTAGGTCTCTGAGCTCAGTCTTGGAGTTCAAAGACCTGCAGTAGGTGGCCACTTAACCAAGAAAAATTATGCTTCATGCAAACGTTATTAATGGGGCAGAGAGCTAAAAATATAGAAAAACCAGTATTTTGTTCCAAAAAATGCAGCAACACAAAGGGTAGGGCACTAAGTGCAGAAACCATGACACTTTGTTTTGAAATTTGAACCCAGAGCTGCACTTGTTCAGTGACCCATTATATTTTTATCATAGATGAATTATAGATATCATCATTGTAGACAGACAGACAGACAGACAGACAGACATAAAGAAAGAAATAGCAAATAATATAAGTTAACTTACAGCCTGCATTTTCTTCTTAAATTCAATATTGGCATTCATGTAAGCTTTAGATATGGCATTGAGATAATAAATAGCCAAGCTAGAAAAATAGAAATAAGGAAACTTTGATCACTATGGGAAAACATATGGTTATGGAATGCATAGCAGTATAGCAAACAATGATCCGTTTGGTTTTATTATACAAGAGAAAGGTTAAACCTTTCTTCTGGCAGGAAGGAAGGCCACATGCAGAGGAAGCAGGCAGAGAGGAGTGATTCTTCTACGTGTAACACTTTATTGGCTGTGTTGCTTAAATCCAGTTTGCTCTTTGGCTGAACACTGTGTGTGACTCTCTCTCTATCCCAGATGAGTCCTTGCAATAGTGGAAGCAGTCTGAAGGTTGAACTGTGACTCTCACAACATACAAGGTTTAAAATAATGAAGGGCAGTAGTGGTTCTCAACCTAAATAAATTAACTATTAACTGCTAGCATCAAATTCTTCTCAGTATATTCAATATTTTAGGTACAGTAGCACAACACACAGTTCTGGGAGAGGTGGTGGGCTTGACATACCTAGGGATGCCACCTGTCCAGCTTTGACCTGGACACCTGGTATTTGGAATGGCTGCCCGGGTCAAAACTTCTTGGCTGGTTTTCCAAACAGGGAAAAACCGGGCTGGATTCCCCATGGCTTATCTCTGTGTCATAGTCCACCCCTTGTTGCCATGGCCCGTCCCTGCCACATCTCCACCGGGTTAAAAGGTGGCAACCCTATACATACCGCAGGTGTCTTCAGAGTGGATTTACACAGTGGCCGCCCCTAGGCCCACTGCCGCTCATCGCCCCTGTCCCCTCCAGGGGGACAGGAGCAATGGGGATTGGCGCACGGGAAATTTAAAAAATGATTGTATCTCCAGCGCAACCCCAGTGTTTTTGAACTAATGTGGGTGTGGTTGGGCAGCATGCCGCCCCCCTAAATTCCTACCGTCTTAGGCCCAGGCCTAGGTGGCCTTTCCAATAATCTGGGCCTGGGTGTCTTAGGTGTTGCTGTTACAGGATCTTCTCCACCTTCTGCACCTCTTTCAGGGGGTGCCTTTAACCTCCTACACTAAAGCTGATCATACACATGGAGATCTGCTCGTTTGGCAAGGTCACCAAACGACCGGATCTCGCCCCAATATGCCCAAGTTGAGGTGAGCAATATTAGGCTGATCAGATCGTGGACCCTAGGGCTAGGGTTGCCAACTGTCCGGTTTTGAACCAGATAGTAAGGTTTTTGCACCTGCTGTCTGGTTTGAAAATACTGAAATGTGAAGTCTGAAAACCGGGCAAGCCTGTTCCCTGCTTCCTGGGAGTTTTGGCCAATCACCGGCTGCCACGTCACAGGCCCACCCCTTTGCATCACAGGCCCACCCCTTCACATCACTGACCCACCCCTTTGCATCATCGGCCCTGCCTCTGATGTCAGGGGTACAGCCCCCTGCCTGGATTCCAAATGTAGAAAAGGTGGCAACCCTACCTAGGGCACAACGATCGCATAACAATGAGGAGAATGCAGGCAGTCGGATTGAGGACTTCATCGACAAACAATGCAGTCCTCGATCCAACAGTATTTTTAATCCCGCACGATCATCTGGCTGACTTTTGGCCAGATATTGATCAGGAAAGACTGTCTGAGGGCCCCATAGGGGGACTTAATGATCTTCCCTCCCTTAGGTCAGAACTTCTTACTGCAACCTTATGCTCCAGGATCCCTGGCATATGCAACGTGCCACCAAGAATAGTCTAAAGAGAAAGTGTCATGTGTGATCCCTTCCCATAAAGGAGAACTAAACCCTAAAGATGAATGTGGCTAAAATGCCATATTTTATATATCGAACTTATTGCACCAGCCTAAAGTTTCAGCTCCTCAATAGCAGCAATGATCCAGGACTTCAGACTTGTCACAGGGGGTCACCATCTTGGAAAGTGTCCACGACACTCACATGCTAATGGGTCATCTTTGGAGACACAGATCTTCCCTGCTAACGGGCTGTGGTTGCTTTGGGCTGGTACAGAAACCCAAAACATAATGTATAACATTTCTGCCCTACTTCTTTAGCTAGGCTTTACTTCTCCTTTATATTTTATATTTAGTAGTTGTGATTGTGGTTAACAGGGTGGAATATAACAGAATCCTATCCTGACCCTGAGTGGAACCACCAATTTATTGTTATATCTGCTCACATAGCAGAGACATAGGGGTATATTTATCAAAGAGTGAAGTTAGAGATCACCACAGTCCGCTAGAGTGAAATTCCGCCACTCTCCATTCATTTCTATGGTATCTTTAAAAGAGTACAGTAGTTATCAATGGGTAAAATTGAAAGTTCATCCTTTGATAAATATGCCTTTCAAAATCCCGTAGAAATGGATGGAGAGTGGCAGAATTTAACTCTAGCGGACTGTGACAATCTCTGAATTCAATCTTTGATAAATATACCCCATAGAACTTTGAAGTGCCAAAAAGTGATATGAGTGAAGTAACTGCCACTGTAGCAGAATAATGCTACACTGAGGTAATGAAACATTTTAAAAATGGGGAAAAACAAAACATTCCCCTTTAATCCATGATAACCAGACATTGTCCCCTACTGCTTCACTTTATGTTGAATGGTGTGTGCACTTGGAATTGGGGGCTGATACAAGTAAGTACAAGTAAATAAGGATTGGTAAATTCAGGGAGTTTTAGAGAATTAAATTTAGGCCCAGGTGATACCTTTTATTGACTAAATGAATAAGTAACAATTGCAAGCTTTCAGGACACACAGGCCCCTTCGTCAGGCAAAATACAAATGAAAGGCGGGAAAGGCTCATTATATCTACTGTTAGATCATTGATAAAGGGTTTATGGGCTGGGCAATAAATTAGAATGTTACAGACAGACAGAAATAACTTGTAGAGATAATTGAAGTAATTAGGGTATGTTGTAAATAGTCCAGGGGTCTGGATTCAATAAGGTCACATAGTTTGAACTAGACAAGACTGAATAGGGTAAAGTTAACACAACAGTACAAATTAGGAATTGGACAAGAAAAAAGTAAAGATACAGGTAAGGGTTTCACTGAGTGGGATAACATATGGAACCAGAACTTATCCACTTCACACGTCCATACCAGATTGTAATAAATAAACTACAAATAGGAATTGTGACTGGTAAGGATAAGACAATACTTCAGCCCAGATATTGATAAGCCCCCAAGGGTGAGCACTTTAGCTTTAGTCAAGGAAGCAAACACTAGTACAGTTGTGAGGTACAGGTACAAACCAGAGCAACTTTGCTTAGTGTTCTTTTGCAGGTGTGAATTCACCATGGCATAACATGGCGATATATATTGTATGTCACAAGGATTTCATTATGGGAATTCTCGTTAAGACACACTTAGGTAAATGTACGGAAACATACTGAACTTTGATCTGAATTATAAATGCTGTGGGTCAACTTACGCCATGAGAAGTACAGCTGCTATAATGATTCCTGGATTTGACACGTAGCCAAACACTTTGCTGACAAAAGCAGGGAAATCCTTTTCAATTGTCTCTTGAATTACATCATACATTTTAGCCTTTCCACTAAAAAAATACACAAGGTTTTTAATAACATAATTCTGGTAGGTCTAGAATCTTTTCTGTAACTACAATCACGTTCTAACAGCCAAAAGATGTAATCATGCAGTAACAATAGCTTTTGGAGAACAGTCCCTATGGCATATACAGTACATATAAATAAATATTTTTATAAACAGCAGCTAATGCCTGTATGTTTTCCTATTTTATTTTATACATACTGCAAATAGGGTATTATTACACTGTTTATATTGTTACTTTGGTTAATTGTAAGATCTGTGAGGGCGCATAAAATGTGTATTTTCCATTAAAAGTTCTTTTAGTTGTGTTTAATTTTTCTTTGAATTGAAAAATTATGTTCCAGATTACATTTGATGGGAAAACACAGTCTTAATTCAAATTTACATTTCTCACTTGACTTCAGTGGAGTTGTCATAACATAAACCATAAGGTTCTAGACGTTTTTCCCTGTTAAATTGAGCTTATATGTAGTATTTACAGTTTACTGATTTTGCAGGCATGTGTAACATTAAGGAGCAAATTTACTTAAGGTCGAATATCGAGGGTTAATTAACCCTCGATATTCGATTGTCGAAGTTAAATCCTTCGACTTCGAATATCGAAGTCGAAGGATTTAGCGCTATTCGTTCGATCAGATTAAATCCTTCAAATGGTTTGATTCGAAGGATTTTAATCCATCGATTAAACGATTTTTGTTCGACCAAAAAAAGCTAGCAAAGCCTATCTTCGAGTTTTTTCATGAACAAGCTCCCATTCGCATTGTGAGTAAATTCGAGTTTATTAGAGTTAAAAAAAATTCACGTAACTCTAGAATTCGACCTCTGATAATTAACCACCGTACTATAAGTTAGGTCACAAGGTTGACGCATTGATTATCATATGCATGTTAGGCTTTACTGAAAAATACTGAGAATCACAGAACTAGAGAGATTCTTGCTAGAGAAAGATAAGAACTCATAGCTAATAAGTGGGTGTTATAAACCTGACCAGAAAGGACTAGAGGTCTCCCAAACCCTCTTAGTACTCAATCTGTACAAACATATTATGTTTTGAGATACTGAGATATTACATGTCACAGTGAGGACTGTATAAACTCTTTAGATACTTCTCCATATAATTTACAAAATCAGTATCTATTAGGGATGCACCTAATCCACTATTTTAGGATTTGGCAGAATCCGGAATCCTTTGTGAAAGATTCGGCCAAAAAAACCAACCTGAATCCGAACCCTAATTTGCATATGTAAATAAGGGAAATGAGGGGGAATTTTGACCTCCTTGATTGTGTGATGAAAAGTCACATGAATTTTTGGATTCAGATTTGGTTCTGCCAGGCACTTGGATTTGCCAGAATCCGAATCCTGCTGAAAAAGGCAGAATCTTGGCCGAATCCCGAACTGAATCCGGGATTCGGTGAATCACTAGTATCTACCTATCTCTCTATTGCAAAAAACTATCCTTTAATTACATTTATTTAAAAAACTTTCATTTAAAAATAATGAAATCTATTGATCTTCTATCTAAACTCATCAGATACTTTTCTTTATCATTTACAAAATCAGTATATATCTATTTATCTATCATCTACTGTATATATAATTTATCTATCTATCTATCTATCATCTATCTATCTATCTATCTATCATCTATCTATCTATCTATCTATCATCTATCTATCATCTATCTATCTATCTATCTATCTATCTATCTATCTAACTATCTATCATCTATCTATCTATCTATCTATCTATCTAAATAAGAAAGTGTTACAGCTTAGTCACAGGCAGCTTAACATGTAAAAGTTCTATCTATAATTCTTATCTATCTATCTATAATTATTATGTAAAATCTGGTTACCTGAAAGGTCCACAGTCAAACGAGGGAGACAGAGACATAATGGTGTATGCAACTGGAAGCAAACTCATGAAAAGAACGAGTAACAGAAGCCCCATGTAAAAATTGTTTGATTTTGATGCTTTGAAAACACGTTCATGAGGGACATTGCTGCTCATTACAGCCCAACACTGTAAGTACATGGAAGATAAAAGACGTAGGACATTCAGGCCAATTAATCCAGGTGCATAAAAGGAACCCATCCTAATGAGGGAAAAAGGAAAAAATCAATATCACCAAGTAGGCAACTCCTCATTTAGAGGCACTGAAGAAGATTTCAGGCACTGGAGGACTTTGGTATAATTTATCAGATTTTGTTCTATAGTTTCCATACATTCATCTTAAGATATAATGAAATTTCTCAGTACCTTCCCTAGCCTGTACAGTGGGTTATAATTTGAGGGGTTTTAATCACTATGTTTCTTCTTTGAATGCAGTGGACAAAAACAGGATTTTTGTACTCACCGTTAAATCTGTTTCTCTGTAGTCGAAAGGGGGACACAGGGACCGATGGGGTTAAGCTCCATCCTCCAGGAGGCAGGACACTTGAAGTAATTAAAGTGGGCGTGCCAGGTTAGGCTTAACCCCACACACTGTACTCAGACTTCAGTTTGTTCCAAAGCTGCTACTAGAATTACTAAACTTATAACAGGCAGAACTAGTAAACCAAGGAACCTATTCAGAAAAACCAAATATGGTCTGTAGCTCATCACTGGGCGGGAAGCCCTGTGTCCCCCTTTCGACTACAGAGAAACAGATTTAACGGTGAGTACAAAAATCCTGTTTTCTCTGTCGTCTTTAGGGGGACACAGGGACCGATGGGGACTTATCAAAGCAGTCCCAAACAGCAGGGTGGGTGCGAGCATAGACCGAAACTGCAGAATTACTTAATAACTGCTTGCAACACCTTACGCCCGAGAGAAGCCTCGGCCGAGGAAAAGGTGTCAACTTTGTAAAACTTGGTAAATGTGTTAACGGATGACCAGGTAGCCGCCTTGCAGATCTGCTCCAAGGAAGCAGAGTTACGCCAAGCCCAAGAGGCACCTACCGATCTAGTGGAATGAGCCCGGATACCTTCAGGCGGTGCTCTTCCCTTTGTAGTATATGCTTGCTTGATAGTTTCTCTAATCCAACGAGCAAGAGAAGTCTTAGAAGCCGCCTGTCCTCTTCGAGGTCCAGAGGGAATCACAAACAATGACCTTGAAGTTCTGAAGGCTTTTGACCGTTCAACGTACCAGCGAAGAGCTCTGACTACGTCAAGGCTGTGGATCCTGCGTTCCTTATCGTTCTTAGGTTCCGGACAGAGGGAAGGAACGATAATCTCCTGATTCAGATGGAACTCCGAAACAACCTTCGGCAGGAAATGTGGAAGTGTGCGCAGAACAGCCTTGTCTTTGTGAAAGATGAGATATGGAGAGTCGCAAGACAGAGCGCTAAGTTCAGATACTCGTCTAGTAGAGGATATTGCCATCAGAAAGACCACTTTCCACGTCATCCATGCATCGGAAATTGAACCCAGGGGTTCAAAGGGAGGATCAAGTAAGGCTTCCAGCACCAGATTGAGATCCCATCCAGCTGTAGGCGGTCGGAATGGGGGTGCCACGTGAGCGACTCCCTGTAGAAAGGTGCGAATCGTCTCCTCAGTAGCTAGGCGCTTTTGAAATAGGATAGAAAGGGCAGAAACTTGCACCTTGAGGGAGCTGAGTTTAAGCCCTAATTGGAGGCCCCGCTGAAGAAAGGACAAGATTCGAGGGATACAGGGCTCCATGAACGAAAATTCTGACTCATTGCACCACTCGAGGTAGGAGTGCCAAACTCTATGGTACGACTTGGAAGACGATGGTTTTCGAGCTTTGAGCATAGTAGCAATAACCTCTTCCGTCAATCCCTGATTTCGCCAGATGGATGCTTCAACAGCCAGCCCGTCAAAGCAAACAGACCGGGATTGTGATGAGCTATGGGCCCTTGCTGCAGAAGGTCTGGCCTGCCGTCCAGCCGGACCGGTGGAGCCACGGACAGTTCTTGAAGATCGGAGAACCAGGTTCTTCGCGGCCAGAAGGGAGCTACTACGATTACTGTGGCTCTGGACTGCTTGAGCTTCTTGAGCACCCGAGGGAGCATTGGAAGTGGAGGGAAGACATAAGCCAGCTTGAACTGCCAGTGTTGTGTCATGGCATCTACCCCTGCCGCTAGAGGGTCTCGGTATTGTGCAAAGAAGGTTGAGACTTTTCGATTTCGCCTCGACGCCATGAGATCTATGCTTGGTCTTCCCCAGATTGACACTAGTTGATCGAAAGCCTCCGGGTGAAGCTCCCACTCCCCGGGATCGAGTTGATTTCGACTGAGGAAGTCCGCCTTTGTATTGGCCACGCCTGGTATGTGAATGGCTGATAGTCTGACAGAGTTCTGCTCTGCCCACTGCAGAATCTCTCTGGCTTCTGCCAGAGCTTTTTGGCTCCGAGTCCCTCCCTGTCTGTTGATGTAGGCCACCGTGGTGACGTTGTCGCTTTGGATGCGGACTGACTGTAGCCGAAGGAGGTGGCTCCACTGACTGAGTGCCAACTTCACTGCCCTGAGTTCCAGAATGTTGATAGGAAGTCTGGACTCCGCGGGAGACCAGCGGCCCTGCGCAGAGTGGTTCTCCCAAGTTGCTCCCCAGCCCTGAAGGCTGGCATCCGTGGCCATCACCCTCCAATCTGGCGTCGCCCAAGATTGTCCTACTGCTAGGTTCTCGGGGGACAGCCACCACCGTAGAGCTTCTTTCGTCGCCGGAGATAACCGGACAGGTTGGTTCAACGATCCCCCCTTCCAGGTGGCAAGAATGCTGGACTGAAGAGGACGAAGATGTATCTGTGCGAAGGGGACAGCCTCGATGGCTGATACCATCGATCCGAGGACTTGCATTGCTCTGTGTACTGTGGACACCGGGCTGTCTATCAGAGACTGTACCTGACCCCTGATTCTGTTCTGTTTGACCAGAGGTAGACTCACGGTCTGCGTGAGGGTGTTGAATTCCAACCCGAGAAAGGTCATGTGATGGCTCGGAGTCATATTGGATTTGGACCAATTGATGGTCCAGCCGAAGCTCTGGAGAAGTGAAATCGCCCTTTGGAGATCCACCCTGGCCTTCTCTACTGACCGGGCTTTGATAAGTAGGTCGTCGAGATAAGGTGTCACCGAAATCCCTTGCAGTCTCAGGGTGGCTGCCGACACTGCCATTAGTTTGGTGAAGACCCGCGGGGCCGAGGACAGGCCAAACGGTAGTGCCACAAATTGGTAATGTCTGTTTTGAAATGCAAAGCGGAGGTAGCGATGATGAGGAGGCCAAATGGGAACATGGAGGTAGGCATCCCTTATGTCCAGGGACATCATTAGTTGACCCTGTTCCATGCCCCGAATTACTGATCTCAAAGTCTCCATTTTGAAGCGCACAGAACGGATGTACTTGTTCAGTCGCTTGAGGTCGAGAACAGGTCTGACCGTGCCGTCCTTCTTTGGGACTGTAAAAAGGTTGGAGTAGAACCCGGAGAATCTCTCCGGCTGAGGTACTGGTGTGATAACCCCCGATCTCTCCATCTTGTCTATGCACTCCAGAAAAGGTCTTTGTTTTAAGGGATTGGAGGGTACCCTGGACATAATGAATCTCCTGGGAGGCTGTGCCGCCAGGTCGAGATGGTAGCCCCCAGAGACGATCTCCTTGACCCAGGCATCTGAAGAGTGACGGATCCATTCCTCCCGGAATCGTAGTAATTTTCCGCCGATCTGTTCCAACGATTCCGGAGGGATTGCCCCGTCATGCCGACGTGGGCTTATCAGCTGATGGTTTGTTGTGAGGTCGATTACTCTTCCACGGGGGGCGGTTCTTGTCGTTGGTTTTGGAGCGAAAGTGGGATCTTTGTGGCGGACTACCCCGCCGCGCGAACCGGCCACGAAAAAATTTTCCCCGTCTGTTGGCTGATGATGCTCTACTTCTGGCTTGTGGAAGGAAGGTGCTCTTACCACCTGTCGCTTGTGAGATAATCTTCTCGAGTTCCTCGCCAAATAATCGTTGGCCCTTGTACGGAAGAGAAGTTAAGGACTTCTTGGAACTAATGTCCGCTGACCAATTCTTCAGCCAAAGCGTTCTGCGTGCGGCTATTGACAGAGCCGAAGTACGTGAAGTAAGCTGTGAGGCATCCAAGGAAGTATCACAAAGATAGCTTGATGCTTCCGCAATTGCTTGTGCAGAGGACAGAAGATCAGTTCGGGGAACACCACCCTGAATGTCCTTGACGAGTGACTCGGACCAAGCCTGAATGGCTCTTGAGACCCATGCTAAAGCCAAACAGGGCCGCAGTGTAGATCCTGCTGAGGAATATATTGCCCTTAAAAAACCTTCTAGTCTTTTGTCAGATGGATCCTTGAATGCCGCTGCGTCAGTGACTGGCAGCGTGGTAGATTTAGAAAGTCTTGACACTGGTGCGTCGACCACCGGGGGGTTAGACCACTTATCAATAAGCTCTTTAGAGAAGGGATAGGACTTTGTGAATTTCTTAGTAGCTTGAAACTTCCTTTCAGGAGCGTCCCACTCCTCTTGAATGATCCCTAGTAACTGATCATGTTCAGGAAAACAGACTGTAGATTTATGCTGTCGTTTGAAAAGAGATTTTGTCTCCCCTGTTTTAGACTTCGGTGAAATGTTAAGTACATCGAGTACCCCTTTAATAATGCCCTCAACATCATGAAGGCTATCCTTTTCCCTTGCCTCATCTTGTTCTTCTTGCTCATCATCAGAAGAAGCAATAGATGCCGGTATTTCTCCCTCTGACTGGGAAGAACCCTGTTCAATAGAGGAATCCTCAGAAAAATTGTGAGTAACAGAATCCGCTTTTTCGTCATCAGGACGTTTGCGTTTACCACCGGATTTGTGGTGAAATTTAGCCAGCGCCTTTCCTAGATTATCAGCAATGGCTGGCAATCCCTGAAGAGAAGCCAGTGACTGTGACAACTGTACTGCCCATAATGGAGGGAGTGGGTCTGTTGCTGGCCCATGAGATAATTCCTGAGAAGTGCCTTGCACTGTATCTTCAGCTTGTGTTTCTGGTAGAGCCCCAGAGACCATAGCTGCCCCCTGCCCCATGGTGCAAGTTCTGCAAAGCGACTCACCCTGTGCCCCCTGAAATTTTTGTTGACACTTAGCACACACAAAAAAATTCACCTGTGCTGTGGGGACTCGTCCCCCCGCCCTGCTGAATAGCCCCCCTGGCCTACCTTCTGCCATCCTATGTAGAGGGTGTGGGGTAGCCAACCTGTGCCGTCACCAGACAAGAGCTGTGCTGTGTAGCGCTGCTGAGCCGCGGGAAAAGACCCAAAATGGCCGCTGGAACGCACATGCGTTCCACTCGGCGCGCGCGTGTAACAGCCCGCCGAGGAAACCCAAAATGGCCGCTGGAACGCATCATGCGTTCCACTCGGCGCGTGCTGTAATACAGCCCGCCGAAGAAGCAGACAGCCGCCATTTGAGCAGCGCTGGAACGCTAGACGTTCCCTCGCTGGGTTCCTCCTATCTTCCTCCACCCACACTACTAAGGGAGAGTAAGGTATGGCTAGTCAGTGAGGCGACGGGCGGGCGGGGGGGCGGGGGGGGGGTGGGGGGGGATGTTGGGGGTGAAGGGGGTCACCGGAGACAAAGTCATGCAGAATCAGCAGACATAGTGAACATACATTATATAACATATATGTAGTCACTTACCCCCCCCCCTCACACCGGCCAGACCCTCTGCGCTAGAATTAGAACAGGCATACGTCTGGGTGGTCTGTATAGCCCACAGGCTAGAGTTATGACCCCGGTGGATGTCCTCGCGTAGGGGGCTAACCATATAAGTACAGGTAATCCTGCCTTAGGTGTCACCCCTGGTGTCAGTCACAGACTGACCGTAGATTTCTCTCAGAGATAGAGATGTCCATCCTCCAGGTAGCAGGACACTTAAAAAACTGAAGTCTGAGTACAGTGTGTGGGGTTAAGCCTAACCTGGCACGCCCACTTTAATTACTTCAAGTGTCCTGCCTCCTGGAGGATGGAGCTTAACCCCATCGGTCCCTGTGTCCCCCTAAAGACGACAGAGAAATACCCATTTTGACAATACTATTAGAGGAGAACAAAAACCTAAAAATTAATATGGCTACAAATGGTGTCTTTTATATTCTGGACTTACTATATCAGCCCAGAGGTTTAGCAGCTACATAATAGTAATGAACAAGGACTTCAAAGTTGTCCACAGGAGCTTTCCATCTTGGAGCTTGTTAGAATTTGTAGTATTAGTGACGCTCACATGCTTAGTTTGCTCTGGAAGCTAATCTTAGGCTTTTTGTAAATTATCAAGCATAAATTAGACTCATCTGTCATATAAAATGACAATACAGGGCAAATTATTACATTCTAATACATAGGTTTCTAATTTTAAAAACCTAGCCATTTAATGTGGATCTGAATCACTCCGTATCTGAATTAATTACAGTATATTGTGAGTTGGTCCCTAAAGGTGGCCATACACGGGCCGATAAAAGCTGCCGACAGACCGTGTCGGCAGCTTATTGGCCCGTGTATGGGGCCCCCGATGAAAAATCCCGTCGGATCGCGGCCGCATCTATTCGTTGATGCGGCCCCGCGATCCGACCGCCCATTGCTATTAGTTAGGATCCGATCGTTGGGCCCTAGGGCCCACGATTGGATCAGCCCGATATTGCCCACCTCGACATCGCCAAACGAGTGGATCTCTCAGTGTATGGCCACCTTAAGCTTAGGAAATTGACGGTTGTACAGAGCCTCTGTGAGTAAATCATTAGGAAAAGAAAATGGCACTCTATAGTGGGCATCTTCCGAGTAACAGATCTTCACTGATATGGCTATAATTAATGTGGGCTATAATATAATGTGTAGCATTTCTAGCCTATTTCTTTCTTCTATTTTAATTGGCACTAAATCTGTTTAGATGGTAAAAAGCACTAATTCCTTTTGCATGAAAAAAAAACTTCTATTCACATAGGAGGCAAAGGTCTCTTTGTAGAAGGACAATTGTAAGTTATGTATAAATTGGTATTTTATTTGAATCTTTTTAAAAAGCAGAATTTTTGGAAACACTAAATACATCTAGAAGGAGGTCAGAAGGATACTTCATACTTTACAATTCTCAAAGAAAAATCTTATTTGTAAACTCACCAGATCATGCCTTGATTAAAAATGAGTCCAAGGACATTTCCACTGATGTCAAATTCAGCATAAGAGGGCTACAAATAAAAATGCAACAAGGTTATCTACACTTTCAACAAGCATTAAATATGGCAATGATGAAGATTGAAGACAAAGCAACAAAAGGCTGATTATTGCCAAAACGTTTCAACAGCACATGCGTTTCTAGAAACAGATGGTAAAAATCCTTAGGGATTATTTTATTTATGCCCCTGCTGCGAGTGCAGGAGCATTATGGACATAAAGCATGCTCTTAGTAGCATTGGGAAGGTCTTTTCTCTGCCTTCTGAATGGAAGCCTCTTTTACCACTTTCTAAAATGAAATACATTTCAGCAAGTGACAGACAATGGTATGGGTATTGCTAATAGTAGAAGGACATGACTAGAAGTGCTATTACCACAGGAGAACACCACAAGTAAAAATGATATATCAAATATACTGGAAATCAACTTTTTACTATAAAACAATTGTGAAATAACTCACAAAACCAGATTCCAGATCCCAGCACCAGCAGTAGTTCAGGAATCGGACAATGACTGCCCGACCAAAATCTCCCAGAAGGATAGTTATGTAAGTCACTTGTGTATCTGATACAGTGAGTTTCACGAACTCCTGTTAGGAGAGACACAGGGAGGGAGAGAGTCATTTATGTCATATCTATTATTTACACAAAAATTCTATGAATTCCAATAAGAGTATGGATGGAATAACAAACTATAGAACTGACGACCATGAAGATGATTAGTCTCTGAGGGGCAGATTTACAAGGGTCGAATTGAAAATTCGAATTTTTGAATTCTAAATTTAAATTTGAATGTTCAAGTTTATTTTAGAGTAATTCCACTGGGCAATAGTCTAAATTCGATTCAAGTTTGTAAAAAAAAGTCAAAATTCGAAATTTATCAGGTGCTGTCCCTTTAAAAATTCAATTTCGACTATTCGCCATCTAAAACCTGCCGGATTGATGTTTTAGCCTATGGGGAATGTCCTACAACCAATTTGGAGTAGGTTGATGGTTGGTGAAAAAACTCAAGTTGAATTCCAGTTGATGGGAGTTTTTATAAACTCCTATAAACTCGAACTTCGACCCTTGATAAATCTGCCCCATAATGTCTGTGACTTTATGTGGCCATACAGTTCTCTCTTGTGATCACTGGTCTCTTGCTGTTGTTTGCAAAGTAAAAAACATTTTATAAAGGTGGAAGTAAGGGACATTTTGTATTCTCAGATGTAGTTGTTGGGCACTATCATATAAAAAAACTGCTCAAGATTGAATCCTAGCAATATTGTTTTACTTATTTTATTTATCTAATATATACACAGAAAAATTACACATTTACTCACAATGCCTACAGTTGTTTCCCAGCATGGACCTCTTGGGACATCTGCTGGGGCCATAGTTGGATTTGCAGAATCATTGTGCATAGCTGTATAATTGGCTAATATCGCCTGTGTCGCGTTTTTAACCACCACTTCTTGAGCCAACTGAAACAACAGAACACACTGATTATCCGAATGTCATTTCTAGGGGGTCTATTTATCATGCTGTGTAAAAATTGGAGTGAAGCATTACTCACTGATTGTTGCTCATAGCAATCAACCAGATCTTTGCTTTTGTTTTCTAACTGTCGAAATGTAATTGCTGATTGGTTGCTGTGGGCAAAATCACCAGTAATGTTTTACTCCACTTTTACACACCATAACAAATAGGCGCCTAAAGTGTCTCAAATTCCAGAGAAAATAAATCATATGCTGTATAGTAGCACCTGTACAAAAAAAGGAGGAAAGAAGGAAAACCTACAATAAGTCATGTTTATTATTGAAGAGAAAGTTTCAGAAATGTATCTTCAATACACAGTGCAAAAAATATTTGTGCAACATATACAAACAGAGCAACTGGTCTTAAAACTAGGTTGATGAAAATAGAAGCATAACTGTCTGGGACAAGATCTAGAGCTCAACTTCTATATTTGGTAACATTTGGTAAAAGGCATCTTTCAATACCACTGCATACATAAAGAGTATTCATTTATGTGCCAAATTTGATTTGGTACAAGTAACTTATTTTCCTCTTTTAAATACGTGTGTGCATTTCCATTATTATGATGAAAATAACAGTTACAAAAATTACGGTAAAGCAAGAATAGGCAACGTTTCTATTCAAATGTTACAGAATTGAAACTCCCAGCATTATTTTACCACCTCAAAGGATAGCTGCAATTAGTGATGTGCGGGCCGACCCAATACCCGAGTGACCCGCCGGTTTACCCGGTCGGGCAGGTTCGGGTCGACCTCGCACTGCTCCTCGCGGGTGGCGCCAGCCACCTTCAAATGCCCACTTCCGGGTTCCCGTTTTATAGTCTCGCGTCTCCTTGCCCTGCCCTTTTGTCATTGGTGGGGCGGGTCTATAAAAGGACCCTGGAAGCGTGGGTGCGGACGGGCGCGGGCTGGAGCAGGGCGGGTTAGGGTCGGCAATGGTTCCTCTGATTTCTGTTACATAAATTGTATTCACCCTCTGATTTCAGTAAGAAAAATTATGTTTCATGCAAATGTTGGGACAGATTCAATTCAGTGAGCATAAGTTTTGTCACTGAATTGGATCTGGCCCTTTGTATGAAGAAAGGTGGCTGTGCGCACCATCATTTCTTTTTTTTCCCTTTGCTCTCAATTTGTGATGGAGGTTGCCAACAGTAGATGACTTCTACAACATTATTCTTAATTTAGTCTCATCAGAAATATTTGGATGTTGCTACTCCAATGTAATTTCAGTCTCAGTTTCGTTAGTTTTTCAGATACTGCTGCTAATGCATTACCTTTGAATTTACATCATCAATTAAAGCCAGCAAGAATGTGTACAGATTTCCCAGAAACAGAGCGAATATTCTCCCAAGCTGCCACTTTAAGGCCAATCTAGGGTGATAGTCTTCCATAGCAGCAATGGTTTCAAAAAGTGGAGGGCAAAACATTGATAGCAGAGACATAACAATTTCTATCTACAACAGAAGAAATTTCATTAATCATAATGTGAAACAAAACAGTGATTACATTGTCATTTATTTTGTTCATTTAAATTGAGTTATTAAATACACTTTATGTGGAGGCTCATTTAGTAGAATTTTAATTTTAGTGGTATTAGAGCTTTTTGAAATCACAATTAAATTCTATTTCTCTTAAACTTCTAATGCTATGAAAGTTATTAAAAGATCTGAATAAAAAATGTATGAATGGAAAAAAAACGCTGAATGATCTGAAAAAAAAAAATAGGAATACATCTAAGGCATGTAAAAATTCAAATTTTTACTAGCAAAAACAAATCTGAAAGCCTCTGAAAAGTTTAAAAAAGGTCCAATACGATCAGCTTAGCTTCCATTAAGTGGAATTAGAGTTTTTCATGGTTTTTATACTTGATAAATCTAAATTTTTTAGAGTTTTATTGAGATCAAAAAAACTCATTTTCAGGGAAAAAATATGATTTGTGAAAAATATAGAAATCTGAATTTTAGTAAATCAGCCCCTTAAAGGGGACCCGTCACCCAAAAAAATATTCAAAATCCTATTTTATCACATTAGTCAAGGAAAATGAACTTTAATTACACTGTATAAAATATTTGAATCTTGTTTCCTTCAGTCTGGGAATTAATAATTATAGCAAGCAGGCAGGAGCCACTTGTGGACACTGTTATTAAGGCAAGCCTTGTGTCATCTCAGAATCTTGTTTGTGGGGGGGACCCGATGCCCAGGGCATAGAGGAGGGGCAGACAATATTTGATTGACAGCAGAGATTTTTAAATGAGCTTACAACAGCTATGAATGATTTAATAAAAAATAGAAATTGAATTTCATGTTTAATTTAAAAAGGACGTCTGGGTGACAGGTCCATTTTAATAAAGTTAAAAGGACTCAAACGTGTCACATAAAGCACATATACATGCCCCTACCATTATACTTTCTTACCTCATTATTCTGGTACCAAGTTGGGTTATCTAAATTCTTGAATTGCTGTGACCGCTTAACAACAAAATAAATAAGATAACCACTCCCCCCCAGGCCAATTGTAATTAGAACATTTGATAGGACTATTAGAAAACGCCGTAGGTGAATATTTTCTTCTTTTGCATTCTCCTGTTCATCCACAATAGATTCCTAGAAGAGAAATAAAATTAACAAGACAAATAAGACCTTTTAAACCTGTAGTGTCACATATAGGAACAGCCTCTTCACATGTGGCAAGACACGAGGTTTTTGAGTGCAGACATTGTTGCCCACAACTATCATGGCAAGTCTTGGAAATACTTAAAGTGATACTGACACTAAGAAACTACTTTTAAAATATGTACATTAAAAGTTACCTATAGGTCATGTTGATCGTTTTTTGCTGAGAGGTTTATTTTTGTAAGTAATTGTTAGTTGAAGTTTCTAAACCTGACTGTTTTGTCAACCTGACTGTCTCATCTCAGCCTGTCAGTTTAAGTTACCAATGCTAACGAACTCCTGCTGCACAAATATGGCAGCCTCCTCATACAGGAACATGGGGGATCAGACAGGTAATGTAAAAGCTTTCAAAGGCAATATTATGATTATGTAAAAAAGAGTTTAATTTCTGGTGTCAGTATCTTTTTAAGACATCAGACCAAGGTGGTAAGTGTTAAAGTAGAAGGAAAGTTACAATCCAAGAGGTGTGCCAAATGTTAGGGTTAGGAAATTAAGCTGTTCAATTAAATCTCCTCTTTTTGCACATACCTTGAAACTCGTGGTTATTGATGCATACTTGTTGTCTGCTGTTTCAGGGTTTCCAATGAGATAATCCCAACTTGTGAACATTTTCCAGCTGAACATAAAAGCATCATCGTCCCCATCTGCAGTGCTCTCATTGATATTCTTTGCCATTCTGTGTCAAAAAGATGCAACAACAGGAAAAAGTTGACAAAATTGCTATTTATATCCTTATCATTAATTAAGTTATTACTGGTGTGAAAGGTCCTACTTCCATATGACTCCACTTTTTAGAGTTTTGGTTTTAGGGAACCCAATCAGCACCCTCAAAGTGTGAACAGGTTTATTTTATAGGTACCTTTCTTTTTGTATCAAGTCTATATCATTAGAAGAAAGATTGAAGAAATGATGATTTTGCATGCAAAGTAATACTTACGTTCTTATTACAACGATAAGACTGTATCCGAAAACCCCTACACCAACGAGTAAATATGCCAGAGGAAGTCTATATTTTAGGAAACCAATAGTCCGTTGGTCATTGTAGTAGCCATAGAAGAGAGCTGAGTATTTTAAAATTCCCTAGAAAATATGAAAAGTAGTCAAACTGACTAAAGCCTTAAAAAATACATTTTATGCATTTTCTTTATTTATATTTGTCTAATGGAAATATTAATAGGTGAATATATAAGTACAGGTATGGGATCTGTTATCCAGAATTCTCAGGACCTGGGGTATTTCGGATAATGAATTTTTCTGTAATTTGGAAAAGTTAAGCCTACTAGAAACTTATGTAAACATTAAATAAACCCAAAAGGCTGGTTTTGTTTCTAATGAGGATTAACTATATCTTAGTTGGGATCAAGTACAAGGCACTGTTTTATTATTGCAGAGAAATTGCATTTTTAAAAATATGGATTATTTGGATATAGACTAGACTACTATAACTCTCTATTAATTGGCCTTCGCTGTCAGAGACTGTCACCTCTCCAGTCTAGACTACTGTAACACTCTATTAATTGGCCTTCTCCGTCAGAGACTGTCACCTCTCCAGTCCATAATGAAAACTGCAGCCAGGCTTATACACCTCAGCAACCGCCCCTGCCATGCCACTCTACCATTACCTGCACTGGCTTGTGCCAACTTTCAGAATAAAATTCAAATTATTGACCCTGACATTCAAAGCACTTCAATTCAACTCTGCCCCTCCCTACATCTCTGAACTCATCTCTAGATCCTCAACCAACCGCTTACTACGCTCCTCTACTGACCTGCTACTCAACTCCTCTCTCATTAACTCCCATGCTCGCATTCAAGACTTTGCAAGGGTTGCGCCTCACCTCTAGAATTCTTTCCCATGGTCTGTCTGACTTTTTCCCAACCTTTCTGCTTTCAAGAAATCTTATTTAGAGATGCCAATCCTCACTCTGCTTAACTACCAAATGCAATACCACATACAGTACTACATCTCTCACCCACTTAATTCTGATCTTGCCCACTCCCTTACTTTGTGTCATATTCCCTTCCCTTTAGATTGTTAGTCCTTTTGAACAGGGCCTTCCTCACTTTTGTACCCATATTGGTTGTGATGTATGTAACTCCATATGTTCTACGTATGTATTTCATGTGATTTAGCTGTATAAACACATTTACTTTAAAGTGATGTACAATATGTTGTCCCTCTATAAATAAATGTTAATAATAATAATATTAATAATAAAATTGAGTCTATGGGAGATAGCCTTTCCATAATTCAGAGCTTTCTGTATACTGGATTTCCGGATAACAAATCCCATACCTATACTGTTCATTTATCACCCTAGTTTTTAATAATGGTGAGATATTTGTCTCTAAGTTAAACATTTTAATAGAATGGAGGAGTTATTTGTCCGACCCACAAAAACCTCTTATAAGCTCAGTATCCCTAGGGCCACCAGCTGCTTTACTTTATAGAAAAGAATTACATATCCAAACACCCAAAAGTGCTTAAAGTACTTAAAAATGAAAAGGAAAGGTGACAGTGGGAATTCATTTATGGGGGGGGGGTACTGTTGAGTTCAAATGATCAGCAGAATGAGCCATGTTTTTTCCCACAATGCAGTGTTTCCCAGAATACCAGAATAATTCCATTATTGATAACTCTGGTTGGTGATTAAAGTGCATGAAATTTTGTCCCATACAAAATGGGTATGCAGGGGGCAGGGTATAGGCACATATCTGTGCACCCCTCAATGGCATGTGATTTTCAAAATAAAAACTGAGCCGCCTAACTCCTAGTCGATAGCCATTGTACAATGTGGGACTCTCTTACGAAACACGTAGGGCCTATGGAGATGCATTTATACTTTTAATTTAATTTATACTTTTGGCCCTGTGGATGCCGGATAGCCCTTTTTCAGTCACAAGCTTTAGCTGTAAGAAACTATATGTAAGACATTTTACCCCTAGCTGTTGCAATGAGATCCAGTATCATGTCAGTTACACTGCATCTTTCCTCTGCACTCTTATTACATTTATTGTAATATTGTTTATTCCCTAAATTTACAGAAATTCCTGGTCATATAATTCTTTCTTATAAAAAGGTTGGTGTTGTAACTCTTTTTCAATTACAGTCAAGTGACATTTGGTCAGAATGATAAAATGCCCTTTTGGGCACAAGTACAATGAAGGAAAAAAAATCTAGTTTGCTCAGTCACGAATAACTGTTGGGGTTTTAAAAAAATAAAATGGGAATTGATAGAATTAAAGTACTGTATTTTTCTATTAATCTTAATTCTTCCAAATTTTAAGGGTCAGTTCATAGTTGAACATACTGAGGCAAGGAAACATATTTGTAAAAAAAAGTAAAATGTTTACTTCATTTATACAATTTGCTGTATTTGGTCCTTCAAGCACCATTGTAGGCAGAAAAAAAGTGTGACTTTCTGAATTCAAGCTTGTTTGTTCCCGATTCTGTTTTGTAAAACCTTGGTGTATTTTTATTTCCATAAGCAGGTTTTACTAGAATTACAAAGTTTGCCGGGATTTAGGTGTCAGGCTTGTGTGGGGGGAAATGCATCAGGTTTCTTTTAAAGGTCATTCACCTTTTCTGCTTTTGTTTAGTCCAGGCAAGATCATTGAGGGATCATAAATATGCCTCTTACTGTCATCCACAACATTGCTTATTATATCAATATGATAATTGATATAATCCTGGTTTTTATTAACCAGAATGCTTGGGATTTAGGGATTTCCAAATGAGGGTTTCTTTTATAATTTGGATCACCATGCCTTATTCAAGTCTTCTAAAAATCAATTAAACATCAATTAAAACAAAAAGTCATATATATATATATATATAGAGAGAGAGAGAGAGAGAGAGAGAGAGAGAGAGAGAGAGTCATATAATTTGTTTGTGAATTTCAACTAATGCATCTAAGGTTTATTGGAGGCATACTGATATATCTGTAATTACGCATTAAAATAGTCATATTATAATGAGTTTTTTTAGAGCTATTTTACCCCAAACTCACTGAGCACACCATAGTTCATTGACGTTGCTTGCTCCTCTCTTGGTATGGTTTTTCTTGGTATGCTTCCAGCTGGTAATCCCATCAGAACCTGTGTTAATGAAAATGTAGATAAGAGATTAAAATGTACTATGCCTTTGAAAAGTCACTGTATTAGAATTCACCTTTCACAGACATGACCATCTTAAAGCGATATAGAGACTCATTTATAAACACTGTGCTAATTTGCACCTGGGCAGTAACCCATGGCAACCAATCAAAGTTTTGCTTTCAATATTCAACCTGCAGGTTGCTGAAAAAGCCAGCCATTGATTGGTTGCTAATTTGCAAAGTGTTTATAAATGAGCCCCACTAACACCAGAAATTAAGCTTTTTATATATAACATTGTCTTAGCATGTGTTGTATAATTATGCTGACCCAATGTAAGGACAAGTCGAGCTGTGCAACCTGATTCTGCACTTGTCACTGAGCACCAGATTTTCTTGGTCGTGCAGGGGGTATATGCTTGCATTTGCACCCTGGAGTCATAAATGACTTCTGAAATGTTTTTGCTTGTTATAAATAAGGAATTTTATATATTTTTAAATAGACTGCTCCATATAAGTCAGTAGGCCAGCTTAGTTCATGTCACAGAGTGCATATATTTGTAAACTGGCTGATTTATTAACTGAAATGATACTAGATAAATATATTGTAGGAAATGGTTAACTTAAATCTAGCTGTCATTTTAGAACCTTTCATATTTCAAGGTGAAATGCAAACATGACTTTGGGGCTGATGAGTGGTGAATTATTCAGTTATTCAATTAATTAGTGCAAAGTGCAAAAAACCAGTGCACTGCCATGCACAAATAAAAATTGCAGCAGGTCTCGGCTCTGTGCAGAGACCTTGCAGAATTACCTCTGGAATAACGATCAGTCCAAATACCAAGGACAAAAGGATTAAATTCAAACCATACATCCATCTAAGAAAGATAAAGTACGATGCCACAGAGGATCCAAAGTGACCTTGAAAAAGAAAACAATTCATATTTGAGCAAGAGAAATTACAATGCACAAGTTTTGTGTAATGATCGGCGCGAATTTGCGGCGAAAATTTGGTGCCGTCAAAATTTATTTGACGCCAAAGACAATTCCGACACCGGCGACAATTGACCCATTGACTTTAATGGACGTCAGAATTGTCGCCAGCGTCGGAATTGTCGACGGCATCGGAATTGTCGCCGGCGTCAAAATTCGTGTTTCACCCATCACTAGTTGTGTGCTAATACAATCTCAAGGTTATATTGTGTAATCTTCCAGAATCTTTATACATAATATATCAGGCTTTTTAAGCTGTATACCCCTCACTATCAAGAAACCCATTTAAAGACTATATCCAACCTGTCTCATGTGCTTTAGAATACAAATAACCATGTGCAGCAATGTACTGAATGTAGTAAAAAATAAATATCTTATATCACTTCAGGTTGAAATACCTTAACCCATAAAAACATAAAGCAAGTCACTGAGTTTTGATGGGGCCCTTGACTTGACCAAATGGTCTATAACTGTATGTGAATATATAGAATTAGTTCCCAGTAGGAAAAAGTTTTGGTATTATTACATAGCATTAGACACTGAACAGGTCTCAGGTCTTTTAAGATGGGAATTGTAGTTAGGGTTACCTTGCCCCGCTGTTACCTCCGGAGAGCTCATGCGGCAGTGACAGATGTTTTGACCTGGGCAGCCCTTACGAAAACTGTCTGTCCAGGTCAAAACCGGACAAGCAACCCTAGTTGTAGTTCATTTATGGTGTTAGTGTTCACGCCCCTCAATATACACTGAAGTGTGGGAATACTCTGGGGTATATATATATAAAAATTCAAGCATGTTTTTTTTTTTTCGCTTCCCCCCACCAAAGAAATTTAAACATATGTGAATGTGGATATGTGTAAGAATAGTTGCATGAAAACTCACATGAAAGCGCCCAGCAAGTAACAGTAAAAGCTGGCGACTTTCTATAGACGTAAATGGAAAATTGGCTCAAACAACTTTTTTCCCCCAGTTTACTAAAACATTCCAGATTTTCAGTCTCAACGAAAATTTATGGAACAGTGTGATTTTCTCTTGTGTGTGACTTGACTTCCACAAGCAAACATGACTGTGACTATTCTGAGTTTTTTCTTACATAAGCTAGGAAGCCAGAATAAAAAAAGTGTTTGTGTGCGGTTTTTTTCAACGTTTTCTTCCTGCAATAGCCATTTGTTATACTCAAATTTGAAGATTGATGTATCCCAGTTTACAATACCAACAGATATAAACTGCATGTGTCCTCCAGTATGATTTTCTGCCAAAAAAAGATGGTAAATGAGGGTGCCACTTACTTTCAATTTCTTTAATTTTCATTTCCCATGGAATACAGGCTGTTTTGAAGTTCTCAAAATCTCTTTTAAACTTCAGCCATTTCTGAAAGATTAATATGCATACACCCATGCAATACATTAGTTATTAATCATTATACTCCCAAGTAATCACATTCATGTTTAATTTGCCATTCATAACTTCCTAGTATCCTCTCTAATACATTTACTACTAAGAGCAACATCCTATTAATTGTGGGCAACATCATCTTAAATATACATACAGAATGCATTACCCAATGAAAGAACAGCTATTTTTTGGTCATTTTGCATCACAGGGAAAAAATTGTTAGCCCGAGGTATGACAGTAGTACAACGTTTAAAATACAAAACATAATATTATTAGAGCAAATAATGAAGCTAATTATATGCACAAATTATTTTGATGTGATTCAGGAAAGGTAGTGGCAATATATATAATTATTACAGATTATGGATGATCATTTATCTTTGCCTGACCAAAAAACACATGCAAACTATCATACAAGCCACAGTATGCATCTACTCTGCGCTACCTCAACTATCTCAAATTCTCATTATACACTGATAAGGGTAGCACTGAGTTTAGCATAATGTATATTTAAATACAGAGTATACCTTGGCCATCATGACTTTATATGCATATAGTCTTCTCCCTTTTCCTCTTCCCAATGCACCCTCAAATTTTTCTATAAAGTCCTGAGCTTCCCTGGTTAATGGAAGAGACACAAGGTTAGAGTATAAAATACATAATTGAACATTAGTTTACCTAGAAAGCATTACAGACAGTGTTTTTACAAAGAAGGGCATAAACAGTGGCAGATTAGGATTATCAGGTTACTTACTTTAATTCCTTTGCTATGCAAGAGAATAAAGATTTTAAGGATTTTAGGATGTGAAAGGTAATATTTAGATGCTCTTTGGGTTCACAAGGAGCAGATAAAGTGGTTTAAAGAAGAGCTTTCAGCTTTAGATCCTGTGACAGAAGCGGAACCCCCAAACAAATTGGTGGATAATAGCCCCAAACCTGATCAGGGAAAGTTTTTTGTGCATGCGCCAAGGTTTGCTTCTAATACTGGAAACAAGTTTTTTCTTTTCTTCAATCTTCTCCATCAGCCTTTCTCTTTCACTCTCAGACATACTTTCTTCATCTGAACTTGATGATGATGATGAGGAAGAGGAGCTAAAGAGCAGAGGTGGAATTAAATTAAAATATGTATTTGTAACTTAAAAGCACCAGTACATCTTTAGGGAGCTTGATATGATCAGTCAGATAATAAAGTTCTTATAAATAATGGAAAGAAATAAATATGTAATAAATATAATAAATAATTTAATTAAATACATTTATTAGAAATAATAAATAAAAGAAACGGTATTCATAATTAGGTGCAGTAAATATAAAGCACAGCTGTTTGTCCTTATACACCCAAACAATTGTAACTTCCTTACTTAAATACCTGAATAGTGATGGGGATGTTTGAACATATAACTAATAATATATATATATATATATATATATATATATATTGTCTATGGAGATACGAGGGAGAAGAAAATATGATACAATAGTGATGATAGGATTGAAACAATAGGGTAGAAATGTAAAGAGCAATGTGGGGGTTTGTAAAGCAAAAGACAGCACAAAGTTTAAAGCAGAAGAGGGAAAGTATAGTGAGTGGAATAGTTAATATAAAAGTAATTTTGGAGGGTATGAACATCTTCATAGGAACAGTAGAAAACGTTGCACCTTATATTATTAAAAAAACATAGTCCTTTACAGACAAACATTTGAAAAGGTTACAGACTTTTCAAATGTTTGTAATGTTTGTATTCTGGCACATACAGGTACCTGTATGGAATTATGGATGTGAATGTAATTTACTTAAAGGGCCGGTACTGTCAAAAAAGTAAAAATTGTTTTTCTTTTTTATTTAAGTCATTAGAAATTTGAAGGAAAAATAGCACTGCAATGTTGGAAAAACCAATAAGCCTTGATATTTAGCAACCTGCTTACTATTTGTTCTTCTTTTGTTGTTTCTCTGCTGAAACTATTGGAAAAACACATTTCTGCAAAGTCTAGAGCCATTATCAACATATATTTATACATTGCTGACATATTCTTTACATCATTTACGTCAATGCCCCAGTGAAGTTTACAATCTAAAATCCCACTCAAATCCTGGTTGCAATCAAACCTAGGGCCACAGTGCTGAGACATCATTGCCGAAATCAGACCATTCAGGCCCATATAAATAATCTACATTATCTTAGAGCTGAACACAGATATATTCTTCTAAAGTGCTCATCTAATCTGAAGTCTATGACGAGGAATGCATAAAAGACAGGCCTAGCTACTGTGTTTACAAACAGCTGGATTACTGACAAGGAAGCAGTTTAGAGTTCACAATGGAACTAGTAAAATGTCTGAACAGAAAGATAAGCAATAAGAAACAAAACTGAATAGCGATGAGTGATTTTTTTCACAGTTTAGCTAATTATTTTGAATTACTATATGTGATTGTCAGTGACCCCAACAATCACATGGCATTTTCACTTGCTGTCTTCAAAGAGGCAGGACATTAAGAGAAATAGAAAATATATAGACTAATTCTAGAGATAAAATTATACAATGTCATATTATATTATTCCTTTAACTAACAAAACATTTAAGCCTCAGCTTTTTGTGTAGATTACTACCAGAATACAAGATGCACAGCCATAGGGTACATAGTACCATTTACTGCAGGCTGCATTTATAGCAGGCTGTATAGGTTACTGCATCTGACAAACTTTGTGCCTTTTATTACATATGGGGTTATATCTTGATCAAAGTGTTCCTCTCAGCGGATTGGATTCAATGAAACTGCTTTCTCCTGCCTTAGATGGATTATTAATTCAGAGACTAATGCGATTTACCCTGTTTGTGAGACCAACACACTAGCATTAAAGCTCTTTCAGGCCCATAAATGATTGTAATGTTTCAACAAACTTCCATTACAACATCACCTTAGTCACTGTTCCTTGTAAGATGTCATCAAGATAAGCAGCAGCCCAACAATAAGCTTTCTCAGAATAAGTGAGGGTTCTTCACCCCTGGGTCCGCAGAATATTGGGTCTGTCCAGTATTTCTATACAAAACCATCAACATTGTGACGGTAACAGATTAATTGACTCAACATGAGTTCATAAGAAATGGCTTATTACAAAAATGTAAGAATCAATTTGTAGTTTAAACCACATATTTATACCTGCTCTTTTTTCCTTTCTTTTTCTGGTTCTTTTGATTTTTAGCATTTCCTTTTCCATTCACTTCCTTTTTCACGTTTTTGTTGACATTCGTGTTCTTATTTTTTCTGGTTCTGCCATTACTAGTGGGTGGCTCAACATCATCTTCATCCTCACTTTCTGTCTCTTCTTCATCATCATTTTCTCTTCCTGTTCTTTTAATGTTTTTTTTCCTGACTATTTTTTTCCTCCTCGGCATGGAAATGTCCTCATCATCATCACTTTCACTCTCCTCGGTATCTCTTGTCTTCTTTAAATAGCGATTCTGGCGACTGTTTGCAATGCGTCTGGTTCTTTCCTCTGTAGAAATAAGAGGGTGGTTTGTCTCCATAAACGAATTCCATGCACTAAATCATTAAACAAATTTATATTTTTATTTTATTTGACAAACCTTTTTATAGCTAATGTGGTTTGCATTTTTTGTACACCTATTATTTAAGGTACAGTCTGATGTGACAGTGTTCTGTAAATGAGCATCATTACCCCTTTTCTTGGTTAGTTACAATTGCTTTTATGATCTTAATGTTAGTGGCACACAAAGTATTTTGACTAATATCATCTCAAAAATGTATCTCAACAGCCCCTTCCCTAAAATTATCTATTGACTTTCTGCAAATCAACCAAGTACTCTGGTCTAGTCTAGTAATATCCCTAGTAATAGCCCTTTTTAATGTCAAATCTCCTGGTACAAATAGGTTTACTTTGATGCTAAAAAACTATTTTAAACTTTCACAATACCACTGGATGGTATATTTTTGTACTATAAAGCAGTGGGTTGATTAAAGAAAAGATAATCCTGTACAGGGTAGAACTGGCCCACGAGGATACCAGGAAAAATCCCAGTAGGCCCCAGTCCTACAGGGCCTCATTAATTGCTGATCACCAGCTGCTATTCTGGGCCCTTTCATCAACCATTCCAGGATGATGTTATATGATGTGCACCCCCCCCCCCCCGAAAAAAAACATGTCTGCTTATGACTCAAGTCCTTTCATCAGCAGCTGTTCCTATATACTGAGTGATCTGGTAGCCACTCAGGCTGGAGTGACAGAAGGCTCCAACATAGCAGGGCCCCTTAATAATAAGCTTCTAGCAACTGGCCATTCTAGGGTGTCCTCATTGGGTAATTTAAGTAGTAGGAGCACAAACCAGATCTGGAAGATATTCTGAGCATCTGATAACTTATGTTTGATCATAAAAAGTAGCATGCCAATATTTGCTCACATTACATAAATACTGGCCTACTTTTTCCAAAAATGCCAGATAAATCATCCAGCATGTGGAGTAAAAAACACAATTTCACACATTTTTACATATAGGCATAAATGAACCTATCCGTTGAACCTCTTAACCAGTAATTACATCCAGATAGTATTGAGGCATTCATTCACTATTATTCTCATCACAAGAGCCAATCACTGTAAAGCTGCTCGAGGCATCAACTGCCATAATTATTCATTTCAATTATCAAATCACTGGGTATATTAGTGTAAATGCAATGCTCTTTTACATATATGTAAGACAGTTATTCTAGACCACAAGGGTTGTTATACTGGATACAATGAATACACATCTAAAAGTAGAATGTCCAAATCTCCATGTAGTAATAGCTTTAAGTCCGCTTACCAAAGTATTCACAGATTTTACTTACCCTCACTGTCACTCTCAGTAGTACTCTCCACCTGTCCATCAATATCTATTCCCACTACAAATGAATAAATGAATCATGTTATTAGATTTATTTTTTATTACAGAGGAACCTTTAAGCTTGTACAGGTATGGGACTTGTTATCCAGAATGCTCGGGACCTGGGGTTTTCCAGATAACGGATCTTTCCGTAATTTGGATCTTCATATCTTCAGTCTACTAGAAAATCATGTAAACATTAAATAAACCCAATAGGCTGTTTTTTGACTCCAGTATGGGTTAATTATATCTTAGTTGGGATCGAGTACAAAGAACTGTTTTATTATTACAGAGAAAAAGGGATTCAGTTTTAAAAATGTTGATTATTTGAATAAAATGGAGTCTACGGGAGATGGTCATTCTGTAATTTGGAGCTTTCTGGATAACGTATCTCATACCTGTATTCAATACATAAAGTCCAAAGTTATATATTAATTATAATAATATAAAAAAAAATATTTGGGTACAGAGGCAAAAAAACGTCTGCTAATAAAATGTAATTCTTATGCTCAAGTCACTCATGTATATTAAAATAAAACCTTACTTTCTGAGAAATACAAGATTTTAAAATAGTAAAACCTTTAGAAGGTTAAGGATGTTAATTTTGCTAAGTGTCTGTTAAACCAGAGCATCCAATCAGCAGCTAGTATTTACTGGTTGCTATTAGTTACTAGAAATGCAGTCTTTTTTTATTATATTACCCTGTTATAGAAACAAACATATTAATGTGAACATGGACATAAATTGTTAGATTTGGAGTTGATTGCAATTCATTTCAAATTGTTATTACAATAATGAGACATAATGGGCTGCCAAAATGCATGCACAATGGCATACACAAGATACAGCTACCAGCATGTTAGTTGCAACTCTTTGCACACAACAAGATACTGTGTTCTACCATTGAATTTTTAGTTTAAGATACAGTATATTTTACCATTCTGAAATAAAGTTGTTTCAGCACTTTGGCACCAGGAAGTCTCTGTTTATCTTAAGACCTTAATTACTTAAGGTTTGCTACAATATTGGGATACTTTTTTGATTTTTAAATATTTATTTATACAAATAAGTGTCTTCACATATGTCACTGTGAGCGTTGCCCTCCCATTCTCTTATTCTACTGTGCTAATATGTATTGTATATATGTATTGTATTTGTATACGGTATTTTACAAACAACACGTAATACAGACAATATTTCAGCAAAAGGATTTTCTATCTGGCTGGATATCTTAAATGTGTCTGATGGTTAACTATTTTAAGCCAAATGTAGTGTTTGCTTTAAAATGTAACCTGGTTATCAGACACTGGATTGGGATCTCTCCAGATTACAACCTACTTTAGGACATTCACCTACCCGTATTGCCAGAATTCTGGTGTCATTGCAGTTTGAAATTGTGGATTCTATTGATTTTAACAGCAAGAACGAAAAAAAGGTGAATCTGAATAAGAATATGAACTCCTCAAAATACGCATTTTTGTAAGAATGTTTGTGCGATTCTAAACAAAAACTCCACATTTACATACTTACCCTCCACCATCAGACTCTCCATGTGACTTTTCTTTTTCACCATTTTTGAAAGTTGAGGAAAATGTGAGGCTTGTGTATATCCTTTTTAAATTCACCTTAGGTCTTCTCACTTTCTTGAAAAGTGTCTTTTTGGTGGTGAGAACATTTCAGTATGTATGCTGTATAGTAAGATAATCCATACTAATAATAAATAATTAAGAGGCAACCGCACCCAGCCCTTGTCCCAGAGGTGTTTTTACAGGAGGAGGTGACATAACTACTTTAGTTTGTGTCAGTGTCTAAGGCAACAGCCATTAGAAAGGAAGAACTTGCAACCCTAAGTACTTCAATTGTCTTTGAATCGATGTACTATGACTATAATTTAGCTAAAATATATGAATTTGCTGTATTATACAAGACAATACAAGGGGTTCTCCAATTCTGACTTCTATGACAACTGTATATTTTATTACCTTGTAATCAGAAGCTATAGCATATACCGTAGGTATATACATTGGGTTTGCCAAAAACACAGCTTCTAATTTAGAAAAGAGATAACTGATATTCATTTTTTAATGATGGAAAGAGAGAGATGGTGCAAGGACTATGGATAAAGCTGGAATATGCAACTGAGTGTCATGTAATACATGTTACTGTCCAAAAGTCATGTGTTATCCAGAATGCTCAGGACCTGGGGTTTTCCAGATAACTCCGTAATTTGGATCTTCATACCTTAAGTCTATTAGAAAATTATGTAAACATTAAATAAACCCAATAGGCTGGTTTTGCTTCCAATAAAGTTTAATTATATCTTATATTATATCTAGTATTACAGAGAAATTTGTAAAATTGAGGTTTCACTGTATTTCCCAATATCCATAAAACTGTGCTCTCAACATTTAGGTAACTTCTGTTTCTCTTTCTCCATCTCTTGTATAGCATTTTTTCAAGCTCAGCTTTTCCCTTTGCTAAGCCCTTGAACCCAGCTCAGGTAACATTTACCATCAAGAAAATTCCTTCAAGGAAAAATAAAAAACAGAAGAGCTAAAAGTACTACAAGGTAAAAATATTATGGGGGAAAAAAGGGGAATCCCAATATGCCTGAAAAATGATATCTGGATTCAGCATTGTTGTTTTCCTATCATCTGTAATTGATTCCAGCCTTGAATTATGACTTTTATTCAAACACCTCAAAATGTATTCATAGGTACAAAAGCAGTTGATTGTCATGTAAGACACAATGCTCGGTTTAAGACAGTACACTTAACGGCATCTCAATGGAAATGTGAGCATTCAGGTGACCTAAACATTAGATAGAAATGTTATTCATTTTTAATGAATGGATACGTTTTAGCTAAAGACTAACAGTAGGGCACATATTATATAACAAGGCTGCAGTGGGAACACTTAGGAAATAAAATCCAATGTCAAATCATCAAATTAGAATTGTTTGCAGACAGTGCACATACAGTACATGGGTTTTGCTGGCATAGATTCTCCTTTGCTTCCTCTTCCTTCTGCATCCATTGTGTTAAGGGCAGGAAACTAGAAGAGTAAGACTGCTATTTTGATCACTGCAGGATGTTGGAGGAAAGTCTTGCACTTGGATTTAGTGTGAATATACACATGCAGTGAGACTTGGGGGCAGAAGTATTCATATATTATATTCATATTGTATTTATTTACGGGTTTAGTTATCAAAAATCCAATTTATGGAAAAACACAATTTTCCGAGTTATAGGCTTACAAACCTTGAATACCAAATCTTTTTCTAGTTGATAAGCCTAAAAACCTCAAATCTGAGAGTTTACAAACTCGAAGACTGGAAAATCTCGAATTAAAAAAATGGCTTGAATTTTGTCATTTGACTTATACATGACCACGCCAGCTTTTAGATTCAAATTTGTGTTTTTGAGTTTTTTTGGTGCTTAATAAATACCAGACATTCGAGTTTTGAAAATATAATTAGAATTTGTGAGTTTTTGTGCAAAAAAAAATTTGAATCGTGGCAAATTTGGACCTTGATGAATCATCCCCTTAATCTTATTCCAAGCATAGGTACATCTGTCAGGGAAGTACAGCACAGGTATAGGATTTGCTATCTGGAAACCTGTTATCCAGAAAGCTCTGAATTACGGGAAGATCATCTCCCATAGACTCCTTTTTAATCAAATAATTAAATTTTTTAAAAATGATTTCCTTTTTCCTCTTTTTAATAAAACATGTACTTGATCCCAGCTAAGATATAATCAATCGTTACTGGAGACAAATCAACCCTATTGGGGTTAATTATTGTTCCTGGGTTCGAGCCCGGGTGGAAAGCTTTTGGTGGAAGTTGCCTTTTATTCATCACATTAATGGGTAACCAATATTTACTGTTCGGTAAAGTGCCAAAAGCTGCATTTGCTAATCAGCTTACAAATGTTTTTTTCCAGCCTTCTACAGATCCCTGTCATTGTTAAACAAGGTCAGCTGCGAGCTGATGCAAAGCACGCCCCAAAAAGGGCAGTGGTGGAATCTTACATGCAACCCCTGTAAGAAAAAGGGCATCCAAATGGAGTTTTGTCAAGAAAGCCCTTTAGCAAAGGATGCTGCCAACCGCCATGTTGTATTTTAGCAAGGCCCCATCACAGGCAGGCGACCTTCCCCCCCCCCACACACACCTTAGCAATCCCATCGACTGACCTAGCAGCAGACTGCGTGCCCCCCTAGGTCGGTCTCCGCCAACCCCACTTATTTGTTCTGTGGCACATGCAGCAAATGGCCTGGTTTTTTCCCCCAGAGGGCCCTTGGGTTCGGTCCCCGGTGGGTTCATTTTGGCTGATTCCAGCTAAGATATAATCAATCGTTACTGGAGGCAAAACATCCCTATTGGGGTTAATTGTAAAAAAAACAGGTATAAGGGATCTTACACATGAGCATTCTGACCTGCGCTCCCCTGCGTTCCGTTTTTTGGTGTTCAGCCGCAGGGGAGCGCAGGAATAGACGCAAGTCATTATTTCAAATGGGGCTGTACTCACTCAGGCGCGTGTAGGCGCCGAACGCAGGTTCAGACGCAACATGCTGCATTTTTCCTGCGTTCGGCGCCTACACACGCCTGAGTGAGTACAGCCCCATTTGAAATAATGACTTGCGTCTATCCCTGCACTCCCCTGCGGCTGAACGCCAAAAAACGGAACGCAGGGGAGCGCAGGTCAGAACGCTCATGTGTAAGAGCCCTAAGGGGGTATCATTCCATTGTGTGCTCAATTGGTCCTATTTAGTGTATTTTATCCCATGTTTACCATCCAGATTACCTAGCTCATGAATCTGATTTGTACCAGGTAGGAAATACAGTAGATTGGAGGTTTGTTTAACCCTAGAGACTGTAGTATATGACCTGGTGAGGCAGCTTTTGTGATAGCTTTAGTATGTCCTGTTTACTCTACTTACTTTCTACTGTCTAGCCATCGGGTGGCCTCTACCAGCGAGGCAAAGAAGTCAACGCAACCCATAGTTTGGCAGGATATACCATGGTGTATTGGAGGCCTGCGTCACGAAATTGCCGCTTGACTGAAGTAAATTGTTGCCATTGTTTGCGTATTTCATTTGAGAATTCAGGATATAGAGGTATAGTTGTATTTTCAAACTTCATTTCCCCTTTGCATCTAGTAGCTAATGGGCCGCATCTCTTTCTCTAAAATTCAAGAGCAGGGCTATAATGGGTCTTGAAGGGTATTCTGACTCGAAATTGCTGTGACAATGGCTGATTTCCTCGTGAGACCTCCCTGCTGGGCCTGTATGGAGCTGTAACAACCACTGAGGGCAATCTTTGCCAGATACCTGAACTCGCCAGACACTTGTAATCCACAAAGCTGCTTTATTTGAGGTGGATGGACACATGTAGCAGTTAATGAATAAGTGCTGCAGGTCAAAAGGAATATTCCTTTCCTAACCTTTGAGCTAAAGTTCATCTCTGATGAAAGGCAGGAACACAAGAGGATGATGGGAGGAACTGACATCACACACGAGGATGGAATAGGAGGAGGGTTTACAAACAAGGAAATACAGAGTTGGCTGAATAGCTTTGGTCACTAGGGGGCAGCGTAACAATGGTTAAAGGAAAACTATAACCCCCAAACAATGTAGGTCTCTATAAAAAGTTATTGCATAAAACAGCTCATATGTAAAACCCTGCTTCGTGTAAATAAACCATTTTCATAATAATATACTTTTCTAGTAGTATTGGCCATTGGGTAATCATAAATAGAAAAAATAACGGCCGCCCCCTGGGATTCTAGGATTCACTGTGCACATTTTTAAAAGATCCGATCCTCACCGTGAGACCACGATTTTCTCGGTACGAACTGACCATCAACTAAAAAGACCAATTTGCCAGGAAAACAAAGGGGAGCTGCCTGCTTGGCCCTGCAAACATAGATAGATTGCACTGGGACCGACAAAGATTTTTTGACCTGGCCGATCAATTTCCTGACAGATGTCAGTTGAAAAATCAGTTGATGTACGATCGTTCGAATCCCACTAACCACACGATAATTTCAAAGGATTGGTCAGACTTCCCTAAAATCGGTCGTTCGGCAAGAAGAATAGTCGCCTCTATGGGGAGATTAACTCTACAGTTAGAGTTGTAGTATTTCTGGTCAGGTGATCTCTGAGGCAGCACACAGACCATCACGAAATGGAGGTTCAAGGCAAGAGATTTACTTAAATATATATATTTAGGTATGACAAGATTCTTTAATATGCCACTTAATTTGACAAACTATCTGTTGATCAAGTATTCATAACTGTTGGGACAGTACAGAGGAGCACCCGATGGCAATGGCCTAGCAGTTATTCAATGTGCTCACTCGATGATGAATGCTGGCGAGAAGGCTTCAGTACTGCATACCACTTTAAGCCAGTCCTCTGTAAATTTAGTGGCATTGGGCCCTTCAACTCTTTCAGGTAGCACGATTATCCTGAGATTATTCCTATGGAGGCGATTTTCTAGATTGTCGGATATGGCCTCCGCTGACTCCACCCTGCTTTGGAGTTGGCCTATCCGCTCAGTCACTCCCTAGCCTTTTGCAGATCTTGTCGTAGGATAGCAAAGTCCATGTGCAGCTCTTCAACCTTAGCCATGGTTGCTTTGTGGCAGGTTTGGATCGTATTCTTGAGGACCGAGGCTACTCCCGCCAATGTAAGATCCTCTGCATCATAAGCCTCTGCTAGGCCTTGTATATTTGTGGTTAGGAGCGAGGTGGTAGGTACAGGGTCAGTCATGTCGCATTGATCCTCTGTCGTACTCACAGTTGTGCTTTCTAGAGAGTCGATAGATCATGAAGGTCTGGCTTGTTGTTTCTTAGGTGATTCTGGCCTGGGCGGGTCCGCCATTTTGGTAGTTCTCGACGAGTCATGGAGATGGGCTCTGATATCAGAGGTCTCCGCCAACAGTTGCTTCTTTTTACCCATTAGTAGTTTTCCTGGGTTTTGCTTAAACTACAGCCAATTATTTACTGGATTAGTCAGGATTAGGACCAGAGTTATATGAGGATGCCATGGAGCTCAGCTAACATACGTTTGCTCACATCGCTAGTTGGCCACACCCCCCAGAACCTCGTATTTGATCCCAGCTAAGATATGATGAATTGTTACTGGAGGCAAAACAATACTATTGGGATTAATTCATGTTCAAATAAATTTTTAGTAGATTTAAGGTATGAAGAACCAAATTACGGAAATATTCCTTATCCAGAAACCCCAGGTCCCAAGCATTCGGGATAATAGGTTCTATACCTGTACTTTAAATTAGACTTAATGAATTCAGATCCTTAAGTTTTACTCTACATTTAATCACTTGTATACAAACGTGTGTTCCTTGTAACATTACAAATGATTAACTGAAGAAAATGGTATGTTTTTTTTAACATATCTTTTTTTATTTCGTGAATAAAATGTGAACAGTACAATTTTGTCATTGCGTCATTTTTCACATTTCGTGTTACATATGTAATATACATTGAAAGATATTTCAACAATATGAACTTACGAAAGCATAAGGTGAGTATTACAACTTCACTTAAACAACAGAAAAAGACAAAGAATATAAACCAAGAACAATAATAAAATAATAAAAAAATAAAGTAAAAAAAAAAAAAAAAAAAAAAAAAAAAAAAAAAAAAGGAAGAGTAGGGAAACCTGCATAGTTAAATAAGTCAGAGTAGGCAATAGTGTGACTACAAAGAGAATAAACGGGTGTCTCTCGAATTGCTAAGTTTTCCATTACTGGGAAACCGGTGTGTTGTGACAAGTTGTATTCTCAATTACTCTGGAAAAGTAGAATTACTCGTGGGGAGAAATTGAGTTAAGGAAACAAACGCAAAAAGACAGAGGATTTCTTAAAGTTCTCCCAAGGTTGCCATATATCGTCAAAGAGTTCTTTTTTGTTATCTGCAATGGCTGTTAATAAATGCATTTCCTGAATATAGTTGAGTCTAGAAATGAATTGAGTGATTGAAAGCGTAGGGGAAACCCAGTTAAGTGCAACAACCCAGCGCGCCGCTGCCCATATCTGAAATAGCAAAGCATTGGTAACTTTATTAAAATCTGGATTAGGGTGATTCAGTAAAAGATATTCGGGAGTTCGTGTAATAGGGGAATCAGTTAAGTCACATGCAATTTGGACCACCTTATTCCAAAATTGCTCTACTATTGGGCAGGACCACCACGAATGTTTATAATCACCTAGTGCTCCACATCCTCTAAAGCACATAGGGGAAGAGGAAGGAGAAAAATTGTGTTTACGTTTTGGTGTGTAATACCATCTTGAAATTACTTTGTAAGCCATTTCCCGTATGGCAACATTGGGAGAAAATTTATGAGAGAATTCCATTGCTTTGGACCAATCTTCTGTAGTCCATAGTAGGTTGAAATCCCTGTCCCAGGCTTTCATATACGTAGGTAAAGAGGAAGGTGGAGCCTCAATTAATATGGAGTATATAGTGGAAATATTACCTTTAGCTCGTAGGGCATTTTTACAGAGATTTTCAAATAAGGAGCCTGTTAATGTAGGTTTCTTTTGTAATTGTGAGAAATAAAAGTGAGAAAGTTGAGAATAACGTAAAAACTCTCGTGGATGGATTGTTAGTGACTCTTTTAATGAGTTCCAAGTTCTAAACCCGTGCAGGGATAATAGATCATATAATTTATTGAAGTTTTGAGAGGCCCACCATTGAAAATCGCTATGAACCATCCCTGGGGGGAAATCTGGATTTCCTACCAGAGCTTGCATGTAGCTATTAGTAGTCACTGGTAACAATCTTGGTTTAAGCAATTTCCAAAGTTGCATATGAAATTTAACAATGGGGTTGGTAATAGGGTATTTTTGTATATTGTTCGTAGTTAACCACAATAGTGCTCTAATTTGCAAGGGATAAATTGAATCATTCTCAAATTCTACCCATCTGAGCATTCCTGAGTCATTATGCCACTGTATTATTTGTGCAATTCTAGCTGCCCAGTAATAATTCCTTATGTAGGGGACCTTAAGACCGCCTTGCAGTCGTGAGCGATATAACACATTTCTATTAATTCTATGGTATTTATGTTGCCATACAAATTGCCATATTTGTTTCTGTAGCAACATAAGATCCTGGGACTTTACGGCAATAGGGAGGGCTCTAAATAAATATAGTATCTTAGGGAGGACAATCATGCGCACTGCTGTTATGCGTCCAAACCATGAGATGTGCAAAGCATTCCAGTCTATTAAGAAACGTTGTAATTTTTTGTACATTGTAGGGAAATTAAGGGAATATAACGTTTGATATGTTTTCGTGATTTTAACCCCAAGATAGTCAACCGTAGTAGTTCGCCAGTGAAATGGAAAATGGTATGTTTTTTTAAAAAAAACAATATCCCACAATAGCGAAGAAGATAAAACATGTGTTTGGACCAAGGGCTCCCTCTAGTGAAAATGTTTAAGTATGTTTTGTGATTTAGTTAATGCAATTAAGACACAACCATGTTATAATACAATTTAAAGACTTTCTTATACAAAAAGCAGGGACAATTCACAAATGCACCAAGTATACAGAGTTCAGCTCCTCAAACAGTGTAGTAGGTTCACCACTTCTACAAAAAGTTATAATATAAACATGATGGATCCACTGCAGAAACCGAAAAACGAATTTCACTATTTTGCTCTCCAGTGGATCCTTCATGTTTATATGATAACTTCTATTCATTTTGCTGTACCTGGTCACAAGTGAAGGTGAACAGCAACATTTATTGTTCGTTAAGCAGGATTTCAACCTTGAAAGCAATTTAAAGCAATATAATCTTCTTGTACAGTAGTATAAATTAAATAGATAAATATATGTAGTGGCTTAGTTACTCCTTAAAGTGATTATTTAGTCCATAGTAAGGAAAGGATTACATAGTAAGTTAGGTTGAAAAAAGACACACATCCATCAAGTTCAACCTTTTAACTTTTTTTTTTAACCTGCCTAACTGCCAGTTGATCCAGAGGAAGGCAAAAAAAACCAATCTGAAGCCTCTCCAATTTGCCTGAGAGGGGTTAAAAATGCCTTCCTGAATCCAAAAAAAATAGTCCCTGGATCAGAGCTATCTTCCAGAACCCTGTTTTCCCTCACTTATGATGTGATGTCTAGTGATGGGCGAATTTGTCCCGTTTGCGAAATTCGCAAAACGGCGAAACGCATTGAAGTCAATTGACCTCCAAATAATTTTTTTATGTGCGCGACTATTCTGCCGCGCAGCAAACAATTTTCAATGCTGCAGATTTTTCGCCGGTGAATTTTTACCACAGTTTTCCGAATTTATTCGCTGGCGACGAAACATGGAAATTTCCCTGCCACATTTATTCCCCCATCACTAGTGATAACATAGATAACACAGAATAATCATCCTTATTTTTTGTTGCCTGACCTTATCAGTTTTCATTTCACGTGACAGTTACAGCACCGTATGTCTACTATCTGTGTAGTACTATACATGCTATCCAGTTGGCACTTTCTCTGTTGTATCCAGTAACTTTACGATATTGCGCTGTTTCTTTTGGAAATATAGATGCCACGTGCCCCAAAGGTGTGTGAAATCGAAGTCCTTGTGTTTCCATAGATACATAAAACCATAGTACTTATCTCACCCGTTACAGAAAAATAGATTTCAACATGTTTACTTCAATCAGTGCCATACATTAATATGGCAAACAATTCCAAAATACCTATTTCCTTCAGACACCTCCAGCAGATCAGGTATTGTCCGCCAATTCAAATATTCAAAGAAAAATAAAAAAAAGACATGACATAGGGTAAGCATAGGATGATTAAACAAATTAAAAAATGTCTAGTGATTTTGAAATATCTTTATTTATATTTAACATAACTTGTCATTTCAACTAAGGATATCTTTAAAGCCTGACTTGTTGGGGTTCTATATTTTCAGATTTAATTAATTTCAATTACAGAACGCAAAAACGGAGTGTTGTAAAAGAGATTGCAATTGGCAAGGTGTCGTTGAATCATTGAATACATTGATTCATCATAGTCATTTTAGCCTCTTTGAGTAGCTGGTGGTCTTGGAGATGGAGGTCCTGTTGGTCCTGGTGGACGTGTCACAGCAATACGTGGTGGAACCTCAAGGTTTTTTCCACTGGTATTTGTTGCTGAACTGTTTTCATTCTTTGCAGCTTTCTTGTTATCTGCAGTACAGAGATGTCATTTATACATTTTTATTGATACACGATCTCCACCAAATCAGAAGCAAGTCAACCTGGGAAATACTATTTCAAATGTTTGTAGTGCAGAGCATATGCATGTTCTGCTAGCTGTCATTTTCAGCTGCTTTATATAGTTTAAATTATTATTATTGCCCTCCTTGAGCTACTGCTCACCACTTTTGGTTTCATCAAGATACTTGATGCAAATGAAGATGTCCTGGACACATGCATCAATACTGTGTGGAGCTAGTGTAAGCAAACAGATAACACTTCGGTTCCCTTTTAGAAATCCGTTCTAGCATATAGCCAACATTACACAGCAGACAGTGAGGTTGGAAACCACTGCTGGCAGGGAATCATTGCAGAAGTCAACAAGCCATAGTAGTTATACAGTCAACTATTGTGGTTTATATTAAAATATAGTGCTGACTATAGAATAAAGAAGTATCAGGATGGTGTACTTCTTGGGAATTCTCCAGTGTGTGCCTCAAACTATCTGGCTGCAGCAAGACTGCCAACGGGATGTTACAACACAATAGAATTAGGGGAATGTTGCATAGAACAATTTCATCTGGTCTCAGCCTAAAACAGCTTTATAGGCTAATGCCACACAAAACGGATCCTCCGAAGATGGAGAACCTGTTGCCCCACTGCTTTCCTTCTCTCCTGCAGGCACAGTGGATTTCGGCACAAAATGCAGACTCTTGCATTTCGGTGCCAAAATCCACTGCATCTGCCTGCACCTAAGTGGCGGTAATGATTCCAGGTGCAGGCATTGCAGCACAAGAGGGGCAGCAGATTCTCAGCCTGTGTTTCTCCACAGGCTGAGATCCATGATGTCCGTTGAAGCTATAGAGCTAAATCCCTGGTATTTCCAGAGTGGTAAACAGGCTAATGATTAGGACATTGGCTATGATCCCACGACAGGACCAATAGCATTGAACATTGTACAGTAACTGTTTGAGGCTTTAACCAATGGCCATTTTATCAATGGCATCACTGTAGATTTCTTTTCACTGACTGCCAACTAGATCACAGCTCATACTAAATAGAAATGCAACTTCTTAACAGAGCTGTGTGAGCTAAGGAATCCCTAGCATAAATTAGACATATACAGGGGAATGTAATAAAAGTCGCAAAGAGCAAAATAATTCGCACCAATAAGACTAAAAATCCACAACTCGCAATGTAATATTGTTCCTTAAACTGTTATTGCATTGCGAATTTTAATTGCGCATTGCGAATTTTAATTGCGCATTGCGAATTTTAATTGCGCACTCATAAGAAGTGCTTGAAGGTGTCGTAATCTTCTGGAGCAAACATAACGACTTTTTCAGTAAGAAGTTTTATTACATTGACTGCGCATTGGCGCAAACTATAAAATTCGCAAACGGTCTTTCACTGTCGGAAGTGGTCGCTAAACAGTTTCCGGGCTCGCAAAAGCTATATTAAATTCGCACAAAGCAAAATTTGTTCGCGCAAAGGCATAACTTTTCGCATTGCGAATAGTTTTTCCGTTAGCGATTTTTATTACATTCCCCCGTTACTCTCCAATAGTTTTTAACATTCATCATGTTGTAAGAAAAATGTATGGGTGCAAGTATTTTTTTCAATAGATTTTGTGTGTGCAAACTAGTATTTGATTTTGCAGTTTCATTCATAAATGTGCCTTCTAATGCTTTAACATGTAGTTAATTTTGCCATCTGTATCACCTGGGGGCAGTCTAGCCTTGTTAATTAAATGACTTCAAAATAAATTGAACTAGAGGAACTACCTTACCTGATTCCTTTGGTGTAGGAAATGGTATAGCTGATTCATCTTGTGCCCCAGTTGCTTTTTCTGCTGCCTTTTTGCTTCGTTTTTTGTTTTCCTCAGCTTGCTAGATAGTGGGTGATATAAGCAAAGTATAGTTAATATATCTAGTATAAGATGAGGTTAGTAGCTTCTGCTGTTAGCTGACTAGAAATGGGTATTATTGATTCCTGTAGGTGTGTAACAGGCCACATTCTCCATAGAAAATAATACAAGCAATTTCTGCCCAGAAACAAGTAGCAGCTACTATTTGCCATTTGTAACTCTAGTGTTTATACATACACTTTGCAGCTTTTTCTTTAGTTCCAGGTTTGAGGCTTGGTATGCTTTTGATGTAGCATTCAGATAATAGATGCTCATTCTAAATAAAACAAAATATATCAATGGTTTCATTTTTCTCTGCTGTCGGTCAGTTAGTATATAATGTGCAAATACAGGGCAGGAAAGGAAAGAGGGGGCTAAGGGGGTAATGAAGTTAAAGTCACTAAGTTTGTATCCAGTCTAGTAACACATAGAAACAAATTAGCAAGCAGCATCTACTGGTCACCTGCTTGAAAGCCGATATCCGATGGGTTGTAAAGAGATACTGACACCAAAAAATAACCTTTTTCATATCCATCATAACATTATCTTTGAATGCTATTTGTAATTTTGCCATAAAAGTATTTGCCTGATGCTTTTAAATTACCTTTCTTACCCTCATGTTCCTCTACAAGGGAGCTGCCATATTTGGACAGACTGAGATGGGACAGTCAGGTTGGCAAAACAGTCAGGTTTATGAATTTTAAGTAATAATTACTTACAAAGCAGAACTATCAGCAAAAAGTGATCGTGACCCTTTATGTAACTTTTAATGTAGATTAATATTTTGAAAAGAAAATTTTTTGTGTCAGTTTCACTTTAAGGTTTACTATACCTGGTGCAATCTCTGCAAACCTCTTGTGTTTACCTCCTGCTTAAATCTTTTCATGCCCTCCCCTGTTCATATACCGTATATACTCGTGTATAAGCCGAGTTTTTCAGCACCCAAAATGTACTGAAAAAGTCTGCCTCGGCTTATACTCGAGTCAGTGATAAAAAAAAAAGTCTGGTAGATGAAATATATGCATTAAAAAGAGCCCCCTCATCCGTGCAACACACATACGTGAGATACGTACATACACAGATGGTCTGCAATGCTGGACTGCCAGCTACCGCGCTGCAGTCAATAAACTTTAACCCAGAGATAACCCCCAGGAAACAGCGAGTGCGTCCTGTTACATGCTATTAAGAAACGAGCCTTCTCTCACCTTGGTGACCGGACGCGGCTGTTTGAATCTAACCGGAACCAGTGCTGGGTTTCTGTGCGCGCCGCCGAGTTCACGAAGCACATACAAGACCACGCGCATGGAGCGGTGTGTGCGCCTTAGCCTCCCTCACAACTGCACTGCCGCGTCAGTTTGTAAATATGGAAACTACCCGACCCCCACCTTAACCGACCCACTGGCTCCTGTGCCCCCCGCGGCCTGGGCATACGAATGGAGCGCCGCCAGGATCAACCTTTGGTAAGAGCGGTATTTGTAATATCTCCCAACTCCTCACTGATGTTATTTATCCTCATAATTTACAGTAATGATTTCATTAGTATATTTATACTTTACAGGCATTTATTGTAGTATTGCTTGGGGTTTTAAATCCTAATCAAACAGTGTTTTGGGCAGTTAGTCATGTATAAAACATCTGCCCAGTTGTAGGCTCATTTCCATTCAGGCACGGAGTTTAGTTGAATTGCATTGAGTTGTTTAATTTACATATATATACATGTATATGTTTGGGGAGTTTGTGGGTATAGTAAGTGTGTGATTATTGTGTGGGGAGAGTGTGTGTATAGTATATGTGTGTGTGTCTATGTGTGTATAATTGCTAGTGGAAAGTATATTTTGTCTCAGCTGAAAAAATGTCTGTAATATAAATCCACTGGGGGGGACACATTTTCAGTGATTCCGTTTTGCGCTGTAGTGATTGCAGCATAAAGGGTTATAAATGGAACTTTCTGTTAATAAAAGGTTTAATTTTTCCAAAAATTACCGGCTATACCTGCTTGTCTAATGGTCTTAGTTGTGTCTAGGCTTATACTCGAGTCAATAAGTTTTCCCAGTTTTCGTAAGTAAAATTAGGTACCTCGGCTTATACTCGGGTCGGCTTATACACGAGTATATACGGTATGTATTCTGTATATTGCAGTACTCTAGTCTATGCAAATAAAATAATGCACATTCACATGAATAACTGGTTGGTTGGTTATTTTTTTTGGTGCTACTTCAAAACATCATTGATAGACAATTTTACCTGTATATATATCTTACAGTTTGCTTTACAGTTCTGTCACACAGAACTCTACTGTACCAATAAATATATATATATATATATATATATATATATATATATATTTTTTTTTTTTATATATTATTATCTTGAAAGTTCAGATATTATACTTACACCATAAGAAGGATGAAAGGAAGAATGAGGCCTGGGTTTGACACATAGCCAAATACTTTTGCAAACCAAGCTGGGAAGTCATTATCCAGAGTCTCTTGTATGACTTCAAACATTTTTTGTTTTCCACTATTGAAAAAGTAGAAAGAAGGGTATTAATATACACTCGTTTGGAAAGTATACAGATATTTGTACATTGGCAGATTTGGTCATCTTGTTTGGCCAGTTTCCACCTTATTGCCCCTGTCTCTTTGGACATATATTGCACCTGCAGGGCAGTTTTAACAGACCGTCCTACAATAGTTTGTCTATCCAAACTTAAAATCTTATGTGCAGATGTCCTTTCTCAGTATAGGGCATCAGTAAATGTGGAATAGGAGCTGCTGCAACTAGTGATGTGCAGGTTGACCCAAAACCCATGGGGAACCCTGGGTCTACTACTGGTTGGCAGGTTAGCGTTAAAAGTTGGCCAACCATTGCAGTTTAGGGTTGGGTACAGATCAGACTGGGTAAGTACTATCCTGCACTGCTCCAGACAAGTCTTGGAACCAGAGGAGCACACAGTAGTATCTTACAGAATGAGAAGAAGTGGGTACAGGTTTGGCATGGGTCCTACAATGGCAACTTTTTGCAGGTTAGGGTTAGGTGCAGGTTACATTTTTCCTGACCTGCACATGACTAACTGCAACATCAAACATAGTTTATGAAACAATGCTATTAAGTCAACTGTCTTAATCTGACAATGTGCGAACATATCCCTTCACCATTTAGGGCCAAATGGTGAAGTGATATGTAAACCCCAAAAACAACTTAATGTAAAATTGCTCAGAGTACTCTGCCAAGCACTTTTGCAAGTAATATAACTGTAGGTATGCTTAAATTAACCCTTGTTTTGCAGAAACATAACATCCTGCCCGTAAACCAAGATACCCCATCATAATCCTGTTGTCTGATGCTAGGTCTTGTATCCTGCCTAGGACTTTAAATAGACTAATTGACCTCTGTATTTATGCAGAAAACTTCATTTGAGCTTATTAAAACCACAATTGCTGTTTATTTTTGCTCTTCATTTAAAATTAATAATTTTCATTTATATTTCCAAAAGATCGTTGACATTTCGTTAATATTTCTCTTTGGTAACTGTATTTGTGTAACATCATTAAAATCATTCTAGCAATGCACATGCATATATTATTAGCTTTAATTATGTACAAATAAAAAGAATGCATGGTTATTGCATTTAGCTGTAACATAAACACATTGTATGAAAGTGCATTTGAGGATATTTCTACCCAGGGAAAACAAAACTCTACTGCTTGCCTAGACATTTATTAATATCATTTGTTGTTATATCCCACTTACTGGGTTTTTTCTGTCTTTGTTATTTGTAATCATCAAACATTTTGCATATAAAAGTAAAGTAATGTGAGGCAAGCTGTTTGCCCTGTTTATGAATGGCTCTGCTCATCCTAAGTGAAATGATAAAGAGTAGGGGGAGATAAGAAGCAGGACAATGAGGGTATCATTGATATAAATAATAGTAGCTTATTTTATAATCACAGTTACAGGATTACAGTAATTAGGTGCAACCATGCATGCTTTGCCCTGCCAACTGTGGACAAATTTGTCTCATATTTGGTCTCACAAAGGTCAAATGACCAGATATGCTCCTACTTTGTTTATTTAAAATTTTAAACTAAGTACCTGAATGGGCCACAGTCAAAGGATGGTGGAATAGAGACAATGGTATAGACGACTGGTAGCATGGCCAGAAAGAGTACAAAAAGAAGCATGGCCATATAGAAGTTATTGGACCGGGATGCCTTAAATACTCGTGCATGGGGAACATTGCAGCACATTACTGCCCAGCACTGCAAGTACATTGAGGTGTGAAGTCGAAATACATTAATAGCAGGCAGGCACGGAGCATAAAACGACCCCATCCTAAAGACAAAAGAAACAATATTATCTCATTCAATGAAATTAATGTCCATTAAACTTAGGTATAGTGCTTCCGTTTGAATATTTATGCACATCACACAGACTTTGTCATATTTCACAAGAAGAACATCTAATGACATCTATTGTAAACCAACAAAAAAGGAGGTAAAGAATTAGAGATATATATCAACAAAAGTGGAACTGTAATGAGTGTACAGAAATATATGCAATGTAAAAGAAATGTGCTACAGTATAATTTCTGATATCACAGAACTACATTGAAACTCAAATTATCATTCTTTCTCAGCCTGCTGTGCTTATTATAATGTAATTCCTTCTCTGTAGCCACTGAACAAAATACTTTAACATTGTTATCTGCTCTTATTTTGTACTGTTACAGCATTTACATCTCACCTATTACTTACTCTCTCCTGTTTCTCAGAATCAATTTTGCCCTTCATACTGTCCAAATATAATTACTGTAGACTGTCAATGATCTTCTAGATATCCATTTCCATCCTTCAAATGTATCCTCAATTCTGCACCCTGCATCACCTCTTCTTATTAAAAAAAGCAAAGTTTCTCTCTTCTTATCAGGTATAAGATATTACATTACACAACTAATTCTTCTTTCTACTTAGAATACATACCATCTTAATACAAAGAGCTCTGGAAGATAATTGTACAGTTCATTCACCTCTCATACTAAGGAGCAGATTTATCAAGTGTTAAAATAGAACTCACCACGTAAAAACCTCATGCGCTTTCTAATCATTCATCTTGGATTTTTGGAATCATATTTATCATATGAGGAGCTTTCACCCACTGATACGCTTCTAAAAATCCCATAGGAATGAAAATTTCACACTTTGATAAACTTTCCCCTAAGTCTTACATAAGGCAGAATGTAATTAAAATCACAGACATTGTTTAAAACTGCATTTTTGTGAATGTTTAGCGCTGCACACAATGTAAAACCATTAACTGGCGAATTTTACATGGTTCATTGTCAAAGGTTAGCATTAACACTCTTGAGTTTCGTTAAACATTTTGGCGCAAAAAATGCTTTGCGATTGCGTAATTGTATTGCATACGCTACGCATGTACGCAAACTTTGTGAGGAAGTTGTTGAGGTCTGAAATTGGTCAAAATGGAAGCAAACAATGAAAATCTTGGTAGCTTGTTCACAGTGGTCTTTGTGAACTTATTTTATGTTAACAAAACAAATTACATTCCCCAATATAACCTTACTTACTAAAATGCAGTCATTTCATTACTGGAAACGCATCAGCTCAGCATTTTGCCCTACCTTTTGTTTTAACTGTGATTGATTACAGTTAAGCCTTTTTTCAGTCATCTTTTCAGCGATTTCCTAGGATCAGTTAAAACGTAATGATGTTCTATGTAAAGTAGTGTTGCTGATACACCAGATAAGGGCTCTTCTCTAGTGACCCTAAAGAGCAGGACTGTGACAGATGGTCATGACTGAGGAACTGAATAAGGACCGGGGACATTAACTGGGTGGGGGGTGATGGGAGTTGCAGTTTGTAAGGAACAGGAAGCAAGGAAATACGGGATGGGGATATAGGTAGGAAACAGGAAGAGGTTGGGTCATTACATTGTGGACAACAGGATTGAAGACAGTGTCCCACCATCCTGCCCTTAAGTAAGATTGGTAGTTTGCATAAGTCACAGCTCTGGTTGTGAGATCTGGCTCTTCTGGTGGGTAGCCAAAAAGGGGAGACATAGATAAAGGGGTAGGCAGAGGAGGCATAGATGTTTAGAGGTGGATGCTAAGTCACAGACTTGGTATTGAGTTGTTCAAGGGGGAATATTCATATTAACATTAAGTTATTGTACGTTTTGATAACTGTTATTCAGCCTTCAGTGGCTAATTGTTACATATACATGTTGTGAATAAGAGCCGATGAAAAGGTGTTACATAAATGTTAATTACAAATATGGTATTAATGTTAATGAATTAAGCTGCAATCTTTTTCACCCTGTTTTAGTGTGTATGAGTCTGTGTGGGAGGTAGAAGGGTACGTGAGTAGAGAGAAAAAATGCAATCTCCCCTTGTGGTTTTAGTACCCTAATGCCCGAAGGCTCAAGCATTCTAAAATTTGCCCATTACTGAAATTTTATAGAAAATGTGATTGTATTTAGAGTATTTTTTCATTTTTCTTTTGTTCTAGATATATGCTTTTACAGTTCATCTAGCTGATCTAAATTAGAGATGACAATGCTGATTTTTTTTTTCTTTTTTAAAGGTTTTTATTTATCCTTTTTATCAAACATCAAACACAGCAACAAACAATAATAATGTACCCATGTACATGTCTGCACATATAATTAACAATATAGGTTCCCGATGACCGGGGGCGCCTATTACCTTAGTTCTTAAACATATTCTGGTACTCGTCTCTACACATTTGGTTCAGCCTCCGGACAGGCCTCCAACCATGGGCTCCACACCGCATCAAATTTTCGTGGGCATTGCCGAGCCATGTACGTCAGTTTTATCATAGGGGATTTACTGTTGACCATTTTTATCCATGCCTGTAGTTCAGGAGGAGCAGGACTCATCCACCCAATAGCTATTAGTTTTTTTCCCATAAAAGAGCAGAGTTCTGAGTAATGTTCTGGTTTTGTTAAGGGGAGCTAAATCATCTACTAAGCCGAAAAGGCAAATCTCTGGGGTTACTGCACCGGGCAAGAGAACCTGAGTTGTCATATACCTAACTAATTCAGTCCAGTACTGATGTATTACTGGACATGTCCACAACATGTGGAATAAGCCTGCATCTGGGGCTTGACACTTGGGGCAGTTTGGGGTTCCGGCCCATAGCCTTGAGGTGCAATGGAGTGGTGTATGTCCTATGAATAATTTTGAACTGCACCATTTTATCTCTAGTAGAGATTAGTGAAATATATAGGTTCTCCTTCACATCCTCCCAAATATCTTCAATTAAGGAGGGAATATCCACCACCCATTTAGATCTAGCCTTCTTGAGCGGGTTCCCCAGCGTTACCACTAGAGTGTTATAGAGTTCAGAGATAAGCTTTTTCGGATTAGGATCCCACAGCCTAGTCTCATACGAAGCCAGTTTTGTTTGAATCTGTACGGAGCCAAATTGAGCTATAAATGCATGCCTAAGTTGGAAATAGCGATATATTTCAATATTTGCTTGGTTACAATGTTGATTTTTTAATGAATGTTGCCACTTCCCAATGAGGTAATATTAAGGCTCCAGTTATACATTGTTGAGAACTACATACCAGATCATCCCTTGATTGAAAATGAGTCCTAGCACATTGCCGCTGATATCGAACTCGCAATAAGATGGCTAAAATGAAAAATATAAATTCATCAAAAAATGTTGTATATGTTTTGTGTGTTTGTATATGTTTTGTGTATAAATTAGTCACCCAATACCATGTATATATGTGTGGAAGAGATGCCTTTATTATTAGAATTAACAAGCATTTGCTGTAGTTCCTCAGCAAACCAAACTTTCTCTCTCTCTCTCTCTCTCTCTCTCTCTCTCTCTCTCTCTCTCTCTCTCTCTCTCTCTCTCTCTCTTGTTTGGATTTGTTTTATATGCTTTCTTCAGTTTCAAATTCTGAATAGCAACAGTGCCCTGCTCTCGTTAGCAGTCTAGCCTAACCCTGTCCGGATAATAATTGGGCCTCTGGCCTTACTAACCCCTCATTTGGACCTGATCTGGTTAACTTATTAGAAATAACCCCGTAACCTCATATGAGTGCACATTTTTTTTTACTGAGTCAGTCAATGGAATCATAATGAACAAACAGGAACACGCTTAAACTCTCTACTTCCAGCCTCAAAAATGAAGCTTCCTAACCTATATATTGGATGACAATCCAATATATTGTTATGCAGCCCAAGAATTTAGCAAGCATTTTAATAAGGACTGCAGAGTAATATTGCTAAAGCTTAAGTGGGAATGCAAGAGAAAATTGGAAAGATATTTGTATGCCTCAAGGAGGGGGCACATTTTGACCACAACTACAAGATTGCTGATAAATAAGAGTTCTCTAAACCTGAACTGCTTTAGTTCAACAAATATTTTGCTTTTAGCAAAATAGGAAAGTGCTCACCAGGCCCTCTCAAGCCATATTCTGTACAATCCCAAACAAGTAAAATGTCAAGCAAAATTTCCTTACCCATCCATATTCAAGATCCCAGCACCAGCAGTAATTAAAAAAGCGTACGAATACAGCTTGTAGGAAGTCACCAGTTAGAATAGTAATATAAGAGGTCATAATATCAGAAACTGTAAGCCTTACAAATTCCTAGAAATATAAGAAAATAGCATGTACAGTTGTGTGAGTAAAGCTTAATTGTGCACAGTAATGCATATGTTTTACAAGAATTTAGGAAATTGCATTTTTGTCTTTGTTTAAGAAAACATTTATCACAGTATAAATAAAGTCACATAAAGTGCTTTGCCCAGTTTGCACACTTTCTTTTGCTAGGATCCAACCCACCCTGGCTCCCTTTTCAGTAATGTCTCTGTTGATGTTTGCCTGGTACCCAGTCAAGATTAGAAGCATGGTGCTAACTGCTAGTTCATGTATGCTTGCCATTTTTTAGAGGTGTAAGGAGGTGAAATATATTTACTTATTTCAGTGTAAATAGTTGGGCAATATGTTAGTTAGCCAGCAGGGGCACCAACCCCTAAGGTTGGCCTGTTTGGGAATTTTAAGAGCTAAAAGAAGGGAGTGCACAAGCTAGGCACTTCATATTTTTGCCTATGAAGATCTGGTGGCAGGGCAAGCAGCCAAGCAGGACCCTAAACAGGACCAACCTAGATAGGACTAGGTTAAGTTTGGTGTGGAGAATCACCACAGAGTTGGTTAGATAGCTGTACATGACAGTTGCACTGGAGGCTTTGTGATGGGAATGCTGTGTGGAGAGTTAGGGTGTGAAAGAACCATGACAAGAGTATTTATGGTTTTTGGAGAGGATATTGAAGTTGGATCACTTATACTAGGCTTCCTTTGCCATCCACTGTGTGGGGCTGATTTAAAAAAAAAGCCTGTCTGGTTCATCGCATTGTAATGTGAGATGTTATGAGACAGTAAAGGCATTTCCAACTTGCATTACCCTGAGGAAAGTGTACCAGATACCGGTAGGAACTTTACAGAGGTTTGCCAAGACCAAACCTTCTGTATTATATAGATTGCCTTCCACTTTTTAGAATTGTATAACTTTATTGATATGGTTAAACATACTAACCTGTCCCACCATGGTTTCCCAGCATGGTCCTCTAGGAACATCTGATGGATCTACCTGGAAAGGGACTGATGAGTTTTCAGAGTATGATTTGTTATAAATATTTGCTTCCCAAAATGTCATATTACGTTGAACAATCTTCTCTTCTTCCCTCTATACAGGAACATTTTCAACAGTTAAATGCAATATATCATTAAGATGTAATAAAATTTAAAGTTCATAAGAAAGCACCAGCTTGCCTTGAGATTAATTTCATCCATAAGGGCAATAAGAAATGTATATAGGTTACCCAAAAATAAAGCAAATATACGTCCAAGTTGCCACCTCAGTGCTATTCTTGGGTGATAATTCTCCAAATTACTAATTACATCAAACATTGTTGGGCAGAACATTCCTAGGAGCGACATCACTGTGTTCACCTACAAAAAAACAAAATGAACGTCTACATTAGAAATCATGCCCTATAAAATAACATGTCTGTCAACAATCATTCTTGCTTAGTCTATGCAATCCTCCAGACATGTGCTGGTACTTACTTCATTTCGTTCCCACCATCCATAGTTTTCTAGACCTTCCAGTGCAAATTGTTGTGATCTCCTTACAACAAAGTAAATTAAGTATCCACTTCCTGCAAGAGTGCACATTACAAGAAAATTTGCAAGTACTCTGAGGAATCGCACCAAATGAATATTTTCCTCTTTCCTGTTTTCCTGTTCTTCCAAAATTGATTCCTTCGTAAAGAGAGATTACAATGTACATGTTATTGTTCTGACATAAGTAGCCAATAATAATATAGTTAATGATAAAGCCATTTTAAGTTAATAAATTGTGCTTTTCATACTTGCTTTTATAAAACATTACCTGGTATCACAGGAACCCATTTGAAAATATAAAATAAATGTTTTGTGTTAATTAATGTAAATCAGGGTGTGAGTTTAAGGAAAAGTGATTTTAGTGATATTGAGAACAATTTAATAAAATGTCTCTTCTACTGATTGTTTCTTGCTTTTTAAATAATCTGGGTAGTGAACACTATATTGGAGGAAGCATGAAATGATAATGAGAACTAAACACTGACTGCTGGAGCTCAAAGAAAACATATGTAGATATTCTGTATGAATTAAAATGTTTAGTGAATTCAGTAACAATGTGTGGTGCATGCATCTCAATCTAATCTTACCTTGAAGCTTGTTGTGATTGATGCAAATTTATTGTCAGCTGTTTCTGGGTTGCCAATAAGAAAGTCCCAGCTTGTGTACATTTTCCAGCTAAAATTAAAGCTGTTGTCATCACCACCTCCATCATCATTAGCATTTTTGGCCATGCTTAAGAATTTAAGGTTTACAAAAAAATCACAATGAAAATTAAGAACAAACACTTGTAGACAAACATTTAATTAGGTGAAAATAAAGGGTATTTTAATGATTTTTGCAGGTTATGGGGGACATTTTTTGATTTGCTCTCTGATAATAAGGAGGCTTTAGTGATTGAACATCTCCAAGCTGACCCATGCAACCAATGAATATTTTGAAAAGTAGTATCAAAACAAATAAAGTTTTCACAATTTGCCAAAATGTAGTCACAATATGGTGCATATACTGTATCTATATTATCTGCTTATTTTGGGTTTTCATGTATTCATGACAAATATAACACTATATTAGTCCACATTTATGTCACTAATTCTATCCAATATTTACTAAATGTATACTCTTGCAATAAGCTATAGACAAAAAAAGTCACAATATCTATGTATAACTAAAAAATAAACTTACGTTCTGATAACAACCATGAAACTGTATGCAATGGTACCAATTCCAACAAGCAAGTAGGATAGTGGTAGCCTAAATTGTAGCCATCCAATGGTTCTCTGACTGTTGTAGTATCCATAGAAAAGAACAGAATATTGTGCAAGTCCCTGGAAGAATATATTTGTATTAATAATACATTTTTTATGTATATGCAATGAAGTGGCACTCCTCATATATAATAAATTGACCAGTATTAACTCTTTCTCATGTTTCTTTATAAACTACAGTAAATTATTATTTAGAGGTGAAAGGTTAATTATTAGAGAAGGGTGTGTTTGTTATTAGAAATGGGTGAAACGTGAGGTGAGACATTTTAAAACATGATTCATCGCCTGAACGTTATAATAGCAAGGGGCCTATTTATCAAAGGCTGGTTTTTAGTGGTTTTAGAGGTTTTTTTTAAACCATGACTAAACTCACAAACTCCAAATATCATGAGATTTATTTAAAAAATTAGAATAAAAAAAATATGAATCAAAAATTGAGCTGAACGATGTAATACCTCCAAAAATTTGGACAATTCCTAGTAAAAAAAAAAAGTCCAAAAAACCTTGGTCCAAAAGGATGAGATTTATTAAAAAAATCAGAATAAAAAAAAATATGAATCAAAAATTGAGCTGAACGATGTAATACCTCCAAAAATTTGGACAATTCCTAGTAAAAAAAAAAGTCCAAAAAACCTTGGTCCATAAGGACTTCTATAGGACCTTGACACCTTTTAAGTGGCGAAGATTTGTATTAGTGCTTTTCGTGGTTTTTACACTTAATAAATCTCAATTTTTTTTTTTTTTTTAAAATTCCAATTTTTATTAGCAAATATACACACACACAGTGAGGGTACAGAGAATAAATATACAGCATAAAATGTGCATTCCAAGAAAGAGGAGGAAACAAGATACACAAAGTTGTACATTCAAGCTGCAATCTAATTCCACAGTATAACTACCTCATCATTGTCCGTTCACGATCACATCATCACTGTACCCTCCACAACATGTGTAATAAAGCCATTTTTATTTGAAAGGTAAGAAAGAAAAAAAAGAGAAAAGAAAAGAAGAAAGAAGGGGATAGAGAAGAATCTTCTGTCGGGCATCAGGGGTTACCATCCTGCGACTTTAGAAGAAATAGAAGTCCCCATATCAATAACCATATCAGGGGGGGGGGCTAATCTCAGCAGATAACAGCTATTACTCTTAAGAACTCTTACCAGTCCTGCGTCTTACAGAGGCGAAGTCCATCAGGGGGGGGCATGCGAATTAGTCCTCTATACGTACCATTTTGGAGATTCGCCAGAAAGATACAATCTCAAAATTCGCATTTGGATTTCTTTCATACTACCTAATGTCCACCTTTAGCCATCATACTGGGCTCAGATTGTCTCAGGAGACGCCACATGTTTTGTTCCCCAAATATATTTATGAGGATGATAAGAGTAAGGCCGCATAATCATCCGAGGTTTTAAATGTTATCCAATAAAACCATTTTTTTTGAAATTTTTCCGTTTCTTGTGCTGTATGTGCCCTATAACTTTCATATCGTTCTATTGCTGAAATCTTGTTCAGCCAATCTTTAATTTTAGGGGGTCCGTGTTGTTTCCATTGTAACGGGATTAAAGATTTAGCTGCATCTAGCAGAATCGGGGTAATAGATCTACGGTAGATGTGAATCGGCAAGTAAGTGTGATGGAAAAGTAGGTGAGATGGTGAGTCTGGAATATCACTGTCTGTGATCTCTTTTATAATTTCCCTTACCCTTGTCCAATATTCCTTAAGTTGTGAGCATCCCCAAAAAATATGGGACAAGGTGCCCGGTTCTGTGTTGCATCTCCAACAGGTCGGTGAGAGCGTTTTATAAATTTTTGCTAGTTTATCTGGAGTTCTATACCATTTACTCAGAAGTTTATAATTCAGCTCTTGTAATTTGCAACAAACCGATGATGCATGTGTCAACTGAACAATTTTCTGCCAATCCTCGATTGAAAATGTCGTGTTCAACTCTTTCTCCCAGTTGAGCTTAAAATATTCCATTGGGGAGACCTTAATACCTAAAATAGCTTTGTAGATGTAGGAAATGGTCCTTATAGGAGAATCCTTAGATTCCCATAACAGCTCCATTTGTGTAGGTGTCATTTTTGTAGTAAGATGTAATCCCTTTGTTATTATAAAGTGTCTAACTTGACTTAGTCTGAATCTATCTAGAGTTGTAGACGGGGTATGTGGGAATTGAATATCCCAAGTGGGCACAGTAGATCCTGAGAGAAAAGCAAAAATACCGTGATGTTTCAGTACCGGCCAGTCGATATAAGACCGTAGTTCTAAACCTGGCGGGAAATCGGGATTCCCAAGTATGGGAGTAAATCTGGATGGCGTGTTAATCCATTTGCCTGTTTTGACTAGATTATCCCAGATTTGAAGAGTATATGCAAGCTTCTTGTCTGTTTTATCTGTAATTAACCTATCCTTGTGTACTAACCACGGTAATGCACATAGTGGTGTTTGGGCCGATTCTTGCTCAATTCCTACCCATAATTTATCGGATTCATGAAAAGCCCAATCCATGCATCTATTTATTTGTGCCGCTTTTAAATATGAATCCCAATCAGGGAGTCCCAATCCAGCTTCACTCTTTGGGGCTGTTAGTTTGGAAGAAGCAATTCTTGGGTTTTTTCGTAACCATACAAAGTTGATGACAATCCCTCTCAATTTCTTAATTATCTGTGATGGGGGAGAATATGGTAAAGTCTGAAAAAGATATAGGAAACGTGGCAAGACATTCATCTTGATAATGTTTATTCTACCTAACCATGAAATTGATGGTTTACTCCAGGTCTCAAGATCGCGTCTAACTAAGTTTAGCAACCCTTCATAATTCAATTTAAGTGTATGTTGGATACATGGAGTAAATTTTAGGCCAAGATAGGTGATATGCGGATGATCATATTTAAAAGAGAAGTTTTTCATGAGATCTGTGTATTCCCTCTTGGGCAAAGTTATATTTAGAGCTTCCGACTTAGCTAAGTTTATCTTAAAGTTACTCAAGGCGGCAAATCGATTAAATTCAGCTAAAAGGTTGGGGAGAGATATTTGTGGGCATTTAAGAAAGAACAACAGGTCATCAGCATAAGCAGCTATTTTATGTGTAGTATCCCCTATCTGAATTCCAGCAATACTTGGGTTGCCTCTAATGTGATTAAGGAAGCTTTCAATGGAAATAGCAAATAAGAGGGGCGAGAGGGGACATCCCTGACGGGTACCATTGCGTATGTGAAAGGATTCAGATAATGTTCCATTGACTCGTAGCTTCGCTGAAGGGGAAGTATATAAGGTAAGGATCCACGAGACCATGCGTGCACCCAAACCCATCGCTAAAAGTGATTCCTTAAGAAAGCTCCAGTCCACCCTGTCAAATGCTTTCTCTGCGTCTGTTGACAGTATCATAAACGGGATTTGGCGTTTTTGACAATAGTGCGTAATGGAAAACAGTCTATTGGTATTATCTCTGGTTTCCCTTCTGGGGATGAATCCCGCTTGTTCCTGATTGATAAGAGTCGGGAGAAGATTTTGCAATCTTTGTGCTATAACTTTAGAATATAACTTTAGATCTACATTTAAAAGCGAGATAGGTCTATAACCCCCTGGGTCTCGTGGATCCTTACCCTTTTTATGTATGAGAGAAATGTGTGCTTCTAACGCCTCCTTGGGGATAGGACACTCCGCCGAAACCATATTAGCTGCTACAGTGAGGTGTGGGGCCAGCAAATGTCCAAATTCCTTGTAATATGCAATGGTAAACCCGTCAGGACCCGGCGCTTTCCCTGCTTTCGCTTCCTTGATAGCTTTAAGGAATTCTTGAGAAGTAAGGGGAGAGTCTAAGGATAGTGCTTGTTCTTGCGTGATACTTCCTAAACCTGCCTGCGAGATATAGTTCCGGATAGATTCCAATCTATTGGATCGGTGGGGTTCGTTTAAATTAGTATTCGGTAACTGATATAAGTTGGCGTAATATCCTCGAAAGATCTCAGCTATTTCAGACGTCAAATGTTTCATCTGCCCAGCTGGATCCCTAACACCCATAATATGATTTTGACCTGTTGTTTTTTCAGTGCCGCTGCCAACAGCTTCCCACATTTGTTGCCGTGCTCAAAGAACAATTTACGGTTAAAATCAATGGCTTTTTCAGTGTATGAGGTATAGATATCTCGCAGTTGTCGTCTAGTTTCAATTAGTTCAGTTAACACTGCTGCCGAGGAGGATCGTTTATGACGGGATTCTAAGTCTTGTATTCTTGCTATCAGTTTGTTCATAGAGGCTGCCTTCTCTGCTTTCTTTCTAGCCCCTAGTTTAATAAGTTCCCCTCTTAATACACATTTATGAGCTAGCCATACATGCCAAGGGTTCATCCCTTCCGTAATATTTTCCGTAAAATAGTTCTGAATATGTTGTTCCAGCCCCTTTTTCATTATGGGATCTCTAACAATAGTTTCATTTAATCGCCATGTAAAGGCTCGATTCGTCATTCGGGGTAAGTTCAATGTGCATGTGACCGGAGCATGGTCCGACCATGAAATTATGTCTATCTCTGCTTTCTGGATCAAGGGTAAATCCTTATGTTTAATCAAGATATAATCTAATCTACTATAGCTATCATGGGGAGGTGAGTAAAATGTATAGTCTTTAATAGAGGGGTTTAAAATCCTCCAAGTGTCTACCAAAGTATTTGATTTGAGTAGATTTTTAACCATAGCTAAAGTCTTGTACGGCAAATTAGATTTGCCTGTTGAAGAATCGAGCCTGGGATCCATAGTAATATTAAGGTCTCCACCAATGATAAACATCCCTTCCCCAAATTCATTTAAAATTTGTAAGAAGTCGGTGAGGGCTAACAATTGTTCAGTCGGTGGTAAATATACAGATGCAATTGTATATGTGTTCCCATGTATGGAGCCCTTCACAATAACAAATCTACCCGATGAATCTGTCTTCACATCTATAGTGGAAAAACCTAAGCTATCTGCAATTAGTACTGCCACACCACGTCTTTTCGAGGAGAATGGTTTGCTTAGATATACACCTGTAAATCCTTTAATTCTAAGTTTAGGTGTCTGGCCGAACTTAAAATGGGTCTCTTGAACAAACATTATCTGAACTTTAAGACGTTTCATCTCCTGAGTCAATCTATGGCGTTTAAAAGGTGTATTCAGTCCTTTAGCATTAATTGTTCCAACTCTTACCTTAGCCATATTGAGTGTAAGTAGTGGAAATCCAAGCTATGCCCCCCCCGCTGGGGTCGCCCCTGCAGTTAACGCCGAAATATTGCCGACTAGAAGAAGGAAAAAAGAAGAAAGAAAGTGAAAATAAGAATAGGTAACAATAATTCCCAGATAACCCGGAAAGAAGGAAATAAGTAACCTGAAAGAATAGAACCAAAACCTGTGCGGGTATTATGCACAGTTGTAACGTATTGGTCCCCCTTTTCATAAGGGAGGTCATGTGCGATGAGGCCGACTGGGGAGCAACTCCCAGCCCATCAGCATGCCACATATCAGAAATATTTCCAAACCTAACCAGGACAATGATTAATCTAGCATAAATGAAGGGTAAACCGGGGCGTGATTGACAAAGAGAAGAAAAAGAAAAAAACAAAAAAAAAAAAAAAAAACAAAAAAAAAAAAAACAAAAAAAAAAAAAAAAAAAAAAAAACCCCCAGTAGATTATTCGTTGTTTGACTCACAAACATGCAAATCATAGATTTGTACAGTTATCATTACAAATAGAAACAGAATTATAACAGACTTTTAGATAATACTTGTAGACCATTCGAATCATCAAAGGTAAAAGTATAAGCTTGTATAAATATTCTTATCAACCTGATAGTATTGTGTAGCTGTCGCATACCTCACCCTCACCTTTAACGTATTTTTACAAGGAAGTTAAGGATTTAGGGTGTCCCTCCAACATCTTGATAGCACTAAGTATGTGACTAAGGAGGGTAAATGGGATGCTCCCAGCAGGGCTTTCACCCCACTGGTGTTAATCTCCAAGGAGAGAAAAAAAAAAAAAAAAAAAAAAAAAAAAGGGGGGGGGGGGAAAAAGAAAAAAAAAAAAAAAAAAAAAAAAGCGGATGACCGAACAGAAGCTTTACCGTTCTCAAGGGTAAGGACGAGGGTAAGGGGTCAAAAGGAGAGTCTAACACAATAGGGTTTCAACATTACTTAAAAACAAACATGTCCACGTTATAGGCCGTTCTCCGCAAAAACAGTGGACCATGAGCAAAAAACCTGAAACAACCCATGAATAGACCCCCAAAACCTTGTAAATCCCCAGAGGCTTAAGTTCAGACCCCAAACTGTCTCTCATGCAAAAAAAAAAAAAAAAAAAAAACAGAGAAATGAAACAAACAGCCCCAAAAATCAGAACTCAGTAACCATAAGCCAAGAGGTCATAACGGGTCTCAGATATATGCAGAGTGATGAAAACTGCGTAGATAAATCAGGGTGGCCTCGGGCTTCTGTCAGGGGTAGATGAAGGACTGCCGGAATGTCCATTAGTGAGACTTCTCTCCCGTCGTTGCCTCTTCTGCCAATGATCTGTGTTTAACTTTTCCAGAAAGTCACCATTATATACCAGATCTGCCCATTCGGTTAACTGTATGCTGGGTATAGCAAGTGAACAGCAAAACGCTTCCACATCAGTAGGTTCTTTTAGCATGATTTGCTTGCCATCTTTAGACACTGTGAGAGCAAAGGGAAAATTCCACCGATAGGGTATATTTTTCTCACGTAGCATCGTTGTGAGAGGTCGCAATGCCCTTCTTTGCTGTAGCGTGAACCATGCCAGATCAGGGAAAATTGCAATCTCCATTGCTTCATACTTAATAGCCGATTGATTTCGAATCCGACGCAAGATGTCTTCTTTGGTCCTAAAGTCATGAACACAACATACAACATCTCTCGGCCTCTCAGACCTGAATCTCTGTGGGCCTAGTGTCCTATGAACCCTGTCCAGCTCCAGTGGATCTGTGGCGGGTTTCTCCAGGATCGTGTTAAATATCGCACATACCGTAGCCCTCAGATCTGCTTGTTGTACAGCCTCCGGTATCCCCCTAATGCGCAGATTATTTCTTCTGCCTCTATTATCGAGGTCTTCCATGTGTCTGCGTAGCAAGTAAATATAACGGTGATGGTCATTTACCCTTTCGGTGGTGGCGTTACATGTCGATTCCAATATCTCCAACCTGTTATCCAACTGCGTATGTGCGTCACCTATGGCCTGTATGTCTTTCTTAATGTCGACCAGGTCCGCTTTGTGAGCTTCTTGTATAGTCTGTGCAACCGCATTCAGATCTGCTTTAGTCGGGAGATTGGAGAACATGGCTCGTATGTCCGCAGGGAAGGAGGCTGTGCTGAAACCCGAGGCCGTAGAGCCCGTGGGACTAGGACTCCGTCTACTTGCCTCCGCCATCTTGGAGTCATCGGGAGTGGCTGCACGCCTTGAACGTTTGTCCAGGTATTTGGTCATGTCCGATTGACTGCCCGAATGTGATGCTGGAGTATGCGGAGGTTGCTTCTTAGTAGATTTACCCATGTTCAGCGGTGTCAGGTTTGGGAAAATAGTTGAAATTACTGTATGGGCCGGGAGCTCTCACTGCAAGCGACCGTTCAGCTCTGCATCACGCCACGCCCCCCCAATCTCAATTTTTTTTAGCTTTATAAATAAATTCGAAAACCACAAATTTTTGTAGACTTGTGGAAAAAATCGAAATTCCCCCAAATGTCTATTATGAGTTAAATATATATATATATATATATATATATATATATATATATATATATATATATATATATATATATATATAGTTATATATATATATACAGTATATTTTAACAGTTGTTCTACATACACCATGATAGTATTTACTGCTTTACAGAGATATTCTAAAAGTTGAAAGGTTTCTCTTTACTTGAGCAGCAGAAATGTTTTGGAATGGCTTGCCTATCTCAAGAAGAAACTGATATATTCCTATAGATAATTTAGGATGGACAATTGGATAGAGAAACACAGTGGTATTGTGTGTCTGCTAATCAAACACCACAAACGTTTGTCAGTTTGCAACTGATAGACTAACACTAAGAAAGTGCTGTAACAAAAACTGTGTGACCTATCACAAGTGAAAAAGTATGTACACTAAAGGGGGCTATTTATCAAAGGTCGGATGTTTATCAAAGGTCAAATGCACTAGAAATTCGAATGGTATAGATCAAGTTTTAGGCAAAAACTCTTCAAATGGTTCCAGCGACCTCCTCCTACATGACCTCGACAGGTTTCAGGTGCTGTATATTCAGATTCGAGCTATTTCTAGGGTCGGGTATAATTTGACTTAAAAATTGAATGAATGATTTTTTCTTTTTCAACCCAAAAATTTTCGTTTTGACCAAAAAATACAACTCGGCAACTCAAGTTTTCGTGTAAAAAACAATTCAGACCTTAATAAATCTCCCCATAAAAGTATATGAATAGGCAAAGCTGTGTACACGGTTGCAATGTAAATAGCATGGTGTGGTGGGGTCAATATTAGGATACCTGGGAAAGTCCAGGATGGAGCTTACATATCTCCCAGGTTCCTAACAGAGTGGTTTTGGACTGCTAGTCCAGCCAGGGTGTTTTAGTTCTACCAGAGGCATCTCACGCCAGAATGAAGAGCCCCAGTCTGGGGGAAAGTCACAGGAAAACTGACTGTGTGAACACTGAAAAACTCTGAATCACTACTACAAAGTTGGGACTATGTTTTTCCTTCATTTTCTCTGTTTGGCAGACAGGCGGTAGGCCTACTCCTGATTAGTTAAGAGAACTGAACTGAGTTAGTTAGAAGCCCATTGAGTGGCAAGGGTTTTATTTTGAACTGTTTATTTTGTTTATTTACTGTATTTCAAATGAAAATAAACTGCCTGAAAATACTACACTCTCGTGAGTTGTGACTATGCCATTGGGCTGCTTAATCCCAGAAAGCTGGTCCAAGCAACCTAATCCCTGACATATGGTGGAGGGTACTCTGGCAAAAAATAAAGCAACGATGGGCAGTATAGTGTAGCAGAGACTGTGAATGTCTGTGCTCTGCAGTAGACAACACATGCCAGAGGGGATTGGGACAGGTGGTTTATTAAAGCTAAATGCTAATAAAAGTCAAGCAAACCTCATAGTTCTGTAATAGCCCCCATTTGTCAGTGTGAGTTGTATGTAAATCAGGTGTATGTAACTTGAAGACCCCCTGTATAGGGAATGGCAATAGAATAAAATATAAAAAATAGAATATAGGGAATGGCAATCCTTTATTTCTGAGCTTTCTGGATTACGGGGTTCCTGATAATAAATCCCATACCTGTAATACTAACTACAAATATATGTGATATGAGAAATAATGATTACTTACACTGAAATCCCAAAGGGTGGCAAAATTCATTGCAGAGTGCTGCTCCGCTCTTGGAACAGTTTTTCTTGGCATCGAGCCATATGGCTTTCCCATTAATGCCTACAAATGTTCATAAATAGAGAACAGACTTAATCTGGACATTTTAAATGCAATTATAACAAATGCAATGTCACAATCGCCTCTGCAAACTTGGAGCGGAAAAAATATTTGTCTTAATAACCACAATTTTATTTAGTGAATAAAGTACCCCCTAAATTATAAGGATATTATAAGTTACCGTGGTGTTTCATGAACATCCGCCTCACAGTAAAGAACTTGTCACATGAATACAAGATGTGCTGGAGTTATGTAAAGATACCTGGAAAGGTTAGGGTCCTTATTGTTTTAAATACTATGGAAATGTTGATAAGTATTTGCACTGTGGACAAATGATTACAGGAGAGCACTGCCTTCTGCAGTTAAAGAGAAAAGCTGGAAATTTGTGTTGTCATTGTTTCTGAAGAAGGCTTCGAACAACCATGCCACCCTCTCTATTCCTAAGTGCTTTTTTATCTTCTTCCATGTTTAAAAGATCATATAAAAATTAAATATTCAAGCAATGAAAACATGATGTCTACTGTAAAGGAGAAAACATTTTTTGGAGGTGTTCAAAATGTAGCAACATTGTTTGAGCACGGAAGGCTAAAGCATAGTATAACATAGCTCCACATAATTTGCTTCTGGATAGGGAATAATGACTGACACTCATTTATGGCTTTGAAGTGGTATAAAACAAATGCTATATCAGAAAAATCTTTATATCAGTATGAGGGTCAGACTGGGATGCCCGGTGGCCCACTAGGGCTATGATTTACTTGCAACTTCTCAGTGTCTGCCTCCATCCCCTGCGTGTTCCCCCCTTCTGAACTTTCTGCTTGTGATTGGGGGGAGAGGGGACAGTCCGGGTGGGGGAGCATGTCTGGGTCTGGGCAGGGGAGTGAATCTGGCTTTTTCCTGTTAATCATTAATAAGAAAAGTTATTGGGGACTGGAAGTAAAGCATACACACAAGAGAAGTTACTGTGAGTGTCAGAAAGTACTGTAAATCATTTAAATGCAATGCATTTTAACGTTAATTGCTTAACCAGTTGAATTTACCTCTGGTACCATGACGAGGCCAAAGGTTAGTCCAAACAGTATCAAATTAATGCCATACATCCAGCGTAGGAAAATAAAATAGGATGCCACCGAAGAGCCAAAATGACCTAGGATTCCAAACACAGTGAGTTACTCTGGTTACTTGTGTGAAATGTATACAATTATCCCCCTTTATATGTAAATAGCAAATAATTGAATGTTCATGAAGATATCAATGAAAATAACCTAAATAAAGTAGCTGGAATTTTGAGTTGCCACATCTACATATGGAATAAATACTGTATTCTGGGAAGCTTCATGTAAAAGTTAGTCACCACAACGCCCAAAAAAAAAGTATAATTTATACAGGTATGGGATCTGTTATCCAGAAACCCATTATATGGAAAGCTCCTAATTACTGAAAGGCCGTCTCCCATAGACTCTATTTTATTCAAATAATCAAATTTGTTAACAATGATTTCCTTTTGTGCTATAATAATAAAACAGTACTTTGTACTTGATCCAAACTAAGATATAATTAATCCTTATTGGAAGCAAAACCAGCCTATTGGGTTTTCTTTATGTTTACATGATTTTCTAGTAGACTTGAGGTATGAAGAATTACAGACAGATCCGTTATCCAGAAAACCCCAGGAATCGTGGCGCTTCGATTTCCAAAGTCGCCCGAAGTTGCCTCACGGATAACTTCGGAAATCGAAGAGCTGTGAGTGCATTAGCGCAGGCAAGTCTTCATTCAAGCAGACGGAAGGCAGAAGGAAGGCAGTTCGGGGAAATTGTTAGTTATGCTAGGTACTTAAATACATTCCCTATTAATCTATATAAAGATATGTAAAACACTCTTGCTTAGTACATTTAGTACACACTTAGTACACTCTTGTACAAATGGAAATAAACTTGATTCGAAAACTGTGGTTAGTAACAGATGTCCAAGGCTTGCAATCCAAGACTGATTGTCACAGGAGAAATATAAGGGGTAATTTATGTGTCCCCTTTAGTGCTCATCTGGGGTCTGAATGGGGTCTCCACCTCATGCTAGATAAGAAAATCCAGGGTGGGGTGCAGATGGAAGGACATAAAACAATCCTGTATATGTACATTATAGTACAATTGAATAACATTTGCTTGAACTATCTCAAGAAACGGCGAAAAAAAATCACGAAACGCGCGTCAGTTTTGACACGAGTTACAATTTTTATATGCGCGACTCTTTTGATGCATTAAAATCAAAGGGTGTCCAAATAATTTTGACACACAAAATTTTTTTGTCTCATCGAATTTTCCCACAGCAAATTTGCGCAGCAGTTTCGCAAAAACATTTGCCACCTCCAAATACCACAAATCCATGCCTGCCGAATAAATTCGCCCATCACTACTTGATGTGAAATGTGAACAACGTACCATCAGCAATCTGTAGATAAAATATATACCTCGAAACATTTTGGAAATAGAAAGAGGGTAAAAATATTTGCCACACGGAGCGTGGCAAAAATGTTTTTGTGGCCACACCCCCTAATGACCATGTTCATTTTACAAAATTTGGCAGGTTATGAAAGTTTGAACACATTTCTGTGTTTTTTTTCTGTGTTATTACAATTTTGCTAATGATAATAATTGCCCTTTAAGCTGCATGTCACAGTTTCCCTACGAGACCTGCTTATCTTTAATTGTTACAATTGCTTCTTTGCTTATCTTAAATTGTTACAAGTGTATCTAAGTGCACCTGCCATATATTCTGGGCTCTCTGCAAAAAGCTATGTTTTTCTAGCTGTTCAGTGCAGGAGATCAAAGAGAAAGTCTGGACATTTCAGTAACAATCTGGGACTGTGGCCGGGACTGTCCTGTGAAAAATGGGATAGTTGGGAGGTATGAAAATACAAATTTTAGCTTGTGTTCTGAGTTTTATTACTGTTTTATATTGTAAAGTGAAGTAAAAATTAATGGCTGTATTGTCATTTCGTTACTACATATTCCATTCTGTACACTTGCAGATTTTTTTTTAGACCCAACCCTGCAATTTGGATGCTATGAGAAACAAGAGTTTATTGTCATATATTCCCAGAAAGTTTATAAAGAATCTGAATGTATGATTTCCTTAAAAATGGAATGTTCAGTATTATATTAACTTAGTTTTACCTAAACAGCAAGACAATTTGCATTTGTAGGTTCTATTTTACTGGCATTTAAGGCCTTTAACACCTTTACACAAATTCCATTGTCAGCTAGGAATAACTATTCCAGTGGTTTTTGACCCACTCAGTCTTATGGGCAAATTTACTAAAGGGCGAAGTGACTAACGCTGGTGAAAATTCACCAGCAAGATGTCATTTCGGTACTTTGCCAATTTACTAACGGGCGCAGGCGTAACTTCGCTAGTGAAAGACACTGGCACTCATTCGCATTCAATCGGCAGGCGAATTTGCGCTCTGGCGAACGGACGTAACTGCGCAAATTCACTAAGATGCAGATTTTACTGAACGTTACCTCTCGCGCCAGACTTGCCTTCGCCATCTCAGACCAGGTGAAGTGCAATAGAGTAGATAGAACTTCCTCAAAAACACTGGCGTCTTTTCCCTTTTTCAGGGTGATAGGCTGCAAAAGAGCGTAAATTTTTTTTGGAGGTAATCGGCTTCCCCCCTACATTTCCTAACATATGGAACATAAACTATACAATGGGCTCATGTGTAGAGCATTATAACAACTCTATTTTCTTTAATTATACGTCCATTCAACTTTAACTTTCCGCCGTATGCAAATTAGCCAACGCTAGCGCAACTTCGCTCTGCTTTCCAAATTAACGATAGCGCAACTTCGGCAGCTTTCGCCACCCTGGACGCAACTTTGCATGTTAGTGAATTAGCGTTGTCTGAAGCGAATTTTCGACTGGCGAAGTGTTGCGCTGCCTGCGAAGCCGTCGCTGGCGAATTTTCGGCACTTAGTAAATTTGCCCCTTAATGGGATGCTGCCATTTCTTGTAAAAAAAAAACTTTTCCTCATCCTGAAGTAGAGCTAATGATTAGACTGGGTCTGAACTTGATATTCTTAATATTACTGGAAAAGCTTTGCGTGCACTGTTGGTTCTTCTTTTAATTTTTTAAACAGCAGGTATACAGTGTTTACCCAAACAAAACCATGTGGATATATAAGAATGATTCATTTACTTATGGTATGTAAGCATATGCATAAAAAGTAAAACAGTTGGTGGTCATTTAAGACTAAAGTTGAGCACTAAACCACTTACCCAGCTGAATGATTTATAAAAAACCTTTGTTACATATTTAGAGTACTTACACATCCAATTCCAGAAAACAAAGTTAAGTAAAAACATAATACAGGTATTGACATTTTTGAAGAAACAATGGCAGCACACGGCTATTGGGAATGAAAATCTATTTTATAAAATCAGTTTGATGTAAAAAGACTTACTTTCAATTTCCTTGATTTTCATCTCCCATGGTATACAGGCGGTTTTAAAATTCTCAAAATCCCTTTGAAACTTCATCCATTTCTATAAAAGAATCAGGCTCGAAGCTTAATTCAAATAATTTCACCATAAACCACATTTAATTTAGCTAACCTTTAAACTGCTGGAAGCCTTCTTTCTCCATATTACACTCTTTCATTATTTTTCTATTCACAATTATATTATATTTTGCTTAAAGTAGCACTATTATTATTTCTAGGGAAAAAAACTATTTCTGTTTAATATGAAATTGATATCAGTATACACTGCAATTCAGAATAACCTAAATTGGCGAAGCTTGCTGCTGCAACTAATCATCTATATACGGTATCTATTTTTCACTGAACAATAACATTGGAATGCAACATCTCTGGTTCACTAGTGATGGGCGAATTTGCGAAACTGCGCCGGCGTCTCGTTTTTTATGCCGGAGTCCGTTTTTGACACCGGTGTCCATTTTTGATGGCGGCGTCAAATTTTTTTGAAGCCGGCTAATTTTCACCAGCAAATTTTCGAGGGCATTTCATGACTTTATTCGCCTGCGGCGAATCGTGCAAATTTGCAGCGAATTCGCACCTGGCGAATAAATTCGCCCGTCACTATTGTTCACATAAAGTTTTCATTTTACCCCCATGTATTGGGTGTTACCATATAGAAAACCTACCAATGTAGTCCATGTTCCACACTGTGCTAATTTAAAATAAGATGCACTGCGTTGTCCAGCAAGTGCAGATCTTTTTAAAAACCTCAATCCTGCTCCCTTCCCTGGCCTGATCCTAGGTCTTGCTGTGCTGTTACTTGGTGTTCATAATGTTGGATTCCTAAAGTATATACAGTAGAAACCCTTCTCTTGTTCCTGAACTTTACCTGCCTTGAATCTTGCCTGGACATAGACTTGCTTAACCCATTTTACCTTGCCTGAACTTTGCTTTGTATGCCTTGATGCCTTGATGCCTAGATTCCAGTTATATCAGAACCTACATTTTCTGCCCTGTGCAATCAAAGACACTAGTATTCAAAAAACATAACAGTTACCACTTATTTTTTGCACTGTACTTTGCAAACAACACCTCATATCTTTCGATCATTGTCAGAGGCCTGTTAAGTGCATTTAACTCTGCATTGCAATCATTACTAGTTTATTTTTCTACTGACCTACAAAGAAATTTACCCATATACATGTGTCACACCCAGAGGTGGGAATGAGATAGGTGTAGAGTGTGATTATAGTGTGACTTGCTGTCAGTGTATCCTGTATACCCTTTGGCTGTGGGCAACTCCCTGCAACTCCCAGCAGTGTGTGTTAGCCCCTTTAAAAACATTACCCTACAGTGAATCTTGTGAGTCCCCTGGTGCACAGATCAACTAGGTTGAAAGTAACAGCAGTTCAGAGGGTTGCTTCAAACAAATAACTTGTTTATTAAACAGTGGCAGTGGATCTGTATAGAGACCTTCCAAAGACCATCTTCCAGGCAGTCTTGTCAAATAATGAGTAGTTTATTTCGGTACACAAGGATGCACCACGTTTCTTATCATTCAGACACCTAATCATAGGCTAAATAATCCCATTTCCCACAGCATATTTAAAAAGAGAGAGAGCCAATTGGCATTGTGGACACTAGGGTTTCACATATGAGGCAACATGACCACATCACCACTATTGGTGGCCTTCAATATGACCTCCCTAAGGATAAGCCCACCCCTAATGGGCTGGTTAAACGCCATCTTGGTGCTCTCATAATTGAAGTAAATTCAAAACAACAAAAACTTAAACAAAAAAGACAATATATAAAGAAGTGCTGAAAAAGTGATCAACAAGTAATAGCTGCAATTTAGACCAAGTAGTCACAGTTCAATAGGGACAGGTTACATCATCATATGTGAATTTAAGAATTAAAGTTACTATGAAGAGTTTTAGATTTACTTATACTAGATGAGATTTAAAGTGTTCTCATTGATAAAGTTAAAAAAGTGGAGAAACTGCGCACTCGTGGCAGTTGATCTGTCTCACAGCAGTCAGGCAATAAACTCTTCAAAGACATTGTAAATCCTTCACACTTGGTACATTTCATACTAGTAAACTCTGATCAGGAGTGATACAATCTATCTTGGTGAATGTTCCCCAGCACTAGGGATCCCACAGGGTACCTTACTCCTTAGCACTTTCCCTGCTCCTCAGCTCATCCACTCGTGTCCCTGTCTGGTGCCTTGATCACTGCAGGGGTACTAACCCAACTACTCTCCTTGTTGGAGCCAGAAAGCTGCTCACTAAATACACTGCCTCTAACTTTTGCTCCTGGAGCGACTATTACAGAACTTCTGACACTAAATAAAACTATCCCTAACGAAGGCCTGTCACAAACTCAGACTCACTCCTGTACCCACCTCCCCACAAAGTGAGATCCAGGAAGACCCCTGAGCACATGTGTCCTCTCCCTTTTAAACACTGCCATCTACTGGGCAAGCAATGAACCAGATCAGATTACTGATAACATTCCGGAAATGGTCTTTCACCCAGGGCTCACTAAGGACCAGTTTAGGGGGGTTATTTAGTAAAATCTCAATTTATCTCATATTTTAGTAAAAAAAAAACACAACCAAACTCCCATGCCAAATTTTTCCACCTTTTTCCCAAATTGCTCAACATTTTTGTATTTTTTTCTTGAATTGCTCAAATTTTTGGAGTTTTTGCACGAAAACCCTGAAAATTTGGATTTTTGGGCTAAACCCAGCGCAGACCATGAAAACTTCAAATTGAGTTAGGTGCCTCTCCCATTGACTTATACAGGACCTCGACAGGTCAGAGATGGCTGATTTTATGATTTAGGCTTTTTGCAGCATTGTGGTATAATAAATCTCAAAAAATTCGATTTTAAGAAATAACCCAGCAAAGGTGCCCGAACTACATGGGGAAACTGCCCGTGGAGATGCCTAACCCTCAGGGTTACATACAGAATAGTTATATGAAGTATAATAAGAAGAGTTTAAGACAATTTCTAGAGGTTTTGTTGCTGTTTATATGTACCAGTTCATAATAATGAAATACTGATCCTGAACTGAAAATGAACTGAATTGGTCTCAGTAAATCAAAGTACTACTAAGCTTTGTCAGTAGTATATTGAGAAAGAATAATTGAACTGTTAGTCTCATATCAGAATATCACTGCTGGGGGTAAATAAAAACAGAATACTGGGAGAGCATATACACTCTCTCCATTATGACATCTTCTACAGAAAAATTACATCAAAATATTTATTCAGTGCTGCTATCTTTATGCTTCACTGTTCACAAAATATGTGAGTGAAACCCTGCCAGTATATCTATCAGTATAGCTTGCATTCATTTTTGTGGAGCCAGAGGCAGTGGGAGATAAAGTGACTTCCTCGGGTTTACGAGGAGCCGACAGAGGAATCAGAGCTATTCAGATTCAGTGCCTTCTGCAATTGATCCTCTGTCATGACCTCTAGAAGAAAGTAGATCTTTCACACTAGATAAATATAGACATTATTTCAAGATGACAAGCTTTCCATCAACTATTAATCCTGAATCTTATGGGGATTGGAAAAAAAACCATTATGATTTTGTAATATTTTCTGCAGGATATGATATCTTATTAGATTATTATTACACTTAAGTGTCACGAAGCAAGGCAAATTAGTAGAATAATACTTTATTTTCTGGCCAGTAGCTACCACTGTTTTTTTGTGATTAAATTGTTAATTAACCACACCTTTTACATATAAACAATCTTGAAATATTTACATATAAGGAATCTTGTCCAAACTTCTGCATGGTGCCAGGCACAAAAAGAATTAAAAGATATCAAATGGAGGCTTTTGCTTAAAACAGTATATTTCTTTAAATGCTATAAGCAGGTTTCCATTAATTCACAGCCCCCCATGTATAATATCGTGTGTAGGATGATTAGTAACAAATGGAGACAACCCATGTGCCAGCCATACAGATGTTTATGCACTGATTGATGATTTACCAGAGAATGCATATTTCAGTGCACTGCAGTATTGATGTAGAGCTTGTGTTTAGCAGCAGTAACAAAGATGTTTTGTGGGAAGATGTTTTATTAGATCTGTACAGCACATGCCATTAATAAATGAGGCACATATTGTTTTACTGCTGAGCAACACACAGGGCTGATGGATGGCATGTAGATCCTGCATGACAGGAGACTCTTTAGAGGGCAACAATTGTGGAATGCTTGATAACTATTTCATGTACCTATACTAGGGTTGCAGAATGATAGCATCAGTGGAGGAGCAGTGACATATGGCAGTTTCGGACTGGAACACCAGAGGCCCACCCAAAAACCTTTGACCAGGGGCCCGACAATTAACCTTAGACCAGAGGCCCACTCTTAGAAATATTTTTCTTCCTCTCCTCACTCAACCTCTATTCTCCTAGTCTCTTTTCTTTACATACTATACTCTATTTTTCCAAATATTTTGCCTCTTGGTCTCATAAAAATAGGGAATGACCATGAAATAGGCCAAATGTTTAGCAGCATGAGGGTTCACTAACACCTGGGCCCACCGGGACTTTTCCTGGTAGCCCGGTGGGCCAGTCCGACACTGACATATGGGGTGACGTTATGACATTTTGGTCATGTTTGTGCCTCGTGTGAGTGGGGTTTTCAAAGGTGGTTATTGACAAAATGATTGTTCGGGTTTTACAGGGCTGAAATCTAAACAGGCAGTTATGACCCAAACAGCCCTAAGAAAATTGTTCAGTTCAAAACCCTATAAATAGCAAAACCCCTCAGCTCCTGATAATCCCTGAAGACTGCCAGTGGGTTGCTGTGAGTTAGTACTAGTATTTAGTACTAGTTTGCAGTGTATTAACAACTGGAGGGTTAAAACTGTAAAATCTCAAAACCAAAAGGGTCCATAATAAAACACTTTAAATATAATCCCTAAATATCATATACTGTATGTGTACATATAATTTATGTATCCCATCATAACAACCATCTCAAAGTATAAAAGAACTAGTGATAAAAATCCAGTACTTTGACCAAATACACAGTGGGCCTCAATTATAAACACTGGGCATATTTGCACCTGGGCAGTAACCTATAACAACCAATCAGTGATTAGCTTTTTTCAGCCAGCTGTGGGTTGAACATCTGATCATCTGAGGTTACTGCCCAGGTGCAAATTTGCCCCCACAAAGTCTAGTTCCGGAAAATAGGTTCTACACTGTTGCAACTTTCATTGGTACTGTTTTGGTATAAGGCAAAGTGCACTTACTTTCAGCATCATGACCTTGTATGCGTAAAACTTTTTCCCTTTTCCTTTCCCCAAAGCTCCTTCAAATTTTTCCACAAACTCTTGCGCATCCCTTAAAAAAAAAGTCAGCATAATAGCATTTAAAAACTGAATGTATGCATGACTGGTGCTCTGTGTTTTATCTGGACAAATGTTCCTTTGCTGCCAAATTAATTCACAAATAAATAGTCCTACAATAAAATCCATGTGTATAAAACTAATGAAATTATGCTTTAAGATCCTGTGTTGCACAGCATCTTGACTGAATCAGTAAAACATAAAATAAAAATGCCTTGGGCACAAATGTGTTGTGTTGTGTAGTTTTAAATAAAAAAAATCTTTATTTTTACTATAAAGCGCTAATGGACCAGATTGTTTTGTTATACCCTGTAATAAAGGGGGTGGGATTTACTAGAGACAAGCTCCATGTATAGGAGCCAAAAGTTGTTAGTGTTCCGAGTGTATATAGTAATAATTATACATGGAGTTTCAGCGTTGATAACTGAAAAGGGAAATTTTGTCAGACAGATACCTTCTCTTCCTCTCACAATTCCTCTGAAGAACAAAAGTTCCCACATTAAAGTACTTTCAGTTTCACTGTTCTGCACAGATCAGTTAAACAGTCGCCCCAAGTTCAGTGACCTTTATAAAAGTACACTGCTGGTGGCCATGTGGTTGTGACTTCATGGAATTCTTCAATGACTTCTAACATTCTTATTTTACAGTGAAGTACTTGATTCCCCATATAAATAAAATGGCACCTACTTCAGGACTTCTAGTTTTTGCTTCATTTTCCAAGGTTTGTTTCTTATGGTGGCAATAAGTTTCTTTTTTTCTTCTACAGCTTCCTTTAATTTGTCTAATTCCTCTTCTGTGATGTCGTCTTCATCAGAGTCAGATCTGTGGATATTAACATTTAACTGTTTCAAAAAGACAAAAGTGGTCCATTAACATGCCTTTTCTCTCTGAGAAGAGTTATGTACTAAAGTAAAAGCCAAAGATCTAAATAATGTGTGAACATACACTTTCTTATTTATATGCTTTACACAATCACCAACATATGAAGGCCTTGTGTATGAGTCTATTTATCTCTCAAGTTACCCATCTGCATCTTTCTTCTTCTTGTCCTTTTTCTTATCCTTTGGCTTTCTCTTGTCTGCTCCAGGTCCCTTCCTTCCTTTTCTGCCAGTCCTTCCACCAGGGCTAACTTCCCCGTTCTCATTGAGTTCTTCTGTATTCGCATTCCTAATTTCATCATCTGTCATTTCTCCCAGCCACGGTTTCATGTCTGGAATTCTCCAGTTTTTCTCCCTTCTCTTTGGGGGCTTATCTTCTTCTTCAGAATCTTAAAAATGAAAATATTAGACATGTATTCATGTATTAGCTACAACTCCAGTCCACAGTTATTTTAATAGAAATACACAGTAAAGAAAATAAGATATTAAAGATAACAAGCAAATGAAAATGGAAAGGTCCCGCTAATATAAGCACTTTCATAGGAGGTAGGAATAAAATGTACACCACACATTTAGGCTCATTAACTAGCCAGAGAGGCCATAGCCCATTTTCAATGGGTTAAAGTTTGAGTTTACAATCTCATTAAAAATGTCATTAAACAGTCACAGCTCATTTATCTCTGTAACCAGCAGAAATAGTTTTAGCAAAAGGCATCTAAACATAGGCCCTCCTTTATAAACATACAACTCTGCAGTGGACTAGTAACCTACAACTTTCCATCACTGATAAGTAAGGATGGGCGAATTTTTTTGGCTTATTTCGCTGAGGAAATTATGCCCATAGACTTATTATTTTTTGGGCAAAACAAAACGGGTCAAACTCACCCAAGCCTATTGATTAGCTTTGATTTGACTCGTACAGTCAGAGTAATCAATGGCTGTGGTGCGTTTCTTAACCATAATTCTTAACCATAGTTAACAAAGTTGGACCTATGCTGTTTAGGTTTTAAATAGTGTAATATCAAAGAAAATGCTGCTCAGCAATACCCTTTCTCTTTAGAGAATTTCAAGCAAGTTTGTTCAGTGTTGTGACAAACTACCTTTCAAATGTGATCTCATAATAATCCGAAAAATCAGTATCCACTAGTCAAATATACATTTCAAATTTATGCTGGATGTTAAATGCTAGTTGGCTTTACCTTCATTGTCCTCTTCACTGTCCACTTCGATTTGAACTAAAAGTAAAACACATAATTGTTCATTCAATAAGTAACATGTTTAAAAGTAGCTAACCTCTGGTTGATATTATAGCTTTTATTTGAAAGCAATGCTACATTGTTACTTAAAGGAACAGTTCATTATAAAAAAAACAAAAAAAAACTGGGTAAATAGATAGGCTGTGCAAAATAAAAAATGTTTCTAATATAGTTAATTATCCAAAAATGTAATGTATAAAGGCTAGAGTTACTGGATGTGTAACATAATAGCAAAAACACTACTTCCTGCTTTGCAGCTCTATAACTCTGACTTTGTCAGCGACTTGAAGAGGAGCCACATGGGACATAATTGTTTGGCGAGTTTGCAATTGATCCTTACCATGCAGGTCTGATTCAAAAAGCAACATTTATGATCCATGTGCCCCCCCCCTCAAGTCCCTGATTGATTACTGCCTGGTCACCAATCAGTGGAAAGCAAGAGTGCTGCAAAGCAGGAAGTAGTGTTCTGGCTATTATGTTTGATTACTGATTGCCTGAAGTTCCAGATAAATTTAAGAGCAACAACTGACCATCTTATAGAGGAACCTTCTCTACAAGAACCTACTTCAGTTCAGTGGAAACCAGTTCTGGGACAGAATACTGATGGTAGATCTGTTATGCAGAGTGTTCCTAAATATGGCATTGCTAAATCCTATAATGTCCTGTTTAATGAAAAATTGTTAATTTTTTACCGATTTGCCCTTTTCTCTGTATTAATATGACAATAAGATGTAAACTTAGATTAAAAGGGGTAGTTCACCTCAGTCTTTACTTTTAAAAGTTTCTGAATTATCTGCCTTGATCTTCTGCTTCTTTGCAGCTCTCAAATAGGGTTCACTGGCCGAAGCAGCCACAAAACTGTGAGACTACAATTTTATTGTTATTGCTAATTGTAATTACTTATCTTTCTATTCAAGCCACTAATAATTGATATTTGAGTCTTTATTTAAGTCACTGCCTAAGGTAAATTCAACCCTAGCCACCAGATAACTGCTGAAATTCTAAACAGGAAAGTTAAATAATTAGAAAACAGCAAAAAAATAAAAAATTAATACCAATTGCAAATTACCTCAAATATCACTGTCTACGCCATACAAAAAGTTAAGATAGAAGTAGACTAACCCTTTAAATAATTTTAGTAGGGTCACATCATACAGCTCTGCAGTACAGAAAGATCTGTTAAACAGAAATGCCTAGTTGCTAAACATTCCAGATAATAGATCCCATAGCATCATTGAGTTTACTATGACAGAAGAATATTGGCATCCATGTTCCGGTGATAAATGCTGATTTTGCCAATCAACATATCAATTATTGCACTGAAAATGAAGCAGCTGCCAGCTGATAGCTCATACAAAAAATATATTAAATAAAGGTTATTTGTTTCCTTTTCTTGCCCCACACAGACACACTTTCTGTCTGACCACAAGCTGCTGAACACAGCTTGATCTTCAGTGGAGGACACTACATCATATAGTGTTACATCTGTTACATCTGGTGAATTATTTTGTCCTAAGGCCCTGATGTTGGAAAAGTAGTAAAAAGGGCCTATGTATAATACACTTGATCATAACCTGCACCATGTAGTAGGTACCCAGCTATTGGATGTCTTTATGGCTATTAAACTTTGTGTAGCTCATTTATCAGCACATGAAACTCATGACAATAAATCGCATTTCAGTTTTGAACCACTTGCCACTGTCAAGTTAATGACACAAGTGATTAGTCCTTTAAATGTCTATGGTCTAATAATAATTAGACAATTATAAACATTATAAGGAGATGGCCTTGAACAGTGCCTTGGAAATAAAATTATGAAAAAGTATTATATGGAACTTTCAAATTTTAAACAATTTCCCCCATATATTTCCGATCTCCTTACATAAAATTGTCCAGTTTATTAACAGAAATCTAGAAAACAACCCTACTTTCACCCTGTAATTACATAGTCTGCATAGTCTGACAGTGAAAAATCTTTAGAGCAGATTTCCTTCAGCTTTGGGATTTCCTTTAAAGTTAGCTGGCCAAATCTCCTAGGAGAATATTATAGAATAAATTGTCATAATGAAGACACTGCAGTTCTTGCCTAGCTGTTATTTATTTTGTTTTAATAGATAGGATATGAAAATATGTATAAATACATGTTTAAACTCCTCTTCCATTTAATATTGTATTTGTTTTATTGTTTTACCCATATCTTTGCATTTTACATCAAATGACATGAGTTACTTTCCTTTGATTGCTTTCTGATCAAAGAAACTCAACATTTATTATATATATAATAGTATATAATATATATAAGATATATATATAGTAATGCACAATGGATACTTGAGCACTGGGAAAGAGTTCACCAATTTGCCTATCCAATGTATCTCTAGTGAGAATCTAGCTATTTTCCACAATAACAGCCGAATTCAGATGCTGTGGCCAAGTAATATGGGTTGTGTCAGTTGCCTAGACTTTTTTAAGTCACTACTGACACTACAAGATGGATCGGTTCAGCAGCCAATCATTGAGGTGTTCCTCTGTCTATTGCCCAGCATTAGGCTAGATCAACAATAGACACTGGTAAGTCAGTGTTCCCTTAGCTAAACGAGAATAACCTACAAGACGAGTTTACTAAAGCTGACAATTGCTCATGTGATTACAGGATAAATTCACAAAAAAAGCCTGTAGAACACTTGTGGCGACTTTGCAATAGCAAGAAATTCTTCCATTTGGCCATACAGCTTTATAAAGATGGCAAGGATCTCTGCTATAAATGATGACAAGATCGCTGTTTGTTGGAGAGAAAAGAAGTATACCTGACCTCACACATAAAAGCAAATAGATTCAATTCACTTCCATTATTGCACATACAACTTGTAAAATGTATTAGTGCTTTTGTTCTAAACATCTCTGTTAAACATTGTTCTAAATATCTCTGTTAAACATTGCACAATATTAACAGGCACAAAAACACCTATATGTCATTTACGGTATATCTTCCTATTATAGAATGACATTTGAAAGCTTATTTATCTAATTTAAACAATACTATAGAGCTTAAAGCAAGTCCTTTTTTTCTCCACAATATTTTTCCAAGTGTGTATCTAAGACAAAGCATTATTAAGATGGGTATGTGCACAACACACCAAGGAATTGTACAGAGGTTTTACATATTTGTGGTTATTTATCATGAGGTACTAAAGTCTTTCCAAAAAAATAAATACTTTTCCTTTGTTCTGATTAAATCTTTGCTCCAAGAATTGTAACCTCTAAACTTGCTCTTTTGAAGGGGAGAATTTCAATGTAATTATCCTCTAACCCACAACATGGGTTTAACATTAAAGTGTACAGAAAACAAAACTGTTAAACAAAATCGAATTATATCACGTTGTATAGTCAAGTTTATTATATATCAAGCTCAAAAACCTATTAAGCAGGTGTATGCCTTACATCAAGTTCTATTATACTAATGATATTGATTTCTTCCTATCTAGTAATGCTATTTTCCACATAATCTTAAATAAATCATTTATTTCACTTTAGTAGCTGACATCATTTACATTCGGAAGCACCCAGAGAAATGAAAGTAGAGAAGTTAAGGACTCATGCTGGATTAGATAATTAGAGCAGAAGTTAATATAAGAATATCAACTTAAAGAGAAAGGTCTAAGTTTCCAAATGCAAAGCATAAGAGGTTTAACATAAATTTACCGTCATTTTCAGAGGCCTCTAGTTTTTTGTGTTTGGGCATCTCAGCTGTGCTTCCGATGGCTGGTGTGAGCTATTTAATATGAAACAGGTACTTTTAGCGAGCAGGACATTAGTCTAAGTGTCTAGCACTTCAGAACGGTTTTCTCTGCCAATGAAGAGATGCTGGTGAAATTTCGCTTGTTGAAATATGAGAATGGACTAATTTCCCATCTCATTAACTTTTTATGAATCTTTAGTTTACCACTTAGAGTTGCAGTGCTAAGGTCAAAAGGGTAGAAAGTTTCTTCTGCCAACTTTCCCGGCAGCCAAAGTACTTTATTAGACGTTATAAACTGAGCATCACAACAGGACTAGATTTCTCACATTGGAAGAAATGAATAACGATGATGTGTGATAAAGGCAAGACATTATTAAAAAAGTGTATTGAAAAATGAAAGATGTCACCTTTAGCTTTAACAAAATGAACGAGACAGGTGCTTTTTGACTTTGGTTTGATCACAAAGCATTATAATAGGCGAATTTGACGCCTGCTAATGACAACATTAAGTACAGGCACCAGGTGTTCTACACTGCAGTCACACTGTCTGCCCCAGACAGCTCTTCTTTGCTGCTCATATGAACCTCTAAATGTCACAGTATCTCAGTGAAGACAGATATGAGCCTGATACATGGTGATCGATTGCATGCGCTCTGCCAAACTGCCTCTGACACCATTCAAGGTCTTGCAGTCAAAGACAATGTTCTAAATGGCCATCAGATAACAGCTCATTTCGTCATCACAAGACTTTTATATTTTATACATGTACAGAACAACCACAGGGTTGTCTTAATGCCCAAGTGAGAACTTGCTTAAAGCTTGCTGCTGCAGCTGTCTTCAGAGGGTTTATCCATCATTAACTTATTTTGCATCTAATAAAATAAGTGCCTTGGGTAAGATTAGCAACTCTCTCATCTTCACCTTTCTTTGAACAGACAATTGGATAGACGTGTGTCACGTAACATTTCCGCATTCCCCTATCTGAAAATGCTTCTCTCAGGTTACTTTCCAGTAATTGCAATTGGCCATTTCCTTAAGTGACTAAATGCCCAGTAAACAAAGAGCATTTAAGCATATAGCATTATTATGTTTGATGAGGATGAGAAGGATTTAAAAAAACATCTTTATTTTTTATACTATGCAGGTCTAGAAAAGACTTGACTTGTTTATAATTTAAAAAATTTGGGGGGGGTTTAAAGAAGAAGTTAGGATTACTTTACTAAATTGTATGCAGGGCTTTTAATTTATGCTTTCACTTGGCTAAAGCGGGTTATCATACCTAATAGCGGGTTATCATACCTACAATAGACAAAAAAGAAATTCTAGCCTGAAAGTTTACACAACATACGTAACACATATAGGGTGTATATATTTTTTAATTCCCATGCAAACATTATTAAAAGAAGAGACTTGTTGGTTGCACGCAGTCCCCCATAAGTCGATAAGTAGTAGGAACATCTCTGGATGCAATTACAGCTGTGAGCCTTTTGGGGTAAGTACATACCAGCTTTTTTTTTGTGATTATTAATAAAATATAAACAAAGATAAAGGCAGTATTAAGAAAGAAAAAGCGTCCAGTAATTATTCCAATGAAATCCTGAGTCATTTTTTTCACACAGGGTGAGCTTGAACTACAACTCACAATATTAGTCACAACATTCTGGTTAAGTGGATAACAGGTATAATATTAATTAAATAAAACCCTAACACCTTCTCACTCAGCTTCAATCGGGTGTTTCACTACATCAACATCAGGGTGAGCAAATACCCCAATCACAAAGTACTATTGCCTTTTGCTGTCACAATATATTTGTAAAATATAGTTGTAAAAATGATTTTACTTTTCACTTGAACATTAATGTGTCTCTGAAATACCTGAAAAACAAAGCTAAATGTATTTTAAAATGGTGATTCATTTTAAGTTAACTTTAACTTTTAGTATGTTATAGAATTACTTATTCTAAGCAATTTTTCAACTGGCCTTCATTTTTTTGTGTGTTGTTTTTGAATTGTTTGCCTTCTTCTTCTGACTCTTTCCAGCTTTCAAATGGGGGTCACTGACCCCATCAAAATACAAATGCTCTGTAAGGCTACAAATGTATTGTTATTGCTACTTTTTACTATTACTCATCTTACTATTCAGAATCTCTCATATTCAGATTCCAGTCTCTTAATCAAATCAGTGAATGGTTGCTAGGGTAATTTTGACTTCAGCAACCAGATTGCTGAAATTGGAAACTGAAGAGCTGCTGAATAAAAAGCTAAATAACTCCAAAACTCCAAATAATAAAATGAAAACTGATTGCAAATTATTTCAGCATATCACTGCCTAATCTTGAAAAATTTGAGTTTTTCTTTATCCCAAAAAATGTGAGTTTTTACAGAAACTACCCCCCTCAAAAAACTAAAATCACAACCTGACCTTTAATAAAGTATCCCCTCGAAGATGTTTTTAGCCTTCATGATTTTCGGGGTTTTTTCAGTGGCTTGCGCTCGAAAACTTAATTCATTCAAGCAATTTACGTTTTTTTCACCAATAACTCGATCAATTTGAGTATTCGAATTTCCCCTCCCTCCAATTGCATTGATTCAAGTTTTTACATTCAGGGTTTCTCATAAATAATCAAACATTTGCGTTGTGAGATTATTCAAGGTAGAAAAAGCAATCAAAACAAATCAGCAGTCCATTGAGAAACCCTCTGCAAGCAAAACCCTCCATTTCCTAGCGTGGAGCCCTTGTTAGGCTGTGAGATAAGGAGCTCATTATACAAAGGGCTTCTCTATAGGCTGCTGATTTGTTTTACCTGAAGTAGAATGGCACTCTACTTTCAGTTTAAGTTGTTCCTCTGTTTAGTGCTAAATATAACAAAAAACATATACATTTCTTAATTAAAAAAAAAAACAGCCAAAAAGAATACCCTATTCTCTGAGCTAATGTTGAAAAGGGAATATACTGGTGCCTAAACATCTAAGTGGTCACCTAATAGGCTATTTGTTAATCCGTGCTGCCCTTTTTAAACTGAGAATATTTATTTTATTAACTACGTTTCATTAGATATAAACATTGATACAAAAATATATGCACACCTGCATCAGTTCTGCCTGGCTCTGTGTATACAGTATGAGCTCTTCGAAGTAAGAATTACAGTGAAAATGTCATTGCTAAGCTTTTCACACAATTCCCACTGACAGCAACAGGGGGCAGAAAGGGCAATTTTTAGCATTTCGACGATGCATTTTCACTGGAGAAAAACAAGGCATGTAAAACACTTAAGGCAGGTAAAAAACTTGTCTCCCTGATTTATTTAATGAAAACATCGATTTGTCTCCTGAAAGTGCAACAGAGTGGCAATGCAGTGGGGAGTGTGTTACAATGTACTTTTAGGTGAATTAGATGCACTTGTGCCAAGCGCAGCACAATTGTGTTAAATCCACTCCCTTGTGACCTCAATGATGCTGTAGTTCTGGGGAAGATGCTGCATTGTAGTGAAAAAACAATTGTGCTCAAATTTGTACTTTGCTCACTGCATTCGTGGATGTAAGCGAGCATTTGAATGACGAAACACAGCAATAGCATAAAAAGGTTGGTCCTAATAAAGGCCGGGAAGAAGCAATCGTTGCTGCCAGCAGGTGGTGTCCAAGCTCAAGTTTTTTTCCCCTTTCAGCACTTCCCCTAGAGGTTATAAAAGCTGCATTTTTCAAAAGTGTCACCAAAATATGTAGCTTGATTAAGTTTATAAGGACATATTGCATGTCCTAACACTGTTATTAAGAACTGTGATACTTTAATATGTATAGATGCCATTATTAGCATTACAGTATATGGGAGATATACACATCTCAAGTGACAAATAGACAGAAAGAATAATATAGACCTTACTGTAATTCATAAGACTACTAAAACTTCCTAACCATCATCACAATGTATTGTGTTTAAAATTTAGATTAACATATAAATCTCTAAACTAAGACCTGGGGCTGGTGCTCCTCTTGACTGAAAATGACACTGGCCTCCTCCAGTGTACTACAGTATGAGCGCCACTCAGCAGAGACTTTTTCTGCTGAAAAAAATCTGAAAAAAACCTGCCAGTATCATTATCATGCGCCCTTTGCCTTTCATATCAACCAATCAGATCAGAGCCCACTCCTCTGGATGTCTAAGAAGCTGTCAAGGTGCCATGTTTAGAAGAAATTAGCAGGGGACTGTAATAAAAGTCAATAATGGGACTGACTACACAGAATGTAAGAACTTTAGGCCTATCTCAGTCTTAAATCTTGATATTCAAGTATTAGCCAAGGTCTTAGCACAATGCTTGAACACTATTTTACTGTCCCTGGTCCATAGGGACCAAGTTGGATTTGTAGGCAGGCAGGCCTCAGAAGCAACACAACAGTTGATTTTACTTACCATGATAGCCAAAAAACAACAGCAGCCAGCTATGATTCTTAAACTCGATTTCCAGAAGGCATTTGACTCTATACTTTGGCCTTATTTATATACCAATATTACATAAATGGGGATTTGGGAACAACTTTATTGCATGGATATCAGCCCTGTATGCAAATATTGGTCCCTGTTCTTCGGATGCATTTAAAATATCCAGAGGCACGCGTCAGGGTTGCCTAATTTTGCCCCTGTTGTTCGACCTGGTGATTGAACCTTTAGCAATAGCTATCGGGGATGTTAATATATTAACATCCTTATTTATATTTATTTATAACAAGACCTGCCATGACAACCCTCCCAAATCTGTACAGTGTACTACACAAGTTCTCTCAAATCTCAGGATTGACCATAAATCCCACTAAGGACCTAGCACTTGCTCATGAAACAGTCAAATTACTTGCTCTAAATTTCCAACTTCAGTGGAAGGAGAATTCCCCCTCCTCTACTGCGAATTAAATTAACAATTCGATATGATAACTTATATCAGGAAAATTATCCCACATTATATCACAAATTAAATAAACTGCAGAAAGAACCACATTTCCTGGATTGGCCATATCTGGGCCATAAAAATTAATTTACTCCCGAAACTTTTATACTTTTTCGGTCATTACCCTTGGTGCTTCAACGTCAGAAACTTGGGAAACATGAGGCAAAAATGCAGCAGTTTATTTGGAAGAAAAGTATCCCATTGGTTAGTAAATCGGTTCTATACTCCTCCACATTACAAGTGGGGTTGGGCTTCCCCAATTGCTGGAATTACTATAGAGCCACACAATTAACACATCTACCGGCACTACATGAAGTTAACACACCACCACTATGTGTAGACTTGGAACATTTCTATACTTCCCCATATGTTGCATCATCCTACCTTCCCAATGGAATGAGGAACAAGAACTGCAGTGATTGTTTAACCAACTCCCTTCAGATTTGGGATACAGTGGCCTCTAAATATCACTTACTCACATCACACACACCAGCAGCTTCCATATTGGGAAACCCCAAATTTCCCCCGGGAATCTCCCAATCACAGTTTCAATTGTGGGAATATAAAGGGCTTACTTCAGTACACACTTTGTTAACACCAAGAGGGGCATACTCACTGGGGGCCCTAACAGAGAATTTTACCTTACCCCTCAATGAAAAATTTCAGGGCCCACCAAATTTTACACTACATTTCAATCTGTTGGGCCTCCTTGAAATCATAGGAGGTACTGTCATTGTTCTATGAAAGGTGGTGTAAGGCTGGGGATACAAGAGGTGCAATTTCATTATTATATAGACAGTTCAATTCACCTGAAAACCTAATGGACTTGAAATATATCTTAGAATTGAAAACAGACTTCAGGAAAAAGCTATCGGAAAAGGAATGGTTACAAATATGGGCCAATCTCAAGGGTGGCTCCCTGAATACTATAGTTTTAGAGGCAGGATATAAAGTGTTATTCAGATGGTACATTACCCCAGCCAGAATTGGCAGGATATATCTGGAGACAAATAAGAATTGCTTCTGGAGGTGTACAGTCCGCGGGACAATGACCCTCATATGGTGGACCTGTGCCAAAGTGGTTCACTTCTGCATTTGACTGTATAGCTTGATATTCTCTATACTACACATCATTCTAAAGCCTGACCCCTTTAAAGCCCTTCTAGATGCCACCCATGAGTCAGTACCCAAAAACCAAAGGAGGTTGTTAAACAACCTCCTTCTAGCAGAACGTCAAGTGATAGCAAAATCCTGGACATCACCATTTATTAACTTTGAGTTGTATTTATGTTTTACAACTTGTTTATGATAACGTTGTTGCTATTGTGTATTTTCACAAAATTGTCACAAGATCACACAGCATAGACTCAACATCATAACATCAACATTACATTACAAAAAGCAACCTTTTATTCGTATTTGTGCACTTTTTTCTCTTTGCAACTTTTATTACATTTCCCAATAATAATGGTGGAAATGAGCTTCTCTGGTAATGTAGGGCAATTTACTGTATGTGCTATTGCATAGATAAAGATGTTTTTACCGCAGTGCAATTTTAGGTGAATTATTGCCATTTCAGTGAAGCATAATGAATGTATCACTATATACTGTACCTGTATATAGTGTTTTCTTTTTGCACAACATAAACCCACTGAACTGGGTGCCTTTATTTGTTTAATAGTACAGGTATGGGACCTATTATCCAGAATGCTCTGGGCCTGCGGTTTTCTGGATAGTGGATCTTTTCATAATTTGGATCTCCATACCAATAAAGATTACATAGTTACATAGTTAAATTGGGTTGAAAAAATACAAAGTCCATAAAGTTCAACCCCTCCAAATGAAAACCCAGCATCCACAGTGGCGGAACTACCGGGGGAGCAGGGGGTGCGAGCAGGCCTGGGCCCGCACCCCCTCAGGGCCCCCCCCGGCAGCCCGCGCGCCATTGAAAATGTGGGCGCGCCCCCCTCTAGGATCGCTACTGAGCATCCATACACACACCCCTCCCTACTCTCACATAAATTCTATATACCCATATTTATACTAACTATAGAGTTTAGTATCACAATAGCCTTTGATATTATGTCTATCCAAGATATCATCCAAGCCATTCTTAAAGGCATTAACTGAATCAGCCATCACAACATCACCCGGCAGTGCATTCCACAACCTCACTGTCCTGACTGTAAAGAACCATCTATGTTGCTTCAAATGAAAGTTCTCTTCTTCTAGTCTAAAGGGGTGGCCTCTGGTACGGTGATCCTTTTTATGGGTAAAAAGGTCCCCTGCTATTTGTCTATAATGTCCTCTAATGTACTTGTAAAGTGTAATCATGTCCCCTCGCAAGCGCCTTTTTTCCAGAGAAAACAACCTCAACCATGACAGTCTACCCTCATAATTTAAGTCTTCCATCCCTCTAACCAATTTAAGGTGGCCATAGACACACAGATCCTATCGTACGAATCGAGGATTTGTACGATTTTCGGATCGTGTGTGGTGTGTGCCGACATCTTTCGTCCGGTGGAGATCGGTCGTTTGGTCGATCGGTCAGGTTTGATTTTGGCCGAACAATCAGATTACACCCATGTTTGTTAATGGCATATCGGGGAAAGATCTGCTCGTTTGGCGATGTTGCCAAACGAGCGGATCTTTGCATCTATGGCCACCATTAGTTGCACGTCTCTGCACTCTCTCCAGCTCATTTATATCCATCTTAAGGACTGGAGTCCAAAACTGCACTGCATACTCCAGTTGTGGCCTTACCAGGGACCTATAAAGAGGCATAATTATGTTTTCATCCCTTGAGTTAATGCCCTTTTTATGCAAGACAGAACTTTATTTGCTTTAGTAGCCACAGAATGACACTGCCCAGAATTAGACAACTTGTTATCTACAAAAACCCTAGATCCTTCTCATTTAAGGAAACTCCCGACACACTTCGGCGCACATTTACTTAGCTCGAGTGAAGGAATAGAATAAAAAATACTTCAAATTTCGAAGTATTTTTTTGGCTACTTCGACCATCGAATTGGCTACTTCGACCTTCGACTACGACTTTGACTTCGAATCGAACAATTCGAACTAAAAATCGTTCGACCATTCAATAGTCGAAGTACTGTCTCTTTAAAAAAAACTTCGACCTCCTACTTCGTCACCTAAAACCTACCGAGCATCAATGTTAGCCTATGGGGAAGGTCCCCATAGGCTTTCTAGCCAATTTCTGATCGAAGGAAAATCGTTTCCAGTTTGCTGCCCAGTTTCCCAACTTAGACAAATCACAAAATGGCAGAGTCCTGCATGGAACCTATAGTTCTGTCCAATTTAGTATCATCTGCAATAGAAACAGTACTTTCAATGCCCACCTCCAGGTCATTAATAAACAAGTTGAAAAGCAAGGGACCTGGTACAGAGCCCTGCGGTACTCCACTAACAACACTGGTCCAATTAGAAAATGGAGTCTATGGGAGATGGCCATTCCATAATTCGGAGCATACCTGTAAAGGTATGGGACCCGTCATCCAGTAACCTGTCATCCAGAAAGCTCCAAATGATGGAATGGCCAACTCCCATAGACTCCATTTTATCCAAACAATACAAATTTTTAAAAATGCTTTCCTTTTTCCCTGTAATAATAAAACAATAGTTTGTACTTGATCCAAACTAACATATAATGAATCATTATTGAAAGCAAAATCAATTGGTTTTATTTAATTTTTCCATGATTTTCTAGTACTTCTAGGACTTAATGAAGATCTAAATTATGGAGAGATCCGTTATCTGGAAAACCCCAGGTCCTAAGCATTCTAGGTAACAGGTCCCATACTTATAATATAATGTATAACTTGTACTACAGTGCACTATATCTGCAGTAAGTGGAAAGCAGTTCCAGGAAATACATTTACGCAAGTCTGTGACTCAGTACTGGTTGCATAAAACAACGATAGAGGCACCTCACCATAGCCTTAAGCCAAAGCTGACATCAGCAGATCCTTTTTTTTCCCTCTAAGAGGCAAATATGAATCAGCAAAAACTGGTTAAGTCTTCCATTCAGTTATTTTAGGCAAGGCATTTCACAACTTCCTGTTTCCATTTGAATTCTGAACAAACCAACTATGTTCAGGCTTGTGTAGCAATGCTTTAGTGTCGTTTCCATATTCTAGAACACATCAGGGTAAATTTGCTGTGTGTGTGTGTATGTGTGTGTGTGTATAATGAAATTCAGGCCTTTCCTATTCATTGTCACAGAATATCAGTCTCTACATCATACTAAAAGTTAACTCAAAGGTGAACAACCCCTTTAATGTGCCTGAAACAGCATTGTGTGTGCCATAGTCCTTTATCCCTACATGCAATTTGCATTGTGGAATAACAATTCAGATGAATGTAAGTGCTCAGTGCTGCCGGTGAGCTGTTCAAAGCAGTATGTTAGGATTGCACACTAAATTATCAGACAGGAGCCAATGTGCTGAATAACTACCAAAAGATTTGATAAGAAATACAGAGAATACAAGGAGAGGCAAAAAAAGACAAGTCTGAAAACAGGCAAAGGTCTGGGCAGGCAACAATCAAAAAAAATCCATGAGAAAGACAGAAGGTCAAAGGTGGGGCGGCATACAAACAGATAACAGGCTGAGATCAAAACCAGGGAGTCAGAACCAGAGTTAGTGAGGTCAGGGCAGGAACATAACTCACAGGACAGGAACTCAGGAAAGGATCCTCGGACAGGAGGACTCTCAGGAGCAGAAACTAGAATATCATGTAGGATTGGCACCTTTCTGTGACAGGAGAGTTGGACAGGGGGCTGGTGTTGACATCACATGATGTAAAAGGCAGCCCAGTGATGTCATGGGTCAGGGCTATGCCATTGTGAATGGTGATTTTAGGAGAGTCCTGCCCAGTTTTCCTAATTTGGAAAACCGGGCAGGCAGTTTTGACTCAGGCAGCCCTTCTGAAATCCAGATTATTTGGGTCAAAACCGGACTTGTAGAAACCCTAAACTCAAGGCTTGGACACAGTAAATGGGCTAATGATCCAGAAAAAGAGTAGGTGGGAGACAGGCTTAAATAGCCCCTTAATTGGGTTATTGCCTCCCATGGCTCAAGCCAGCGAAGCAGCAGCCAGCAAACACCAGATCCCTGGCTCTAAACCATGGAGTTCCTGATACAGTCTGACAAATTAACACAGGCATCTTCTTTAATAGCAAGAAAAGTGTTAATATAGTGATCACCATCCAGTAGCTTGTATCATGTTACTCACCAACCCCTGGATGTTGCTCCCAGTGGCCTCAAAGCAGGTGCTTATTATTGAATTCTTGGCTTAGAGGCAAGTTTTGGTTGCATAAAAAATAGGTGTACTGTCAAATAAAGTAGGCTGCCAGTCCACATAGGGGCTATCAAATAGCCAATCACAGCCCATATTTGGCACCCAGGGACTTTTTTTCATTCTTGTGTTGCTCCCCAATTTACATTTGAATAGAGCTCACAGGTAAGAAAGGTGGGGACCCCTGTGTTGATAAATGTGGAAAATATTAAAGTCGTCGGAATCCTTACCCACTGACTTGATATAACCACGGAATCATTTTTACAATAAAAAGGAAAAAGAAAACTGGATGATGCTGTATTTATAACTAATACAATAGAAAAGAACACATTTCCCAATAAATGTTAAAGTTACAAGAGCATATGCTAGTGTTGGTAAGTGCAGTATGTTTTTTCAACTGGTGACTAATACACTTCATGGAAAACAATATTTGTACAGCAGCCAAGTTCTTTTCATGCTGGCAGCTGTAAACATAAGACAACTGTTTCAATTGACTCAGCCTTCAGTCTTTGGAGCCCAACTTCCAGCTCTTTTCTATGGCACAAAGTCCTATATTGTATTAGCCTTTTCCCTTTTACAGGCACTTCAGCACACCTGTCAGCTTTCCTTTGCCAGGGCTGCAAGTTAGACCGTTCACTAATCGCTGTTAAAATAACTTGGCCTCCATCTTGAAAACTGGCAAATGGATTTTGTATCATAAGGCAGCTGTTCATTGTTTCTTTAAACTTGTCAAGAAAATCAGGCGTTAGTCATGTGCCTTGTTACTGTTGGAACACACAGTTTTCTTTCATTTCAGAGTAATATCCAACACATACTGTAGATTATTTTTTTATTACACAAGCAATTTAAGTATCCCTGTGAAATGGTTGATTTTAAATAATGGGGTCAGCATAATGTAAATGCTAAATAAAAATATTGCAAAGAACTTCCCTAGACAGCATAAAATTATTCAGGGTCGCCTTTCAGTTTATTTATATTGGTACATATCATTATTATTTATACAGGCATGGGATGCCTTATCCAGAAACCTGTTATCCAGACAGCCCCAAATTATAAGAAGGCCATCTCCAATACAGCCCATTTAAAGCAAATAATTTGAAATATGTACATGTTTTACCTTTTTCTCTGTAATAAAACAGTACTTTGTACTTGATTCCAACTAAGGGGCAAATTTACTAAAGGGCGAAGTGGCTAACGCTAGCGAAAATTCGCCAGCGTGACGTCATTATGTTACTTCGCCGATTTACTAACGGGTTCTGGCGTAAATTCGCTAGCCGAAGTGGACCTACTCTAACACTACTTTGCACCCTTACGCCAGGCGAAGTTGCGCTATGGTGAAGGGACATAACTACGGTAATTCACTAACTTGTGGATTTTACTGAACATTAGGGGGCACATTTACTTAGCTCTAGTGAAGGAATAGAATAAAAAATACTTCAAATTTCATATGGTTTTTTTTTGGCTACTTCGACCATCGAATTGGCTACTTCGACCTTTGACTTCAACTTTGAATTGAACGATTCGAACTAAAAAATCGTTCGACTATTCGACCATTCGATAGTCGAAGTACTGTCTCTTTAAAAAAAACTTTGACCACCTTCTTCGCCACCTAAAACCTACCGAGCATCATAAAACCGAAAATCGTTCGATCGATGGTTTAAAATCCTTCGAATCATTCGATTCGAAGGATTTAATCGTTGATCGAACTATTTTTTCTACGATCATTCGAACTAACGAATTGAGGTAAATCCTTCGACTTCGATATTCTTAGTCGAAGGATTTTTCTTAGATGGCCGAATATCGAGGGTTAATTAACCCTCGATATTCGACCCTAAGTAAATGTGCCCCTAGCTCTTGCGCCAGACTTGCCTTCGCCACCTCAGACCAGGCGAAGTGCAATAGAGTAGATAGGGCTTGCTTCAAAAAAGGTTGACATTTTTTCTAAGTCCCAAAAACAGGTCAAAACAGACAATAGTTCAGAAAGACTGAATTACACACATGCACACACACAAATGACGCAATTCATTGCTAGAGGCATCTTGCAACCAATTTCGGCCGATCTGAAAACACCATTGCACAGCCACAATTCTGCAAGAACTAAATACTGATTTGAATCTGACTTTACACACTGTATTTGCATTCCTAAACAACCACTTATATTCCACACCACCCCTCTTGTAAACTGTATACAAGTAATCGTGATATTTACTTCCTAACAGCTGAATCACTAATGTTGGTACACAAACATGGAGTTAAAGCCATTTGTCACAATAGGAGAAGAGTAATCAAGCCTTGTAGAGGCTTTGCCTTCCAATAAATAGCAAATGCAGCATATATTTTGAACTATACCTCAAGCACATGGCATTTCCAAATAAGAGAACATGTCACAGCATTTAGAAATGATTTTATGATTTTGCTAAATCTGTAGAAACTGCACTTGAGATGAGAGAAATGCCAGATGATCATAAGCCTTATTCTTTGGTAGGGCGGTTTGGCCAATTCTAAATCGAACAATTTACCACATGAATAACTCCACTGATGCCCACGTGGCTTAAAGAAATATTATACCCCCAAATTAATTACTTAACCAACAGATAGTTTCTATCTTATTAAATTGCATATTAAAGAATCCTATCAAACTGGAATATATATTTATGTAAATATTGCCTTTTGCATCTTTTCCCTTGAGCCACCATTTCATAATGGTCTAAAAACAGATGCTCTATAAAGCTATACATGTATTGTTATTGCTACTTTTTATTACAAATCTTTCTATTCAGTCTCTCTCCAATTCATATTCCAGCCTCTTATTCAATTCAGTGTATGGTTGCTAGGCTAATTTGGACCCTAGCAACCTGACTGCTGAAACTGCAAACTGGAGAGCTGCTGAATAAAGCTAAATAACTCAAAAATCACAAATAATAAAAAATGAAAACCAATTGCAAATTGTCTCAGAATATCACTCTCTATATCACATTTAGGGGCAGATTTACAAAGCTCGAGTGAATAATTTGAATGAAAAAATATTTGAATTTCGAACTAATTTTTTGGGTACTTCGACCATCGAATTGGTCAAATTCGATCGAATTCGATCGAATCAAATGATTCGAACAATTCGAAATAAAAATCGTTCGACCATTCGATAATCGAAGTACTGTCTCTTTAAAAAAAACTTTGACTTTATACTTCGCCAGAATCGCCACTTTAAACCTAACGAAGTCCAATGTTAGCCTATCGGGACCTTCCCCAACACTTTTCTAAGTTTTTTTTTGGTCGAATAAAAATCCTTTGATCGATCGCTTAAAATCGTTTGATTCAAAGGATTTTATCAAACAATCAAACGATTTTTATTCGATCGTCCCATCAAAGCTTTTGCGCTTATCCTTCGAATTAGATATTCGAATTTGAAGGATTTTACTTTGAGGGTTTTTTAACACTTGGGGGCCGATTCACTAAGCTCGAGTGAAGGATTCGAATGAAAAATACTTCGAATTTCGAAGTATTTTTTGGGTACTTCGACCATCGAATGGGCTACTTGGACCTTCGACTACGACCTTCGACTTCGATTCGAACGATTCGAATGAAAAATCGTTCGACTATTCGACCATTCGATAGTCGAAGTACTTTCCCTTTAAAAAAAACTTCGACCCCCTACTTCGGCAGATAAAACCTACCAAAGTCAATGTTAGCCTATGGGGAAGGTCCCCATAGGCTTGCTAAACTTTTTTTGATCGAAGGATTTTCCTTCGATCGTTGGATTAAAATCCTTCGAATCGTACGAACGAACGTTTAGCGCAAAATCCTTCGACTTCGATATTCGAAGTCGAAGGATTTCAATTCGAGGGTCGAATTTCGAAGTATTTTTTACTTCGAAATTCGACCCTTAGTGAATCTGCCCCTTGAAATTCGACCCTTGATAAATCTGCCCCTAAAAGTTAATTTGAAGGTGAACTGAGGATAGTAGTGCCACTGAGTAGGGCACGACAGAGGTAGCATTGGGGTAAAACATTCTAAAAAAATTCTTGACCTAAACTAAGCTAATGTGCGACAGTCAAAAATACATGTAATTTAAATGGCTCATTTGTGTATCTTTCTGCCCTTTTGGTCTGAAGATTGACCTTGTAACAAAGGGCCGTTTAGGCCGAGGGGAAAATGTATGTGGAGAATAGAAAAATGTATGTGTATTCTTTTCTCTTCAGCTGTCTCTAAATGTAAAGCTGGATTTCAACTGTAATAAGGGCTGTTTAAATTAACCGAAATAGAATGAATGTAACAGCTGCATGCCAGGAAAAAAAATAAAAAAAACAACAAGAATCCGTTTTTTTTATTAGGGAATGTTTCTTGAGACGCAATGAGTCCAAAGTTACAGTGCACAATAGAAAAACAACACTGCAGTTCAAGCATCATATTAGATGGGGGGGGTATGAACCATTGTATCATGATTAATCATTCCAAGTAGCTGTTCCTAGAAGTATACACATGCGCTTTATCATACTTGAATGGATTGCATTAACGATTTTGTCAAGGTTAAAAAGCAACTAGATAGAACCACATAACATAAACTGTATTTTTTTTATTTTAATTACAACTTATAAGGCCCATAAGAAAAGATATACAGTAGTAGTATATAGATGTGTTCTTTACACTAGAGGACACAACATTAAAAAGATACTGCTGATCCCACGTCACCTTCAAAAGAGCATGCAAATATTTGCATATACTGTACCTGATAAAGTCCCAAGAGGTTACAGATAAACTGATATTCCCTACATGGGAATATAGATGGTAGGTTCCACCAAGAGGTATAATTTGAGCCTTATAAATGTCTCTTCTTCACAGACTTGACTGTGGCAACATTGAACATTTCTCCATAGACCAGTTTACCTGTATTTGATACTAATATTAACAACATTAAGGGGCAGATTTACTAAGCTTGAGTGAATAGTTTGAATCCAAAAATATTAGAAATTCGAAGTAATTTTTTGGGTACTTCGACCATCGAATTGGTCAAATTCGATCGAATTCGATCAAATCGAATGATTCGAAGTAAAAATGTTCGACCATTCGATGATCGAAGTACTGTCTCTTTAAAAAATCCTTTGACTCAATACTTCGCCAAATAAAAGCTACCGAATTGAATGTTAGCCTATGGGGACATTGCAGATTTTGGGCACTTTTTATGATAAAATAAAAATCATTCGATCTATTGCTTAAAATCGTTCGATTTCTAACGATTTTTATTCGATCGTTCGATAAAAGCTACCGAATTGAATGTTAGCCTATGGGGACATTGTAGATAGGTTTTGGGCACTTTTTATGATCGAATAAAATCATTCGAACGATTTTTATTCGATCAAACCTTTTGTGCTAAAATCCTTCGAATTCGAAGGATTTTACTTCGAGGGTTTTGTAACCCTCGAAATTCGACCCTTGATAAATCTGCCCCTAGATGTGTTGATGCTATCAAGCTCTGTCCCTTAGAGCAGGGGTCCCCAACCTTTTTTACCCATGAGCCACATTCAAACGTAAAAAGAGTTGGGGAGCAACACAAACATGAAAAAGTCCCTTGGGTGCCAAATTTGGGCTGTGATTGGCTATTTGGTATCCCCTATGTGGACTGGCAGTCTACAGGAGACTCTACTTGGCAGTATACTTAGTTGTGAGAGCAACATCCAAGGGGTTGGAGAGCAACATGTTGCTCACGAGCTACTGGTTGGGGATCACTGCCTTAGAGCATACATAATGCCCCTATAGTATATACACCCTTATAGTTCTCTGGGGTTGAAATCTCTAAGAGCTAATGCTTGTTGTATTATTTTTTACCTCATTTCAAAGTAGTTATTTTCTAAAAAAAAATAGTTGGAGGCTTGAAACTATCATAGAAACAAATTACAGGTATGGGACATATTATCCAGAATGCTCAAGGCCTGGAGTTTTCCTAATAAGGGATCTTTCCGTAATTTAGATCTCCTTATTCAGTTCAAATTAATTTAAATATTAAATAAAACCAATAGAATTGTTTTGCTTCCAATAAGGATTAATTATATTAAGTTTGGATCAAGTGCAAGGTACTGTTTTAGTACTACAGAGAAAAATAAAATCAATTTTAAAAATCTGAAATCTTGGTTAAAATGAAGTCTGTGGAAGACTGCCTTCCCGTAATTCTGAGCTTTCTGGAAGAAGTTAGTGCTTCTGGAACTATGGTCTCAATAATTACCTTGTCTAACTTATATAAGGAGCTAACTTTCCTGTAAAACCACAAAGCGCTTAATAGGGAAAAACAGATTGATTGAATAAGAATTCGATTTCTGAGCAAAAACAAAAAAGAACAAAAATCGCTTCCAGAAAAAATTATTTAAAAAAACCCCTAAGGTTTCTAAAAAAATGGTATGAACCATCAGTATAAAAATCAAGTGCCGACGCGCGTTTCGCAAATAGCTTTTTCAAAGGCAATGTGTGCTGTACTAGATGCCGATTTGATAAAGAAGGGATACTTTTCTCTCCAATCAATAAGGTAAAAGATATTTGAAAGCATTGTTCTACATGCCATATGAGCATATTAAGTACATGCCTCAATTTTTAACTTTTTATCTAGAAGATAACTGGTCTTCCATCTGCCCCCAGTCATTGCTTTTGAGTCCCTTAGGAGGACTAATATTATACAGGTATGGGATAGGTTTTTCAGAAATACATTATCTAGAAAACATTTTCTAAAAAGCTCTGGATTACAGAAAGGCCAACTCCCATAGACTCCATTATAATCAAATAACTCAATTATATTAAAAAAAAAAATGTCAATGTAATAATTAAACAGTACTTGTATTTAATCTCAACTAAGATATAATTAATCCTTATTGGATGCAAAACAATCCTTTTAGGGTTATTTATAGTTTAAATTATTTTTATTTAGACTTAAGGTATGGAGATCCAAATTACAGAAAGAACCCCAGGTCCCGAGCATTTTAGATAACATGTCCCATACCTGAATCCTTTAAGGCTCTTTATCTTTAGCCTTGTTATATCTATACAGAAAGGCAGTACAGGTGCACTATATCCTGGAGCGGTTGGGTTCTTTACAATAGAAAGTTTGCCAGAATAGATCTTCCCTACCTTTGGTTTACGATCTCATAGAATGAGACCGCAGGACTATTATCTCAGAATCACTAGTCTGCTGTGTAACACAAAACAACAGTCTTCAGGCTTAAGTTCCAGCCGTTTATGTGTATGTTTCAGTTCTAGTGGAATTCCATATCAATGCCCTATAACAGACTAATCAGACAGATGTAATAAAAGGGACTATGTTTGCCCAGGAGCAACAACCAATACAATGTTTGGTTTTAAACCGGTGACCAGTAAATGCTTCCTGCTTATTCATTGATATCAGTTACTGTGCCTGGGCAAACTTGTGTGCCTTTTTATTACCATAATACCATAACAGTTCTTACAAGTTGCACAGATTGTAAACAGAAACATTTGTTCTGCAGCAACATTTACAACATCTCTGCTACAGATAGAAGCATGCTATAATAAAGCAGAAGTGCTAATGTCAAAATGAAAGAAGAAGAGTGTGTGAAGGCCTGAATGGATCATATTAATCTTAATAACTAATTTAAATTTTACAAATAATACATTGTAACATTATCTGGAGCTTTAACTACCCATTGTCATTTGGCAAAAATAAGGAGATTCACCATGAGTCACCGGTCATTTGAGTTTAGTTCATATTACCGCAAAACTTTAAATTCATTAGAATGAAAAGATTTTACTTGTACTTGTTTTTGGAATGTTATTAGCTTTATAGTAAATCCCTTTTTTGTATTTGAAGAATAGCATCTATAGTAGCATCATAGTAGCTATGTGACTGTCTGTAATTCCTTCCCATCAAAGCAACAGCAGCCCTGTTATGACTTGGTTACTATGGATGACACTAATTGAATCACAAGACTCATGGCAACCTTATACCCACAAGGATTTGTTAGAGTCGATTGCATATTGTATATGCCAATACACTGAAGCAAGAAAAAGCTTGTAGTAGAATCAAGTAACAGTGTAGGAGAGATAGAAAGGCTTTGATGAAGCAGATCAAGCTAAACAATTGTATGTTTTAAATATACAGTATTTGATTGAACACTTCAGTTTGGAATAATCTCAATCATAGCACTGAAATGGGTGTTTTCCTAATTGCTTGTGAGTAGGAGGTTTCCGAGGCTCTGCAAGTGAACATAATGATACCAAACTTGTCAACGGAGGGAATGTTAAGAACTCTTTTCCACTGCAGACTTGACAAGACAATATTATTTACAGTCACATTAGCTATAAATGGCTTGCACACTGTGCTTCCTCTGTTGGACTTGTAGCTCATGCTATTCCTGTGTCTCCTTAAGTTACTTTCCCTGTAGGCCGTTGTGCAATGTTGTGAAATATATGAAGTCATCAAAGACCCTCTGCATGTAGTGAACAGAACATTTTGCGTACACCTGCCATGTGTCAACCAACAATTCCCACCGCAGTTACTAATAATCCTACATTCATAAGATTCGTAGAAGCATAGTATAGCAAGGCTATTTTTCCAAGTTTACTTACAAAATATGTAAGATTGTTGTACAGGTATGGGATTCATTATCTGGAAACCCGTTACCCAGAAAGTTCTGAATTATGGGAAGGCAACTTTCCATAGATTCCATTTTAATCAAAGAATTACATTTTTTAAAATTTACAGGTATAGGATTCATTATCCAGAAACCTGTTTTCCAAAATGTCCGTTTCCCATTTTATCCAAATAATCCAAATTTTTAAAAATGATTTCATTTTTCTCTGTGATAATAAAATAGTACCTTGTACTTGATCCAAATTAATATATAATTTAAACCTTATTGCAAAAACAGCCTATTGTGTTTATTTAATGTTTACATGATTTTCGTAAGGTATGAAGATTCAAATAACAGAAAGATCCTTTATCTGGAAAACCCCAGGTCCCGAGCATTATGAATAACAGGTCCAATACCTGTATTTCCTTTTTCTCAGTAACAATAAAACAATTCCTTTCTAAAAAAAAATTTTATTAACCCACACTGGAGGCAAAACAAACCTCTTGGGTGTGTAATGATTTTCTGGTAGACCAAGTATGATGATCCAAACTACGGAAAGATCCCTTATCTGGAAACCCCCTGCTCCTGAGCATTCTGGATAAGAGGTCCCATACCTGTACCCAGGTCCGGACTGAGAATTAAAATAGGCCCTGGCATTTCAGGTACACAGAGGCCCAACCAGCCCACTAAATACTGACTTTCTATGGCACCTTATAGCAGCCCCTCTGGCATTTGCCAGAACCCACAGATTGCCAGTCCGGGCCTGCCTGTACCTGTACATCTCTCTATAAATTGTTTGAAGGGTATTGTAGTAATTCTATTAAGTAAACAGTATTTATCTCTCAAGTACAACAATTAAAGCTTTGTCTGTGTATTATATGCTACAATATATTCTTAAAATAATTATATTTTGCATATATATGCAAGTCTTACTGTATAGTGGGCATATTCCATAATAAGTTAGTGAGCATGTATTGATCTACACCTAAAAGGACTTCACAAGCAGGGTCGGATTGGGGTATCTCGGCCCACCAGGCTGCCACATCAGGGGCCCCAAGCTCCACAACCATCCCCCCTGCCTTTAACTTTTCTTTTGCGGTTGAGATCATGGGAGTTCAGGTGGAGTGCACAGAGTTTAAAGCAGGGAGCAGGTCTGGGTGGGGCCCACCAGGTTTTTTCCCAGTTTTCCACCGACCCAGTCCAACCATGTTCACGTGCCTTTATAATATTATACAATATAGGCTTTTCATGTGTCATTTCAACCAAGAATATAATGTATGTTGCTTCAGCAATGCAAGCTAGCAAGTTAAACAATGTTTTTAAAACTTGTATCACAGGTATGCATGAAGCTCATACAAGCATTCTAAGGGATAAATAGATCTAATTCTAATGCACTGAAAAGTTTACCTTATATAGCTACTGGAGGAAAATAATGCAAACAGGCTAAACGTAAGTGAGTCAGATGGTGTTTCCCATAAGTTGGAAGTGGATAATCGAAGACAACAAATGCGTCATCAAGTTGGAATGTAAGCAGGGATGTGTTTATAGTATCACCTACAGTGATGTTGGATAGTATCGTCATTTACCTTTTGTACAGACATGCCTTTATAGGCACGTTTAGAGTAAAGGTATGGGACCTGTTTACCAGAATGCTTGGGACCTGGGGTTTTACGGATAATGGATCTTTCCATAATTTGGATCTTCAAACCATGTAAACATGAAATAAACCCAATAGGCTGGTTTTGCTTCCAATAAGGATTAATTATATCTTAGTTTGGATCAAGTACAAGGTACTGTTTTATTATTACACAGAAAAAGGAAACCATTTTTAAAAATTTGGATTAGTTGCATAAAATGGAGTCCATGGGAGACGGACTTTCTGTAATTCGGAGCTTTCTGCAAACAGGCTAAAAGTAAGTGAGTCAGATGGTGTTTCCCATAAGTTGGAAGTGGATAATCGAAGACAACAAATGTGTCATGAAGTTGGAATGTAAGCAGGGATGTGTTTATAGTATCACTTTCAGTGATGTTGGATAGTATCGTTGTTTACCTTTTGTACAGACATGCCTTTATAGGCACGTTTAGAGTAAAGGTATGGGACCTGTTATCCAGAATGCTTGGGACCTTGGGTTTTACGGATAATGGATCTTTCCATAATTTGGATCTTCAAACCATGTAAACATGAAATAAACCCAATAGGCTGGTTTTGCTTCCAATAAGGATTGATTATATCTTAGTTTGGATCAAGTACAAGGTATTGTTTTATTATTACACAGAAAAAGGAAACCATTTTTAAAAATTTGGATTAGTTGCATAAAATGGAGTCCATGGGAGACGGCCTTTCCGTAATTCGGAGCTTTCTGCATAAAGGGTTTCCGGATAATGGATCCCATACCTGTACTAGGTAAAATGAAAGGCAAGTTGGGAATATACTACAGGAGCACAGACAAATAAACTAGAGAGTGAAACTAGGTAAAAAATAAAAGGTCAAAAATATAAGCTGACAATACAGAAACTATCTTTCTTGCAACATTAGACTGATAGATGCTAATGTCTACATATATTTTATTCAATAATATAAAACAAACAGGGGGTCTTCAATAACAGGGTTATGGGTTACAGAATAATAATAGCATCAAAAAGCAATGGTGACAAGAGCTCACACTTCAAGGGACACATAGTATAAAAAAAGGAATTACCATAAACACTAAAATGTGGAAAATATGGTCATGGAACTTATGGAACTTGCTAACTTATAATATCCTTATATTTTACAATAGGGGGTACTGTACTTTATTCACTATATACATTTATAATATACATATTTTGTAAATTATATCCTTATAAACAGTGAGTACTGATGTCATTTCTTTCTTTTATTTCATTTCTTTCACATGACTTATTGAAACATGTGTATTATAATAAATAAAGTACCGCTGAGTTCCATGACCTGTATAAAAACAGGTTTTACTTGGTCATGAAACTCCTCGGTTACTTATAATATCCTTATAATTTACAAGAGGGGGATATATATATACGGGTGCATATATCAGTAATATTTAGGGCATGTGCTATATTCGCTTTAGTCACTTCATGACCGTTATAGTGGATCAGGTACATGATCTATTATCCATGATACTTGGGGATTTTCCAGGTAAGGAATATTTCCATAATTTAGATCACCATACCTTAAGTGGAGCAAATGTTCCCACTGATTTTTTTCTTATTCACTATAAAATATCCAGTTTAGTTGAATTTCCTTATAATTAATACCTTAGTGTTTTTGGCTCAGTAGCTCCATGATTTATGTTACATGTGTCAGTTATGGAGGGGAGAGGATAGCCTGTGCTGGGGCTCTATGTTGGCTTACTGGGTTTACTTGTCTTTTAATTTAAGGATAAAAATATAAAATTAAAGAGTACTCTGAACAAATTCTTTAATTGTATATTTGACTTTAAATCCCCTTTAAACAACCCATTTCTATGTATTTTCTGGATTGGTTGTGGTTACAATTATTCTGACTCCTTTCTGGCACAGAAAACTTGCTGGTAACAACTTGATGCATCATGGTTGGCAGTTTACAAAGCTTCTATTGTTAAAGCCCTTCTCTTATGCTGGAATAATATCAATGAATATATACACAAGCCTTAAAAAATGGTAAATGACACATTTGGCATAAACCCACATACACACTTGGGTTGCAGCATCTACATACCATACATAATTACATGCTAAGTGCTAGCTGCTGTAAAAAAAAATAATAAGCAAGGAGATGTGTTGTTGACATGAGTGGAAAAGAGAACTCCTCTGCATGTGCATTTCATTTAAATAACTTGTTAAATCTACTTTCTAAATAAACCACTCATTGTAATGCTGGAGAAATCTTGCATTTTAGTCCTAGAGTACAGAAGCAGCTTTAACTAATTGCCATATAAAGTTAACAAAAACAATTTCCATGGTTGTCCTAGATTTATAAATAACAGAAATGACCAAATTACATGAGAAATAAAATCAGGTCAAAATCTGCCCCAGTCCAGTAATCCAAACCAACAACCAGACCTTTTCTTTTTTTTTTTTCATTCTAATGCCATAAGATGCAACAATGGATTCCTATTGACTGCTATCAGGTGCCATTTTATTACAAACACGAAATATACAGCAAAAAGACAGAGCTTTCCAGCACTCAGAGGAAGGCACAAGGCCAGAGGTGTAAGTTAAAGAAATACGTCTTTGTCATAGTTAAAAGTATAAGTACATCTCCATAGGCCCTACGCGTTTCGTACCCACAAGGGTACAAACACAGTTAGCAGGAAGGTTCCTCTTAAGCTGGTCATACATGGGCCTAATAAAGTCTTTGCCCAGTTTCATCACTCTGCCTCATGTATGTTGCAAGTTCTTAAAGCCACGGAGGCATTTTATTGCCAATAGATTAGCTGCAATAGTGCAAGCTAGAATGCTATATTTATTCTGTAGAATGTTTTACCATACCTGAGTAAAAAGCTCTAGAAACTCTCTGTTTGTTTAGGATAGGAGCTGCAGTAGAAATGTGGTGTGACATCACTTCCTGCCTGAGTCTCTCCCTGCTCTGGGCTCAGATTACAGTAGAGAAGGGAGGGGAGGGGGAGAGGAGCAAACTGAGCATGCTCTTGCCCAGGGCAATGAGGTTTAAGCTGAAGGCAGGAAGTCTGATACAGAAGCCCATGTGTACACAATAGAAGGAAAGAAATGCTGTGTTTCTTTTGATAAGGGACTCAGAGCAACATTACTTTGGGTATTTACTGGTATATTTAGATGGACCTTTCTGATAAGGCTTACTTAGTTTCAACCTTTCCTTCTCCTTTAAGTTCTGCCTCAACTGTATGATGCCAGGTCATTCTAGGCTGACGTACTACGCCTTAGTACATGTCCAATCCACTTGAAACTCCTTTGCATTGTGATGGTGACCATCTACTCTAGATGACACTGAGTAAGAAGGTCAAATTGTATGTGGCCAGCAGATGCACAGAGTCCTTCTGAGACTTGTGGTATAGAAGGCTGACAGCTTGGATAATTCACTTTCTTTCATATGGTGGGACTCCGGGCCATAAAGCAGTTTTGACAAAGTAAGTGAAACTATCTGCAAATGGCAGTTCTTCACCTATCTATCCATAAATCATCCCAATTTGGCAAACTGCATTGGTGGATCAGATATATGATCCTTGCCAGACAGAATTTTCAAATTTGCCAGATCACCCATACATGGGCCAATAAGACTCAATTTGGAAGTACAGAGTAGGCAGCTTTTATAGTCCTAACTGAGCATGGGGACATGGTGGTTCTAGTTACCCTGCCTAAAGGTGGCCATAGCAGTTACGTACAATATTGGGTGCATGTACGGAGGGAGACGAGACAACTGACAGAAGACTTGGATAATGGTCGGCTCATTGAACGGGCAAGCTGGAAAGTTTTAATGAGGTTCCTTCAATATAACAAAGTCAAACAAGTTAATGCAATTGAAAAAGTATATGTGTGTACATGAAATTACATTCAAAATTATGAATGAAAAGATATGCATGTGATGGGGCATGAACAGTGATTTCCTTTGTTTTAATACTTTGGTATTAGCCGCCTGTCCAGCCTGCACTCCGAACAAATGCGACCGCCAGGGTGCAGGCAAACATGGCAGATTTTGGCAAAGAAAAGCAAACCTTTGTTTTTATTTGCAGAAATCCACCTCATGTGCCTGCACTCGGGCCAACACAATTGTTCCGGGTGCGGACAGGACAGGAGGCTAATGCCAGCATAGGGGCTAATAGAGGCTAATTCTCAGATTGTGTATTTCAGCAGGCCGATTTTCAGCCATGTGTGGGATTAGCCTTATTGATAAGAAACAAGCTGGTATATCTGAAGAGAGGCAATCAAAGTAACAAGACTATTTTTCTTCGGGGTATCTTGCATACTGCATATCCTACTTTCCCTAGTTGCACTGTGGTAGTTCAACAATAACATCCAATAAGTGGTAAAGCACTCACAGGTCTTTAAGAATGCAAAAATATTTAATATGTGCAAGATCAAGGTTTCGGTGTAAAACCAAGAACTTTATCAAGATATATTGTATATATAGGGAGCTGTTAAAAAATGCAGTCCTGAGAGGGTAAATTTCCCTAGAAGATTTGAGCAGCAGCAGCAGCATGAATGGCAGACCTGTGATTGGTAAACCTGTCCCTGAAGTTTGTGATATAACTGTATTCTTAAATATAAATACACAGAGATACAAATGTCTAATACAAGATTTGAGGCGCTTCTATTAACTACTGTAATGCGACTATTTTGATACAAGCAGTTTTGAAACATTGTATTATCAGCACTTTGTTAAAAATAGTTACTTTGACACATCATTTCGGTACTGGTCTGTACCAGTGCTCATGTACCATCTTTTCTATATATCTCTTATTGTTTTGTTTTTACACGTTTTGCATGTATATACTTCACGTCAGCAATGTGTAGTGACGTCACTTAAGATCCCTTCCTGCCACTGGGGGTTTTAAATGGTTGCAGTCATTTTGTTTAAGCACTTTGAAAAAGACTAGGGAGCTAGCCGAAACGTTAGGTTTTTGCACCCAGGCATCGTACACCTCTACAAGAATTGTGCCGGCATCCTGTTGCTTATATATATGTGTGTGAGTGTGTGTGTGCGTGTGTATATTATATTTATATATATATATATATATATATATATATATATATATATATATATATATATATATATATATATATATATATATATATATTGTATATATGTTGTATATAAGCATATATACACAATGGAGTTTATAAGGAAATTATTACTTTGCTACAGGTATCAGTGAGTGTATTGGATACCCTGATGCCTCAGGCTCTTTCCTGGGTCTGTCTGTGTCTATGACTATTCTTTTGATCCCAGCCAGAGACTGCAGTGTTATCAGATAACTGTTTTGGCAACTCCCTGTCCCAGCATGTGTCCTTGTACCTGTCTCTTTGACATTAACATTTGACATTATATTCCCACATAAAATATTATATACATATAAAATCTTCCTGGTGAGGCTTATTTCTTACATGAGTATTAAAAATATATGGTAAGGTATATTCACCCAACAAAGCACCAAATGGCCTTATCTAATGTGTTATTTTCATCATGACTGTTTGCTTACGGTCAAATGACAACTGGCACGCCTGATGCATTGACACCACCAATAGCACTGTCATACTGGTTTGGGCAGCTGTCTCTGCTTGCTAATCTCGTTTGTCAAGTTTCTGCAATTTATGACCAGCAGGCATGTTCTGATTTTTTTCCCTTTATCCTGATGTTACCCAGAAAGCAGTCAGAATGACATGTTATTGAACTTCTGCAAATGTTCTCAGACGTTTTTTTGCTAGGGAGAAACATTATTATGGTACATTCTGTTCAAGGAACACATGGGGGACAAAAACTAAAAAACATGAAAGCAATGTAATATCTAGCTCTTGCTAGTCTCTGTTTTCACCAGTGTTTATACACGGCCTATGGAATAATTTGTTCCTTAAAAAATCTCCACTAATTTTTTAAAATGTACTGTTTACTTATTTTGTAAATGTACTGAGATGTAAGTTAGAGAGAGAGAGAGAGAGAGAGAGAGAGAGAGAGAGAGAGAGAGAGAGAGAGAGAGAGAGAGAGAGAGATAATTTTCTAGTATAATGGTGTGAAGGTCCAAATTATGGAAAGACCTGTAATCCAGAAAACCCCAGGTTCCGAGTATTCTGGATGACAGGTCCCATACCTGTATTACAGCAAATAAATCATACAGAACACAGTTGATAACATTCAACAAGTTACTAAGAACATTGACATATATACAGTGGCAGTGATTATGTGTAAGAATGTGTGTGTGTACATTTCTGCTGGAGGTCATAGCTTTCCACTCATCTGCAAGTACGTTTTCAATTTAGAGTTGAGCTGAAATGGGGAACTTGGCACTCAGTTGCAAGACAGGAGGGAGCACAGAGAGATGGATGCATGCAGCATAGATGCTTGGCTCTAAAAATAAAAGACATAGTACACAGAGTTTATAAATATTGTCCAGTCATGTGTTATTCCACCCTCCTTTCCTAATCAGTTAACTGCAAGACAGAGTTGATGTTGACATGTGACCAGTGATGCAGTTTCTTTCAGTTGTTCAAGTCTAAATTGTAAAAGAGTTAAAATAATTCACTTGCTTTGCCATAGCCAGTGTTTCATTATATATTTATATATATATATATTTATGCCCACATTTTTCTGGTAAACAGCAGCATAAATATTAACCCTGTTCTAGGAACAGCCAGTGACACAAATGGGGCAGGTGTGACTGATTTATGGCAGACTTCTGCAAAACACCCTTCTCTTTGTCTTACATTGATACTTTGTACTCCCCAGGAACTGACCTTAAGTTTCTACCCAGCTTTCCTTTCGTAAATAAGAAACAAGACAAGAACAGGTGCTAATCTGTTGCTGTAAAAATCTTTTTTCCTATTGTATGGCATTGCATTCCTACTGTTACAGCAACACAATGCAATTTCCCGCAATAACAAGTTATGTACTGAAGGTTTTGTCTTTGTTTTCATACAGCAAAAGTAACTAAGCGTATAACAGTGATCTTTGTACAATGCCTGCTGGAGAATGAGTAATTTAGTGCTGGTCACAGCAAATATCTAAAATTGTTAAAAACAAATGTTAAAAAAGATCATATTGTGGGATTATAGAACAGTATACCCTTAACCCCATCTACTCCACAGTAAGGATAATTAAATGTGAACTATCTGTTTGGCAGTTATGTTCTTGCAAATAGTAAAGACGACTGGTGGTGGATTCCACATTGTTGTGTCTTAGTACACACGACATGCACCCTTTAAAATAAGCTCTACAACTGTCATATAGTTGTGGATCCACTTATATATAAACATTATTAATATGCAAAAAAGAAATGTATTTAACCAATAATGTATGCCCTCATACTTTATCGAAGAAATGAAAATAAATTAATAGTAAACCTCCATAACAGATGCACTTTCCCTTTAAAGGCCACTAATTGTATTTATATAATATTGTTAGTCTACTATAGCCACAATAAATAAATGATTGTACCCTAAGTGATTTTTACAATGAGACCGGTATTATTAGATTTGAACAGTATGGCAACTGTCTGAATACAGTGTAATAATGAAAATAAGCAAGGAGTCTCCCGTGACATCATTCCACCATATGTAGTTACAGACAATGTTTTGGGGTGTACTCCTTTGTAAAACAAAGGGACAATGAGGTACACCCCAGAAGCCTTGGCTGTAGCAGCATATGAAAACTCACCATAACAACCAGATTCTTTCTGGCTATTAATGAATGTGCTCCTCCCTGTTGTCTTTGCAGCTCCTTGTCCAGATCACTCCCTCCCTGGCTTATGGTCTCTTCTGTAAAGATTTACTATCACAATCCAGCATTCTGTGTCTTGTTTACAGTGCTCATTTGACCTCCCCTATTGGCTCATGCTTATAAATAGCATTTACTAACCTAGTCAGATCTGCATCTTCATGTGCTGCTTACAAGCTGCCTAAATTGATCACTCCTTATACAGAATCATGTGCACTTCAGAAAATGTTTATCTAAAGTGCACATGATTTGATGTAAGTAATCAAGTAGACAATTTGTCTACAATTTGCATCTGTTTCTGCCTGTAAACTCTTGCCACTGAGGAGCTGATGAATTGGTAAAATGGGGGCATAGTAGGCTAGAGTATTATAATAAATCTTGAATCAGTGCAAGGACGGCTGAAAAAATTGCTAAATGAAAAAAGCTGCAGTAGCATCCTCCCTTCAAGTGCTGATAAGAAGAATTTGATATAAGTCCTTAAATGCTGAGCTGCTGATACTATTATGTTACAGATCCAAAAGAGAGGACTTAAAGATATAGTACAAAAATTATTTTCCAAGATTGCAGAATTAGGTAGTTATTTATTAGAGATTGAGTTGTGTTTTCGCAAAAAATTTGAGTTTGTCAAGGGTAGTTTCAATAAAAATGTGAATTTTTCAGGATGAAAAAAAATAATTTTTTCGAGATTTATTAGCCCAAATCCGAAAATACTCCAGCTAAAACCTATAGAAGTCATGTAGAAGTCAATGGCTTTAACCATTTGAAGGTTTTTTTGTCTTTTGATTTTTTAGGGTTTTTACGGTGGTTTGTGATTGATAACTAGATAAATTCGAGATATTCAAGGGTTTTTAGCCAATAACTCGACATTTTCCCCTGATAGCATTTAATCGTGTTTTTTTACATTTGTTTTTTTTTAATAAATAAGCAAACATTCGAGTTGTGAGTTTATTCGAGGTAGGAAAAACCTCACAAACTCAACCTTTGATAAGTAACCCCCTTAAAGTGTGTATATCTAGAACTGTTGTGTTCTCTTTAGTTCTCTGTAATGTCACCAGTAAAACATTTTGACAGTCATTAAAATTAAACACCTCCTTTTTAAAACTGTTTGCTCCACAGAAAAGAACTAGAAAATATTCAGAAAAGGGTAACCAGGCAAATTATGGAAATGGACAATATAAAAACTTAGAAATGTATTATGGCATATGATAAATGCAGCAGCGGATTACCATATGGCAATCCTGGCGGTCGTCTATGGCCTGTGATTTCCAGGCGGCCCAGTAGTGTGGGGTGGACTTGCTGCTGAGGAAATTGGGGGGACACTGCCCAGGGCCATCCCAGACATTGGTCCATCCTTTATGTACAGATATATACAAATTGCTATAAAAAATATGCCTAACAAGGTTAAAGTGGGAACAAAAAAAAAGTTTCACAGTGTCACTTTACTGATTGGTCAAAGGCAAAAATCTTATTGGTGTACCATCATTACCATACGGGAGTACTACTCTCAAGCAAGGGACCTTGAGTATAACAAGCAGCCAATAAAGGAAGTAACCAAGTAATCTTGTGCTTTGTTTATTTCGGGAAAGTGAACAAGCAGAACACAAACCCACCTCTATATGGCACATCACAAGAAAAACCTCTTCACTAAAGGTATCAGCTTTTTATCAGCAAGTTACATTGGAACATCTGTTCCTATGGAAAATTAAACCAGACAAGGAAAGAAATACATACAGCTTCAGACAGCTTGTGGTAATATGAGAGTTGAGATGCTTTTAGGGATTTATGATGTTCCGGATCCAAAGGCTTTAAGATCCTTTAACTACTATTTGTGTACTGTGCTGTGTTTGCAGCTAAGTAAATAAACAGCAGCTTTATTAATCTGTAAAACGAAACATTTCATATGTATTTTAATTGGTTATGAGGAAAAGAAAAACACCTTCTCAGAACCTTTACAAAATCAATGCATGGCTCATTTATCACAGGGGTAAAACAGGTACAGGTGCATTTTCCACAATGCACCTGGACCTCAGGAATGGCATCTCTATATGCAGCCCTGCTAGGTACCTGAAGAAGAGGCTGCAGATGGGTGGGACGTGGGGAAGATCTGCCAAGACATGGGCTAAACATAGCAAAAGATTCTAGAGAGATACACTTTTGGGAATTATCTGCCAACCATTTGTTCTGTAGGCATTTCTGATACTATAGTACAGAGTTTGGTCACTTAGAACTGCTATTATGGGGCCTTTCACATGGACCATGGGTTTGTCAATTTATTTGTAAATGAAAGGTGTTACCCCATTTTTTCTGCTGAATTAAGTCACTTAAATACATATAAGTAAGTCAGCCATGGGTATTGGTCATATCACATTTATAGAAGGTAGGCATTTCTGTGAGACAACTTTAATAATTATTCATATGCAAAAAATCTATGAGTGCAGATGCCAACAAAAAAAAACAAGTAGTTTTCCAGAACAGTTGTCTCCATGATTTGGTTATCTTACAAGAGTAAAAGAGAATAGACTCACCGAATTATGGAACAAATGTAATTCTCCGTTTACATACACATCTGCAAATGGTAAGAACCAAAGTTCTGATTCCCATTGGAGGAGTAACAACAGACTATTGATTCTATTAAAGGAAAAGTATTGATCCCTTGTTAAAATGGTCAATTCCAAACCAAATCAAAACAAATGCACTACATGTGAACCTATTTAAAACCATCTATATTGCAGTAGAAGCATGCACAGCTGAGGCCAATTCATACCAGACTTCAGTCTTTCATGCTCCCAGCATGATGTAAGAACGTTTGGGGGTATATTTATCAAAGAGTGAAGTTAATAGTGAAGTTCCGCCACTAGAGTGAAATTCCGCCACTCTCCATTCATTTCTATGGGATTTTTATAGGCGTATTTATCAAAGGGTGAACTTTCAGTTTCACCCATTCATAAAAACGCCTTTCAAAATCCCATAGAAATGAATTGAGAGCTGAGGAATTTCACTCTAGTGGCGGAACTTCACACTTTGATAAATTTACCCCTAAGTGACTTGAGATGGCACCAGCCTGGGAACAGGTACAGCAAACAGGACACTACGGTGGGCTCCCCTGGTGCAGTTTGGGAAGGGAGGCAAGTAGAGGTGGTGGCCTATGGTTTAAACAGACGTTAGTCCTCCTTTAAGCATGGGACAGCATTTACAGCAGTAACTTCCACATAAGCAGCTGTAACTGGAGTCAATATGACCTCTGCAACTGTTATATCTGCTTATTAAATTCTACTTCATATAGCAAAGTTATCTGCACTGCCACAAGAGTTACTCTCTGCTCTGTGACCCAACATTTCCATTGAATAGTGATTATGTACAACAAGTATTTATTCAGTAGAGTTGGTCAGAGAACAGTGGAATCAATGAGGACCTCAGTGCTTCAATCCTACTTGCTTTTCTTCAATGGTTCATCAGCATTCAGCACACAAGAAGTATGCCTGCATAGTCCTAGCCTGCATTGGTTTTGGGTAAACCCAGCAGCAGATTTACTTCCAGATCAGTCATAGGCAAGGGCCCCTGACCACTCTCTCCCCTATCTGATTGACACATGTTCAGGAAAGTCTTTGTCAATCACCTAGGACAGTGGTACCTCCCCGGTTTAAACATAATTAACTGGTGGTGGGGAGAGGGATTAAAAAAAAAGTGTAATTGGTGGGTCTCATATATAGGCCATCCCCATACCTCCCAACATTTAAAAATTAGAAAGATGGACAAAATAATTCGTAAATTTATTTACCCATGTACATTTTATGGCCACACCCTCTAAATACCACAAACAAAATTTGGCAGGTTATAGAACGTCTGAACACATTTCTGGGTGTTTTAGGGTCTGGTTTTATGTGTTATTCCAGTTTTTCTAATGAAGGTGAATTGCCCTTTAAGCTGAGACCTGCTTATCTTAAAAAGTTACAATTATATCTTTGCTTATCTTAAATTATTACAAATGTATCTAAGTGCAGCTGCCAAGTATTCTGGGCTATCTGCCAAAAAGCCTCTTATTTAATTACATTTCAGAAACGTTGTATCTTTTTCTGGCAAAGGAGATCAAAGAGAAACTCGGTACATTTCAGTAACAATCTGGGACTGCGGGTTGAGCTGTCAAAATTATAACAAAATTATAACAAAATTATAACATAGTTATATTATGTAAGATATTCAGTCATCATAAAATAATTTGCTTTACTGTACTGTATTTGTATTTGCTCTGCACATATTTATCTTTCTTCTCTCCTACACTCTTCTAGTGTAGTATGCATTCTGCTGTCAGTAAAGGGTATAATCAGTAAAAGTGTTCATATATTTTTTGAGACATAAACCAAGGGTACTCCATATATGGAAGGTGTGACCTTCAGCAGCAATCTCTTGCTTATGCAAGCTCTTCTCTGTTATGTTACATTAGAGTTTGTAGAAAAGTACAGAAACTCCCACTGATGCTATATAACCCTGCTTTTATTATTTGACACAAATGCCCTTTCATGTAGTTCTCCCAATATCTATTCATTCAGGTTCTCTAATACTCATAGTGGACTATTAGTGGCACTACTGGCCACATTACTGCTCTTTGGTGAAGCTTTAGCTATTCCCACTACATATAAAAATATGTTGTACTATTACAGACTCTACAGTGCATCTACTACTCTAATTGTCTATCTCTCATTCACTGGGTCCCCCAAGCCCAGCCTTGTTACTACCTTCTTTTCCCATTATGATGCTGTGACAAAGAGGTTAAACAACAATTTATAGATCCAACTGCTTCCATGGAATATAATTCTGCAGATCAATATCCCTGGGTACAATAATCCCAAGGGAAGGTAATTGTTGCCTGATTATCTTCAGTAAACATAATTCACTGCAGGTATGGATGCTGCAACATCAGCACACTACAGAGTAGAACAGTTTTCCTCAGAACGTTTGACTGCCATGCATAAACAGAAGCTAAGTAAGCTATTTTTTTATTTTATTTTTACTAGACCTTACACACTGCCTTCAGGAACATACAAACATTTTTGAGGATAATAATGTTCATTGTCCAACAACAGCATAAGTCTGGCAGAAAGTCAACTATACTTTCTTTATCACAGTTCACGTTAATCTCCCTAACTACTTAATGGACTGCTTTAGGAAACAGGGCTTTTTTTGTGCTTACAAAAGCAGGCTGCAAATAAATACACATATACTGTGTTTATATGCTTACGTTTTGGTGAGAGTTCCAAAAGCAACCCTATATTCTAGTGTATTTTGGACACGTATGAGAAAGTGGAAGTACAAGAAAATGCTGCATCTGTTAAAACACCTTAAGCAGATGCAATAATGCACGACTCTGAACATTCACCAGTACAACCAAACAGAAAATAAAGGAAACAATTAGCTGATGCATTTAGGTGCTCTTAAAGGGGTGGTTCACCTTTAAGGTAACTTTTTTATGTTATAGAACGGCCAAGTCTAAGCAACTTTTCAATTGATTTTCATTATTTATTTTTTATAGTTTTATAGTTATTTGCCATTTTCTTCTGACTCTTTGCAGCTTTCAAATGGGCATTCATGTCCCCTTCTAAAAAACAAATGCTCTGTAAGAGCTACAAATGTATTGCTATTGTTACTTTTTATTACTGATCCTTCTATTCAGGCCTCTCCTGTTCATATTCCAGTCTCTTGTTCAAATCAATGCATGGTTGCTAGGGGAATTTGGGCCCTAGTTACCAGATTGCTTAAAATGCAAATTGAAGAGCTGCTGAATTAAAAGCTAAATAACTCAAAAAACTTCAATAATAAAAAATGAAAAAACAATTGCAAATTATCTCAGAATATCACTTTCTACATCATTCTAAAAGTTAAGGTGAACAACCCCTTTAAACCTTTGTCTGAAACGCACAAAGAAATGTCCGTCTAAATGCCCTTGCTGGACAAGCAACTCTTTGCTAGTCAAGTGAGACTAACCAGGTGGTGGTGAGCTGTTTGCTGAGGGCTAGGTAGTCTTAACATAATACACAAAAGCCATGAATATCTTGTAAATTATATAGTGATTAAAGTATGACAAAAATTACATCACTACTCACCGTTTATAAACGATGACATGACTAGTCACCGTTTATATAGTGAATAAAGTACCCCCTCTTGTAAATTACAAGGATATTATAAGTTACCGAGGAGTTTCGGCCTCGTGTTTTTATATGGTCTTGAAACTCCTCGATAACTTATAATATCCTTATAATTTACAAGAGGGGGTACTTTATTCACTATATGATTAACAAGATATTCATAGGTTTTGTGTATAATATAGTGGATAATGTACCCCCTACTGTAATTCATAAAGATATTATAAGTCACCAAGGAGTTATGTGACCATATAAAGGTCACATAACTCTGAGATGACTTCTGATATCTTTATAAATTTCTAGTAGGGGGTACATTATGCATTATAATCTACATTTTGTGGGGGTTCGGGAGGGGGAGTTGGAGGGGTCGGTGTCGAAATTTTGGTCGCCAAATTCTGGCGAGCAGCATCTAACTCCAGCGCGCTGCGTCAAGTTTGTCGTCCTGGGGGCCCCTGTTATAAACGTCTCGTTCTGACGTCAGAACGGACCGTTTAAAAGGATATAATTTACAGTCTGGTCCCATAGGGAAATGACCAGACTGTAGATTATATACTTATAATCGGTGACTAGTCATGTCATCATTTATAAACGGTGAGTAATGATGTCATTTTTGTCACATGACTCACTAAAACTTGTGTATTATAATAAATAAAGTACCCCTAGTTGAAAAATATGAGGATTTTAGAAGTTACCTCGGAGTTCCATTGAACTGCACAAAAGCACAAGGCCTTTGGCTGTGTGCTTTTATATGGTCATGGAACGCCTTGGTGACTTATAATATCCTTATAATACACAAAAGCCATGAATATCCTGTAAATTATATCCTTATAAACGGTGAGTTCTGATGTCATCAGTTATAAACGGTGAGTTCTGATGTAATTTCTGTCACATGACTCACTGAAACGTGTGTATTATAATAAATAAAGTACCCCCAGTTGTAAAATATGAGGATATTAGAAGTTACCTCGGAGTTCCATGACCTGTATAAAAACACGAGGCCGTCCTGAAACTCCTCGGTAACTTATAATATCCTTATATTTTACAAGAGGGGGTACTTTATTCACTATATATTTTACAATAAGGGGTACTTTATTCACTATATAGCACCTGGAATCACCTCAAATCCGATTATAAATTATTCAAATAATTTAAAATCTGGGAAATAATTTTCCAGAACAGTTTATTTATATAAAGACAAATGACTTCTGAGTAAAATGCTTCCACTGCAGAACGGCACAACGCACATAGCTTGAATACAGTGCATCTGTCAGGACAACCTAACAAAAAACATGGATGGATACATTCCAGAGGTCTCTGCACACTGAAGTGGAGCACAGAGGCCCGTGGACAAAGTGAAAAAAATGGGGGATTGCACCATAATGTACACTTTTTGGGGGATTGTAAGAGAGCTCTTTTGCCTGCATATGCTTAACAGACAAAGGTTAAATGACATGGCTAAAATAGGTGTAATCTAGTCTAATTTATTGTAGTGTTGAGCTGTGCGCACCAACCCCCCCCCCTCCTTGCCCTGTTCCCCAAATACATCTTCCACTTCCTATCATCATGAATTTATATAGTGCAAGCTGTGAAGTATTTTACAGTCCTGATTGTCGCTTTATGTAGTTATACACCCAATATTACTATACTAGCCAGTGTCGGACTGGGACACCAGGGGCCCACCCAAAAACCTTAGACTAGGGGCCCACCAAAAAACCTTAGATCAGGGGCCCACTCTCAGTAATATTATAATTACTCTCCTCACGGAACCTCTATTCTGCGAGTCTCTTTTCTTTACATGCTATAATCTATTATTCAAGCTATTTAGTCTCTTTGTCATAGAAATAGGTAATGGCCATGAAATATGCCGAATGTTTTGAAGCAGAAGGGCCCACTGACACCTGGGCCCACCGGGAGTTTTCCTGGTATCCCTGTGGGATAGTCCGACACTGACATTAGCCCATATTGGATGTAGTTATACACCCAATTAGGGTTGCCACCTGGCAGGTAAAAATTATGCTTGACACCAATGTTATTAATAGGAAAAAAACGTCAAGAATATAGGAAGCCCGGTATTTCTTTCCAGAAAATGTGCCAACCCTACACCCAATATGGGCTAGTATAGTAATTCTTTAAATTCATTTGAATCAAAGTCCTATTTAATAACCGTTCCAAGTACTACAAACGTACACCTGATATAATAGACCATGGGAAATGTGTATTTGTGCTCAATCGTGTGAAACACAAACGTTTAAAAAAAAGCCACATTTTTGCAAAGTATTTATATATTTTTTTATTATTATTCAACCATGTGTCACACAGTTTCCTGATTCTGAATAAAGCAGAAAGACAGCTGTCCACCACCATAAATGACTTAGTCACGACGATACAATATAGTAAGACAAAAACGTGCTTAGAGAGGCCTTGTAACCCCCTGAAGCATAATAGTAAGCCCGCCTCTGATTGGCTTCCTGTTACCACGTGATGTTCCCGTGCTATACACACAGCTTACTCAGAGACTGCCTTCTGGGGGTTTCGCCTTCGTCAGCAGCCTAGACCTGGCCAACCCTCTGACTGTAAAGACAGTTCGGGAAGCAGGCAGGGAGCAGAGATAGACAAGCGTCTGCTCTCCGAGGGTCAGACACATCGGGAATACATCGCTGATATTGTTACCCGAATCAGTCGCAAATCGCCAAGGCTTTCTGTGTGTCGCTGGCTCGCCATTTTCAGAGGTGGAGGAAGGATTTAAGGGGGAGGGAATCTATTAAACAAGAGAAGTGTTGTTTCGGCAAACAAAGGACAGCACACAGAAGTGAGACACAGAGAGAGTGTGGCTTTAGCTTCGTTTCCAGTTCTCACGGAGTGAAACGCCGCGTAAGTGTTCTATTCCGCTTTATCATTATGGCACGGGACCATGGAATATGTAACTAGGTAACCTTCAGCTGCTATCGCGGGACTACAACTACCAGCATTCCCCTACAAGCAGAATTGGCCCGGGGTATGCTGGAACTTGTAGTCTCACGAGTGTAATAGCGACGAAGACTGTCTGTACCATTAACATAAGGTGGGGGGGGGGGAGCTATCTGTGTCCAGCGTTTCGATTGAATCTCCTGCATGAAATTTAGGTTAAAGGTTATTTGGCCCCCTATAGCGGTAATGGCAACTTCCGGCAGCACAGGGGTTAAGTGGCTGTGTTTTTCACTGGGAGAGCCTTATAAGGCCAGAACCATGGGCAGGAGGGAGGGGGTATACGAGTAAGGGAAGGTGGTGTTACCGGGAGAAGGGAGGGGGACAACGAGACTGATCCGGGTTTTGTATAGTAAGTGTAGAAGCCGATTTGGGCCGAGACCCGTAGACAGTGTTTGACAGGGACAAAGAATAACGTGCCGCGTTAGGGTCTATCTGTGTCACCCACCTCTCATTCCTGTATGGCATGGCCCTGGCTGACTCAGGTCTGGCTGATGTAGTGACACTGCTATTTAGGGAGCGCCGCCATTGCCTCTCTATTTCCCTTCTCATGGGTACTATTGATATATTTAATGTCTCGGGTGGTAGTGCCTTCCCCTGTGTTACTTACAATGACTCAGTGCTTTTGTACAGGCCGGGCTGCCTGAGGCCTTACTGTCTCGGTGAAGGGTGGGGGGAGACCATTGAGGGAGGATCACAGGGGGGTGGAGACAGAGGAGGGGGAAACATCTTTTTATTTTTCCACCTACCAGTACAGTTTTACTTTTTTCTCTGTCCTGTTTTGCACTGGGTTTCCTGTCTCCATGGTAGAATAAGGTCAGCCTCCTTTGTCTCCAGCACACCAGGCCCAGGCTCCTCCTTTTCTTTGTTTTTGAGGACAAATAGTGTTACTTCAGGATGTCAGGACTGGAATGTAACCATTTCATGAGAACAAACACATTTGTCACTTATCGTCAACATGGACACCTGACTTCATTTAATAGGCACATCCCATTCGTTCACTCCATGTGCTCAATTTGGTCACACGTGACCTTTTTCTTTTTGTACTAACTCAGAAATAGTAAGGTCATAATACTGTCACACATGCCCATATATTACCCCCTCGTGTCTGGATGGTGCGGGGCCTCTCCAGCTGACTAAAGCTATCCAGTAACTCAAACATTGGGAATATTCCTCAGGCTACTTTAATCCGTTACACTGACTACTCTATGAACCACTTAAAGGAGAAGGAAAGGCTGTATTTACCAAAAGTTAGGCACCCCCAAGTGATTGTATATACTTACCTAACACCCAGGACTGGTACTCCTATCCACAGAAAACTGCACCGGTCCAGGGGGTTCTTCCAGCGAGCACCCGGGGTGATTGGATTCTTAATTCTATTCATGCACATAGAGCGAAACGTCTAACTTTAACTAAGAAGTCGGCTATTTCGTTCTACTGTGTCTGCCCCGGGAAATTTAAAGAAAGAAGGAGGAGGAAGCTGATTGCTCCATGGTGCTCACTGGAAGAACCCCCGGACCAGTGCAGTTTTTTCCTGATAGGTGCACCGGCCCTGGGATGTGAGGAAATACATACATATATATATAATCACCTAACTTTTGGCACCCCTTAAGTGGGGCACCGTGCAATTTGAAATAATTTTTAAGTAAATTGCACACTATTTTTAGAGCAACAAATGCCTGTTGTAATTACAAGCTATTTAAAAAATGTACAAATGTATTTGAACTGCTTTACAAGTCCTTGGGTAACAGCAGTGCAATTACCTTAATGAAAGAGTTCCATTAACTTAAATCACTGCACTTCTGTATTTATCTCTATGGCTCTTTACTGGTTCCCAGCAGCAGTTCAGGGACAAGGTGCAGATGATGTCCATAGGACATATGCCTTTACCCTGGGTCCAGCAGGAACAGAGCATGTCGAATACCCACAAGGAGGCTGGGCAAACAGAGGGGCTGGAATTTGGGGAGTGCTGTTCCAGTGGAGGACTTTGGGCTTAAGCTGGCATTTGAAATGACTTAAAAATTTCTTTTAAGTTCATGTTCTTATAGGGTTCATTTGCACTTGATATTAGAAACTTTCACCTGATAGAAATTGCTGTTGATTCAGTTGGCCTTTGCGTTTTTTTGTTTTTTGTTTTAAAAAAAAAAGTGGTAAATATTCATCATCATGGCAATGACACCCGGAGCATTTTGTTGCCCTTGGGCGGCAAAATGTCTCTTGTTTCTTTCCCGCAAAAAAAAAACCAAGAAAACTTGGGGTTACTTCAAAAAGTAGACGTGCCGCAATTGTTTCCCCACTGGCAATTTGCAGTTTAGCCCGTGGGAAGTTTCTTGCGTGTGGTAACAAATGTTTATCCCGGGCTACAAAATATCCCCAGTGCCATTGCCCTTAATCAAGCTTAGAAATCTTAGCTCAGGTATTTGACAAAACACTGTAGTAAATCCACTTCAAGTAGCACTGTGCCATTCTGTTTTTCCTATTAAAACCGTTAAAGGAAATGTAATCGCACATTTAAGGAACAGTAACACCAAAAAAATTAAATTGTTTTAATGAAATGCCAATATAATGTATAATGTACCCTGTTAAAATGGGTGTGTTTACTTTAGTAAGACTACTATAATTTGTATAAACAGGCTGCTGTGTAGCCACGGGGCAGCCAATCAAGCACAGGGTACACAGTAGATAACAGATTGGTTCTGAGGAATCCCATTGTATACAAAAGAGCTTATGTTATCTGCTGTGTATCCTGGGCCTTTTCTTCTTTTTCAGCTTTGAATTGCTGCCCCCATGGCTACACAGCAGATGGTTTATATAAACTATAGTAGTGTTTCTGAAGCAAACACACAGCTTTTACCAGTGCAGGGTAACAATATTCTCATTACTACAAAACACTTTCATTTCTTGGTATTACCATTCCTTTAAGTGGGTTTTTTTGGACTTACTACATGAGATGATAATGTTTGGCTTTGTAATTTGGTGGCCTGGTCTTTCACATGTTAAGGGCATCAGCTGATGTCACAACAGTTTTTGAATTTTTACCAAATATTTGTGCCTATTTTCCAGACTCCGTTTACTGGATTATATTTCAATCCTGGTTTATCTCTAGGTCTGAGCACATGTGCCAGTGTATAAGCAGACGCATGCTCATGATTGGCTGGTTAAAGCTGGCCATAGACGCAAAGATCCGATCGTATGAATCATCGTACGGTCAGACTTCCCCATCTTCTAAGTTCAGATCGTACGAATTCTCAATTCGTACAATCTGAACTATGCGTCTATGGCCAGTTTAAGAGACAAATGGTTTTATTTCTACAGTATCTAATCATCCCTATGATGCTGTGATAAAGAGATCTCTGTTGGCAGTCTGTAATACAGTAAGTGTATGTGTTGCTTTTCCTTGCTATATAGGAGATGGCAGGCTCCATTCTATAAATAGAAGCTGATTTCAGAGGCCCCTGTTGACTAGGTTTTGTGTGTCTGAGCTTGCAGATCAGCCTGTCACATTGCAGCCTTGTGACAGGCGGAATAAAGAACCCACCCATGTGACCTAAGCTGCTGAGAAATAATGCAAGCAGGACACAGTGCATTATCATTGGTTGCTTTAGAGTTGGGTAGGATAGAGGAATTAAATATTTTTGTCCATGGGAAAGGTATCCTTCTATTAACCATGCTATTTCTAATTAGCAAATATTTAGGGCACTGCAGTGTTTTTATGTGCTTTACACAGATTATTACAGCTGCCCACCTGCACTCCATATTCAACTGCATGGTGTTTATAATTCATGTTCTACGGCTGCTTGTGCTGCTAACACATTGTAGCAATGAAAAAAAATCCAGTGTTCCATTAAGAGCATGGCTGTTCCATGCCTAACGCAAACATAACACGTAAGAATGCTAGTCAGGTGAGGGGTGTTGCTGGGGTGAGCAGTAAATGGCATGCACTTCTGAATAGTTGGTATTTTATATATGGAGTGTCAAATATTTGTTGGCTTACTTGTTTCAGGACTAGATTCACAGTAAAGTGATAATGCCATACAAAGAATTCTATGGATACCTTGAGCAGGCTAGGCCCAGGGCCTTCCACTGAACATGATTTGCATAATTGAATTACAACTGTTTATATGTTTAGGCTGCTGACTTTCTACCAGTGATGTGGCAAAATATTAACTTGACTGAAGTGCATATATGAGTCTGCCACCCTTATTTATAAAATGCCGAACTTTGGCACATGATGTTTCTTTAATTGTGTTGGTCTCAATAACTAAATCATTAAGAGAAAATAACATACAGTATAATTGTTGTTCTGTACTAGATTAGCTTAGTCTAACTGTATGCATTATTGGAAGAGAAGTGCGCTTGCATCCAAAGTTATTTATTTAGCATGTGAACTGAGATATATACAGTTTTAAATTAGAAATTGATCAATGCACACTTAAGTGCAGTTATATTTAGATCGGCAATTGATTTTGGCCAAATTCCATGTTTTAATGCTTCCTTTCTTCTGATTATGTTTACAGCATAGAGAAATGGCTCAGGAGACAAACCAGACTCCAGGACCCATGCTGTGCAATACAGGATGTGGTTTTTATGGGAATCCTAGAACAAATGGAATGTGCTCCGTTTGCTATAAAGAACACCTTCAAAGACAGAACAGTGGCAGAATCAGTCCAATGGGTAAGTGGGTAACATAGTTTACATTAAACGAATGGATGCTGAACTTTTGAAAGTGAATGCAGAGGCTGGAATAAATCTTCTGTTCTGTTAAAGGGGTTGTTTACATTTAGGGGGTTATTTAGTAAAGGTCAAGTTGTTTTTCCTGAGTTTTTCAAGGGTAGCTTGATTTTTTTTTGGTGGGGGGCTTGAATTTTTCAAGATTTATTATGCCCCGAAGCTGAAAAAAGCTTCAATCTGAAAATACTCCAGCTAAAACCTGTTGGTCATGTCAATTGGCTCATTTTGATGTTTCTAGCCATCACAATTTTCAGGTTTTTTTTTCGGTGGTTTGTGCGCGAAAACTCTTTCAAATCAATTTGAGCTAATTGAGGTTTTCTTTCGCAGATAACTTGATCAATTCAAGTATTCCAGTTTTTTACATTCAAGGTTTTTTTTTTTCATAAATAAGCGACATTTAAGTTGTGAGTTTATTTGAGCGATAAAAGACCTCACAAACTTGACCTTTCGATAAATACCCCTTAAATATAAAATTTTTGTATGATGAAGGGTGATAATCTAAAACGATTTGCAGTTGTTGGTTTTTTTGTGGTTTTTGAGTTATTTAACTTTTTTATTCAGCTTCAGCGGCTCTCCAGGTTGCTAGTTTGGTATTCTGGTTGCTAGGGTCCAAATTACCCTAGTAACCATTCATTGATCTTAATAAGAGACCGGAATATGAATAGTAAAGGGTCTGAATAGAAATATGAGTAATAAGTATAAATAAATGTGTAGCTTTCCAGAGCATTTGCTTTTTAGATGAGGTCATTGAACCCCATTTGAAAGTTGGAAAGAGAAGGCATATAACTCAAAAAGGCCAATGGAAATGTTGCTTAGAATTAGCAGTGCTGTATCATACTAAAAGTTAAATACAAAAAGTTAATTTAAAGGTGAATATGCTTGACCCACAAAGTTATCCATTTAGTGTCCAGTAGCCCTTTATTAACTCTTCTGATTTTGTAGCCATCCCAAAAGAAGCCCTTTGGTATTCCCCAATAGAAGCCGTTGTATTTTATTTTGGCCTGCAGGATCTCTGGGCTATACTCTCTGGGCTATAATATTGAAGTGTAAGAATATTCTGCATTATCAAGCATCCCAACCCCTTGCTGTATATTTTACTATTTAACATACACCTTGCTTCTTAATTACTCTTTCAACACAAGTTTAAAATGCTTCTTGAACAGAGGGGAACTTTATTTCATCAAAAGTGCTAAAAAAAATGCATTGTACTTGCATTCTAAGGTTTACGACATTAATATAAACCCCTGACTGTAGCATTAGTCTTGTCTGGCACATTAGGCCAGACAAGACTAAGACAGGCTAGCAGTATTGGACTGTTTCTGTTTGTGGGGCATTTAATGATGGTTTGCTATTGGTAGTTCTCTACCATGTTTTATATGTTTCCATAATCTAGTTGAAGTAGCAGAAAATAGACACTATTTTTTTTTTTTTTTATACATTTATAGCTTCATCTGTTTGGTAGATTGGCATATCTATATATTGGTGACTATACAAGAGCCTATTCCATCTGCTGTTTTGTTTCACTCTGACAGTACTTCATTTGTTACATCTGAAATATGGAGCATTTCAGGATTAACAGTCTGTTCAGAACATGGTCTGTCTCTCTCTGTCAGATTTCACAGTTGATCCAATCAATGTTGCATCCCTTGAGGGTTGAAATAGAGTGAGATCACAGTGGGAAATAAGAAGTGCACTGCTCTCCAAACAGCCCCATGAATCATAGAATTATGAATTGGACCTGGGTCTGTAAAGTGTGGCACAGCCGTACTTTTTTTTCTTAAAAGGTATGTAAAGTCGAAAAATTAAATTCCTTTAACAGGCCCACTGCCTAGAAAGAAACCTATATTCAATATACTACCATAAAAAAATTCTGTACCCTTTTCATAAAAATCATGATTTTCTGCGCTCCAGCTCCCCCTTCTCTCCACGTGCACAGACTTCAGCCTGCATTAATTCCTAGCCCAGTCGGCCAGCCAGTGGTTGCTTTACTTCAAAACAATCTCCCCTCCTCCGAGGTTTTGTACTATATCAGTTGAAGCAGCTCACAGGGGTTTGCTTTAGAATCGAACAGATAAATCAACCCGAAGTATCTCTTATCATTTTTAAGTAAAGCAGCTGCAGCCAGCCGGCCTTTTTGAGGAATTCATGCAGGCTGAGGTTCGTGCACTTAGAGAGAAGGGGAGCTGGAGCACAGAAGATCATGGTTTCTATGAAAACTATACAGATTTTTTTAATAAAAGCAAAATGAAGATAGGTTTATTTTTAGGTAGTGGACCTGTTAAAGTAATTTTTACTTTTTTGACTTTACATCCCCTTTAACCACTGTTTGTACTGTTTTTTTGTGCCTGTAGTGCTTCACTACTGCCATGACACACACACATATAAAGACTTTTTCCAGTTACACTCTATTTTCTATGTTAACTGTTTTTCTAATATTGAAGTGTAAATCTTATTTTTACCTTTCTAAAACAGCTCTGGGGCCCACCCTGTTAACTGTTCTAAATGGATACATTTAGTTGATACATTTCTTATCTTTGTCCCTGCTGAACGGAATCACTGGGTTTCATTAAAGGCAGCTGTTATTGATACAAAAGTTGCTAATACTCCAGAGATGCTGCTGAGAAATGGATCAACTAAATGTTGCAAAATTGTAGAGCAGTAATCCCCAACAGTAGCTCGTGAGCAACATGTTGCTCTCCAATCCCTTGGATGTTGCTCACAGTGACCTCAAAGCAGATGCCTACTTATTAAAAAACTAAGTATAGTGCCAAGTAGAGCCTTCTGCCAGTCCACATAGGGGCTACCAAATATCCATTCACGGCCCTTATTTGGCACCCCAAGGAACTTTTTCATGCTTATGTTGCTCCCCAACTCTTTTTACATTTGAATGTGGCTCATGGGTAAAGAAGGTTGGGGACCCCTGGTTTAGAGTCTGCACCTGGATCACTGAGCCGCCAGACTCATACACCAGAGACACAAACATTCAACTTTAAACTTAGATTTAGGGGGAAAAAAATGTGGAGAGTAATTGAAAAAAGTCTTTATTTCTGGTGAACTATTTGAACTATCTAAAACCAACTGAACCGAAAAAAGTGTTTAAGGTGAACAACCCCTTTAAAAACATAAAAAAAAATATATTTTTATTATAGTCTTGTTAATTCAAGGGTACACTTGAAAATATTTTGCCACTTAAATGCATCCATACATCAGCCACTCTCTATGCTTTCTAAGCAATTATGCTTGAAATAATAATTTTGGAGCCTCATTTTGTGTTGTTATAGCATAAGCAATATTATGTAATCATGACTTTTAATACACATACATGGTGCAATAATCTTTTTTCATTTTTATTATTATCATCATGACAGGTTTTCCTGAATGTTTTCCCCCTATAATTGAGATCTCATTTTCTGTGTTATCTAGGGGCAGCCAGTGGTTCAAATAGTCCGTCTGCAGAATCTGCATCTGTACAGAGAGTAGAAACTTCCTTGAACTGTGAAGGTGCTGTAGGTGGCCTCTCTGATAAATCAAGGTAACCCATAGATCAATAGTAATTGATGGGAAAATCAAACTTGACTATCATAGACTGACTGATAAAAGAACCATTATTAGCGAAAGGGATGACATGATGAAGTAAAAAGAGCAATATTTAAAGGCATTGTTTATAGTTAGCATATTCTGGAGGCATATTTTTTTGTGCACAGAACATCATTTATTCTTGCTTTTAAGGCACTCATGTATATTCCATCAATTAATAACTCTTACAAAGAGTTAGGTTTTGTCTTTTCTTTGGCTATGTATCCAGGAAAAGAATTTACCTGTGAATGTCACACATGGCCATTGCGTAAAAATGCCAAAGTAGAATTACCGTATATACTTGAGTATAAGCAGAGTTTTTCAGCACCCAAAATAAGCTGAAAAAGTCTACCTTGGCTTATACGCGAGTCAGTTAAAAAATACCTAGCTGATCGATGCACGTGCCTCTTCCCTGCTAATAGCTGCACTTCTGACCTGCGGCTAGAACTCCTTGCTGTCCGGGATGCCATCTTTTCTGTTGTAAATCCACAGTTCCCGACCAGAGTAAGGATGCACAGCGATGCACAGCGAGAAAACTATGGCGCTTGTGAGCTGTGGGATACTGCAGGGCACTCGGCAGTTGCGCACTTCCTGATTGATTTCGGGTAGCCAATGAAAAAAGGCCCGCCCTTTATCCCTGTCCAATCAGATGCTCAGAGGCTGTGTGTACAGATTCGCCATGTGACACAATTAGACAGGTGACAGTGCTAAAGTTCTGTAACGTTCAGAGAGGGTAAGAGTGTAAGAATCCTTTTTCTGAGTTTTCTGAGTGCCGGTGCGATCATTCCCACCTCTGTTAGTGATTTTATTTAGGACCATAACTAAAGCTTTTTTTTGCCTGCACACATGTTGTCCCACCTCCCTAATCCCCACGCACTGGCTAGTGAAGGAGAGATAGAGAGAGATGGCCGACCGTCCCTGGTTGTGTCCCCTCCTACATTCTTCCCTACTAGTGTGTGAATGCAGGCTCGGAGGCACAGGCAATCACATTTATTTGCAGGGAAGGGGATATGCATTTGTCCCCCCCCCCCCGGAGCTTGCAGGACCCTTCCTGCTCTCTCTCACCGCTCTGCCTGTCTCCTGTGGTGAACTCCCTTTCAGTCACATCAAAACTGACTGCGGACGTGAATGCAAGGTAGTGAGTCACTCTCAGAGTGTGTTTGAGTTTGCAGCCATCAGTAGTTACAATAGTTCCAGTAGATAACAGGTGGTCTCCTACCATGCCTGGGCTATTATCTGAACTACAACTCCCATCACTCCTACAGTTAGAGCTTAGCAAGAAGTAAAGGGCAGGTAGCATGGAGATTGGGCAGAGCATGCCCGTGGCTCAGGTTTCTCTCTACATCAGCAAATAGGGGCAAGGGGGGTGGGCACAGTACTTTTAATCTGCTCTGCCATCCTGCAGCCCTGGTAGCACTATTTTCCCATTGCACAAAAGTCATAGTACAGCAGAGCCCATCATAACATTACTGAACTAATTGGCTGCACTCCCCCCTAAGCTATCTTTATAACAGAGCATTCTGTCCCAGTGGCTGCACAGATCCTATCTGATCCCCATTGTAAGCAGCAGTCCTGCCCTGCTTTATGGCAGCTGTATAACTGACTTCTTTTTTTTATCCTATTAGAAATGGATACCGGTACCGCTAATCCTAGACCAAAACAAAAACGCAGGTCATACGAAGCTGGTTTCAAACTGAAGGTTGTGTCAAGAGCAGAAGAAAGCAATAACAGTATTGCAAGTAGGGAATTTTGTGTTGATGAAAAACAAGTGAGGGAGTGGCAGAAAATAAAGGCTGACTTGGAAAAGATCCCAAAGGCTTAAAAAGCTCGACGTGGTTTAACAACTTCTTATGGGGCTTTAGAGATTGAATTGCATAAATGGGTTATGGAGTGTCGTCAAAATGGTTACTGTGTAACACGCATGAGAATTCGCTTACGTGCCCTTCAAATGGCTAAGGATGACAAATATAAAGCACCAGGCATTGAAAATTTTGTTGCGTTAGCAGGATGGTGTACCCACTTCATGAATAAGTTTGACCTATGTTTGCGACAAAGAACAAAGATTTCACAGAAGTTGCCGCAAGACCTTGAAGAAAAAGTGATGTCATTCCAATCATTCATCATAAAACAAAGAAGCGTTCATAACTATGACCTGGGAGATATTGGGAATATGGATGAAACACCTATGACTTTTGATCTTCCAAGCAACAAAACTGTGGCAAGTTTGGGAGACAAAACTTTTCCTCAGAACCACAGGAAATGAAAAAAAGTCATTTCACATTTGTTCTGTCATGTTTGGCTAATGGAACTAAGCTGCGGCCTGTCATTATTTTTAAAGGAAAGACCTTCCCTAAAAAGGTCAAATTCCCACCAAAAATTACAGTGCGCGCACATGTTAAAGGCTGGATGAATGCAGACGGAACAAAATAATGTCTGGAAGAAATTTGGAATGGACGACCACCTTAAAAAAGAAACCATCATTGCTAGTTTGGGATATGTTCAGAGCCCACACATCTGATGACATAAAACAATTGGCAAAATCTTCTCAAGTTACTTTGGCTGTTATTTCAGGTGGGCTTACATCTGTGTTGCAGCCCCTCAAAGTGTGTCTTTAAGTAAACCTTTCAAAGACCGTGTGCGAAAGATGTGGCATGAATGGATGTCATCTGGTCAAGCTAAACTGACAAAAACTGGAAATCTAACGAAGCCCGACATAGAATTAATAGCAAAGTGGGTTCGAGATGCATGGGAAGAGGAGTCCAGAGGACATGGTGCAACGCGCCTTCCAGAAATGTGGCATTAGTAATGCTATGGATGCCAGTGAAGACTGCACTTTGTATGACAATGGCAGCAAGCAATAATGGTGATGCCTGCGAACTCAATGATGATGACAATGTCTATGATGACATCCTCACACCAGCTGAAATTGAAGCTCTGTTTGGACAAACAGATGATGAGGAGGAATCCAGTTTTGAAGGATTTTAACTTTGTGTTTTAGCTTGGTTGCTGATTGAGCTCAGGTGGTTGTACTTTTAAGGTATCATTGTTGATACCATATCGACCCTTTCTCCATTTACAGAGTTACGGTAGTTTACTGTTTTTATTTGAAATAAATACTATATTCAAAAACATTTAACCCACTCATGCCTCAATTTTTGATTATTGAAACTTACCAGTAGCTGCTGCACTTCTCACCCTAGGCTTATACTTGAGTCAATAAGTTTTCCCAGTTTCTGTAGGTAAAATTAGGTACCTGGGCTTATACTCGGGTCGGCTTATACTCGAGTATATACGGTACCTTAAACCCTCTAATATGCTTTCATTTTACAAGCTGGTATCTGCCAAAATTGTCATGCTTGTTCACGCATAGGAACTGATACCAACAGGACAATACAAAATCTATTCTAACAAATGAGTGCACTTAGATTGCTGGCACACGTTGCACGGTGTTCTGCAGTAACACCAAAAATAAGTGTTAATGTATTGTGTACTGTTGCCCTGCACTGGTAAAAGTTGTTTGTTGCTGTTCCTTTAATGCCCTTTGTGTAGGTCTCCATATTCATTGTAGGTGTTTACCAATGTGGACATACAGTTCTGAATTATACATTGCACATCACATTATTATCATGTTATTACATGGGGCAATGCACATTGTAAAGTTTAGTGGGATACAGGAATTCGTGCATAGGTTTGTGGGAGCGTACATCCAAATTAATCATAATTAAGGAACGAAGACTGGCTGATATAGTGGGGGTCATTTATCAATACTGGGCAAATTTGCCTATGGGCAGTAATCCATGGCAACCAATGAAATTGCTGTATTCATTCTTTTACTTGCAGCTAGCTTTAAAAAGCTAATCATTGATAGGTTGCTGTAGGTAACTGCCCATGGGCAAATTTGCCCAGTGTTGATAAATGAGCCCCACTGTATGCACATAAAATGCCAAATTATAATTTTGTAATAACACAACATAAAAATGCCACATATTACATAGCCCTAACTCTAAAAGGACCATCATACAGACTACTTACTGAATATTGAAAACCATAATGACTTTGATGGACAGCCATCTTTAACCTTTAAAACTATAAACCGAGGACTACTAGTACATACTTGCAGTCTAAAGGCTTTGATAAGAATAGTTTTGGTTATTCTTACCAGGCAATTGTAGAGGGCCCAATACAGTGGAGTGGGCTGGGGGAGGGGGTCTTAGCCAGCCTAGCCATACTTTATATCTGTATAATTATTGTTCTCCTAATTCAATGAGCTGCTCTCAATAGCAGTTGCTATTGACATGCCTGTTTTTAAAGGCATGTTCAGAAGCTCCACAAACCGCTAATTAAAGAGGAGCAAAATGGATCCAGCATTTGTGCAGAAACACTATGGCACATTCCCATATGTAATAAAAGGCAAAAAATTTGCCCAAGGGCAGTTACACATCACAACCTATGTTTGATTTAAAACAGGCTACCAGTAAGTGCTCGTTTTGCACCTTTATTTTATATAATATAACTATTTATTAAAGAATGTCAACACAAAAAATAATGTCAAATGACAAATTTTCTATGGGTTTTAGGTTATATCAAGTATATGTTTTTGACAGCAATGTTTGTCTGTCCTTGTCTATTGTATGTTCTGGTGGCTCAGACTGTTGATACAATGTAAGACAAGGCAGCTGATTAGCTGATAAACAGACCTGTCTTTACTGGGGAACGAAGACTTTTGCAACATTGTTTAAAAAGTAGATGAGATGTATCAAGGAATAAAAAGGCACATTTTTTTTCCCTTTTAGAAATACACCCTTGGCTGCATTGCCTGTAACCCAGCAAATGACAGAAATGAGCATTTCAAGAGAAGACCATGTTGCCTCCCCCAAAACAGAAACGTCTGAGCCGGGTATGATATTTTTGTTTGTGTATATATCAAAGTGTGGTTTAATGCACTTACTGATGTGATGGGGAAATGGCATAAGTGTTTCATTTTGTTGGAAGGAAAAGGAAGAACATGGTTTATAATTAATAATAATTATTGTAATTAAGACTTTATGTAAGCATAGCAGAGGCACTTGTTAGTGTTGATAATTAAGGTGTTTGTGTAAGACAAATTAGACATTGTCCTTAACTGACCTTTCTATCTGTTTTGTAATCCTGAAGTACATAATAAGGTTGGGATTATAAAGGTGCCCTTTGCCCTACGTGTATAGGTCCATTATGTAATTCAGTGCTTGCTGAAATATTGTGGATTTATATGCATTTTGAATATTCAAAATTGTTCCATTTAAGCTAAAGCTTTCAGATCCTTCCATCTCCATTTTACTGGGGAATAACTAGTAGAATAAGGAACAATAACTCGTGCCTGTTGCCAAAATAGTTTAATGTTCAATCATATAAAGCAAATGACTGCAATGTCTCTGTAGCAAGATTAAAAATGCAAGCACTTTTTAAGTCATTATTTTGCTTCTTCCAGTTTAAGATTGAGAACGCTATTAACATGTGCATATACAATGCTCTGGTCATAGATGCAAATTTTCACCCGTATTAGACATTTGTGTTGACTTTTTGAATGTATTGGATTCTTTGCTATGCTGAAGGCAATAGAATGGTAGTAAGAAGGCATTGCTTGCACACAGAAGGACAAAATAGGACTCATTTATCACTTCCATCCTGTTTACATCGCTAAATAGGTAAAATTGGCTCCATAAACTGCAATTGATCACCAGTTTGGTTCCAGTAAAATGCAGATTCATAAGAAATTTGACAGTTGTGTCATAAAGGGCTTTTGTTCTGAGTTCAGGTAACTTTCTAGTAGCCTGTATGACATTTGTGTAGCAAATCAAAATTCAAAAAAGGCCCCATCTGCTACAGACCTGGGTTTCTTTACACAGCCACGCAGGTTGGACAAAGGCTGCGTTGTATGTACTTTATGTCTTGACTAAAGAATCTCCATAAAAACACATTACAGAAGGAAATCTGTAGGGAATTTCTTTAATGCAAGCTCCAAAGCTGTTCATAAAGAAATAATATAGGAATTCACCGAATCCAGGATTCGGTTCGTGATTCGGCCAAGATTCTGCCTTTTTCAGCAGGATTCGGATTTGGCCAAACCGAATCCTAATTTGTATATGCAAATTAGGGGCGGGAGGGAAATCGTGTAACTTTTTGTCACAAAACAAGGAAGTGAAAAATGTTTTCCCCTTCCCACTCCCCCGGTTTGGTATTCGTCCAAATCTTTCACGAAGGATTCAGGGGTTCGGCCGAATAGTGGATTTGGTGCATCCCTAAAATAATATAATTTTAAAGATAAGCAAAGTATCCTTAAGGTGGCCATAGATGCAAAGATCCGCTCGTTTGGCAACATCGCCAAACAAGCGGATCTTTCCCTGATATGCCATTAACAAACATGGCTATATGGGGGGTAATCTGATTGTTCGGCCGTATGGCCGAACGATCCGATTACAATGTGCCCTGGATTCCGGCGGGATCGGTCGGGTCAAAATCAAACCTGACCGATCTCCGCCGGACGAAAGATGACGGCACTCTCCACACACGATCCGAAAATCGTACGAATCCTCAATTCGTACGATAGGATCTGTGTGTCTATGGCCACCTTTACGGTGCACTATGAAGACTTTCAATGTACAGTTGCATTTGTTCAAGTGTATGCTCTGCTTTTGCTTTCAGTTTTACTTTTCGACAATGCCAAAAAGCTTTCCACTGTAATTTATACAGTAAAGACTCCTTAAATCCTTCATGAGCCTACATATGCTTTCATTCTTCTGCTGTACTTGTGCTGCCAAAAAATGACTTGCACTGGCAACAAGGCAGTTTAAGCAGGTCAATATTTGCACAGACAGTACAGCATTTTACTTGTTGATTTTAAGCTGTAATGAAATATTGTTTTTTATGAAAACAACTAACGAATACACAAGGATAAATGTGTACTTGTTTTAAAAAATGCTTTTTTTTATTGTAATAGTATATTTACATTTTTCTCATTTGTTATTTTAAGTTGTGACTCAGCCAAGCCCTTCGGTATCCCAACCCAGTACTTCTCTGGATGAGGAAAAGGCACCAGAGCTTCCAAAGCCAAAGAAAAACAGATGTTTTATGTGCCGGAAGAAGATTGGCCTCACAGGTAAATATATTTATCTAGTGTTGCAGAATCAAAAACAAAATATAAATCTCTTTTTAAAGGGGTGGTTCACCTTTAAGTTACCTTTTTAGTGTGTTATAGAAAAGGCCAGTTTTAAGCAACTTTTCAATTGGTCTTCATTATTTTTTATTGCTTGTTAGTTATTTGCCTTCTTCTGACTCTTTCCAAATGCTCTGTAAGGCTGCAAATGGATTGCTTTTGCTACTTTTTATTACTCATCTTTGTATTTAGGCCCTCTCTTATTACTGAATGAAAAGCTACAAATTATAAAAAAACACAAATAATAAAAAAAAATGAAAACCAATTGCAAATTGTCTTAGAATATCCCTCTCTATATCATACTAAAAGTTAATTTAAAGGTGAACAACCCCTTTAAGGAAGCTTGCAGAAGGAATACAACTGGTCACCACTAAACAGATGGTATGGTTAGCTGTCTGTCCTAAACACAAATCTGTAAATATGGTTGTGTGCTTTTTACCAAAGAAGAGTTTCTTAATCAAAATGAAATGAATTTGCAGAACAGCAAACCGAAAACTGTTCTGCAATCTCCACACCCAGTCTGAGCTCTCCATTTTTCTTTCCTTTAAGGTTTTGACTGCCGTTGTGGGAATCTCTTCTGTGGACTTCATCGTTATTCAGACAAGCACAACTGTCCGTATGATTACAAAGCAGAGGCTGCTGCAAAAATAAGAAAAGAAAACCCCGTTGTGGTGGCAGAAAAAATACAGAGAATATAAACAATGATACATTTTGTGAAGACAGACTTCTATTTTTTTCTGGGTTTCTGATTTTAAAATATCCTAGGGAATATGAAAGAGCAGATGCATGTCCATTTTTTTTTCCTTCTGATGTTATCCTCAGTTTCTTTTTGTGATGTTTCTCTTCCTCTCCCCACCCCCATCTTATCTTGAACTTAAAGAATGTTTGGGTGTTTGTTACAGACAAAATTGGATGAATACATACAGCCCTTTTCCAACAGAAGCACCTGGGCCCAAAATCCGTGGATTGTCGTCATTGGACTAAGCTTTACAATTCTTGCATATCTGGTGTTCTGTTAACAAGCGAATGTGCCAAAAAACTGTAGGCTTCCATCCTGCATGCCTTCACCTGATCCTCGGCTTGTAGAAATAGATTTGGCAGCTGGCTTATCCTGGTCTAATACAGCAGGATAAAACAGATAATGCACCTTCTCCCATGTCCTAGATTACTCTGAAATTAACTGTACTGGATATGAACTGTATCAGACTGTATTGCAGTAGGATGTTCCTGTTCTAGTCATTTCAAAAACTGCTTTGCAAAACTCTTTGCATGCTGTAGAAGAATTCAGGTGACAGCCGGCCTTTACATTTTCTGAATAGCAGAACTTTGAATTGGTCCAAACCATAGCACTGCCAAGAAACAGTCCAGCAACTGCACCAAGTAAATAAATAGGATCCTTAATACATGTGGTGTCATTAAGCTTCTCCAGCCGTTCCTCAGCTGCTGCTTTGAAACTGAACTTTGTGGCATTTTTGGGGGGCCTATAAACAATATGCAATATTTCACTGAAATAATGACTGCCCTTTTCCCACCTGTTTAGTGTCCTGTGACACTAAGGTTAATCGTGCCGTTAGCTTTCTTTTTTTTTATAGTTCTTGTGAGGTTTATGAGCTTCACACATATTTGCACAAGGAATATGTTGTCATTTTTGGGTAGCTTGTGTGCAGTAACTATACTAGTCCATGCATTGTGCAGGGGTTTTATCTGTGCCACAAGTGCAATATTCTCCACCATTAAAGAATAAGGATACCTTAAAGGGCAAGTCAACACCAAAATAAAAATTTGCCCAATAAAAAAAACATAATTCTAAGCAACTTTCTAATATACATTCATTACAAATTTTCAGTTATTTATAAAAACAATTGATATTGAAAGCAGCATTGGCTTAAAGGACCAGTAACATAAAAAAAATTGTTTCTACTTAACGAGAAAAAAAAAAAAAAAACAAGGCAGTTTTAACTTTAAATTCGCAAAGACAGGTCTGTTAATCAGCTGCCTTGTCTTACATTGTATCAACAGTCTGAGCCACCAGGACAGAGAATAGACAGGGACAGACAAACACTGCTTTCAATAGCAATACATTTACAAATAACTTAAAAACCATAGAACATTTGCAATGAATGTATATTGGAAAGTTGTTTTGAATGTTTTCTTTTATTAGGCAAATGTTTATATTGGAGTTGACTTGCCCTTTAAATAATGGCAATAATGTTGGTATTATTTTGCAACATACTTTGCTATTACCACATTGTCTCTCGTTTACTGTGCCTTTTTCCCCTGACTTTGGTCTATTATTCCAACATTTCATTTCCATGTTTTGTCAAAATCGACAGCAGTGTTTTTAGCGGTCCGATGGCATCACCTATTCTAAGAAGCAGCCAGTAGCCGTTCTCTGGGGATTGGGCTTCATTTCTGGTATTCTTGTCTCAATAGAATGTGTGGTTTTGTTTAGATGTAATGGGGTGTGTGGGTTTGTTTGTTCCCCCCCCCTCCATTTTTTGTGAGGTATTCAAGAAAATGGCTTTTTGACCATTAAGATTGAGGTTTTACAATGTGATTCAGTTGCACAGATTTGCATGTAAACTCTACCTGACATAGCTGCTGACTGATCCTTGGTTTTTTGGGTGCATTTAATGACTTCCATGAGTGGTATCAGGAGCCACACACAGAGGGCTGCTCAGCGTTTCTCAGTTTCACTTGGGTTTAGGACTTTTAACGTTCTCAGTTGTGTTGCATGGGCTGCAGTATATACAGCTTTGTACAAAATCAACTCTACAAAAGGCAGTATACTTCACTGATGCTTGTCTGGTAATATCACTTCTGTGTTCTAATGGAAGGTTTTCTTATGTATGGACCTTTTACCGTTTTTCTTTTCCATTTTTAGATGAGCGAGTACAATTTTTAGAGTAGAGTTGTGGTAATCCCGTTCTCGTCTGTAAATAGTTTTATATGTTCACTCAGACTCACTTTAAGGTTTTACTTTGTCTGTTCTGTCTCTAGTTTACTCTTCACTTTCCAAGCATCAGGTTTTTTTGTTTTTTCTTTGCTTTAAACCTTGTATTTCTGTTCTGAGTTAATAGATATGCAAATGTGTACAGATAGTTGATATTTATGTATTGCACATAATCATGCTATTCAGCATTTATGCTATATTGTATTATGTAAATAATAAAATTATGTACAGTGGGAGCATTTTTCTTGGATTTCTTTTTCCTTGAATCATTAATTGTGCGCTAATTTGCAAAAGCTAATCTTATAGAACATATATGACCTATGCAACAGTTGTTCATACCTTTGCTTTACTTCTGTTTTGGTCTGGATTGCTTCTAATTTTGCCTGTCAATGTCTTTGGCTGCTTTCAAAGGTACTGTTTATGGCATACTAGGGTTTGAAACTGCCAAAACCATTATTAGAATGTATTAAGGCAATAATCTGATATGCAATTGCATATATAGTGAATAAAGTAACCTCTTTTGTGAAATATAAGGATAATATAAGTTACAGAGGAGTTCCATGACCATATAAAAACACAAGGCTGAAGGCTGATACAGGCTTATACAGGTCATGGAACTCCAACGTGACTTCTAATTAGGGATGCACCGAATCCAGGATTCGCTTCGGAATTCGGTCAGGATTCTGCCTTTTTCAGCAGGATTCGGCCGAATCCTTCTGCCCGGCTGAACCGAATCCTAATATGCAAATTAGGGTCGGGGAGGGAAATTGCACGACTTTTTGTCACAAAACAAGTAAATGTTTTCCCTTCACACCCCTAATTTACATATGCAAATTAGGATGTGGTTTGGTATTCGGCCGAATCTTTCGTGAAGGATTCGGGGGTTTGGCTGAATCCAAAATAGTGGATTCGGTGCATCCCTACTTCTAATATCCTCATATTTTGCATAAGGGGTTACTTTATTTACTATATATGCAAAATGAGTCGAATGACATCACTAAGCTCCGATTATAAGGACATAATTTACAGGATAGTCATTGCTCTTGCCTATTATGTTTAATATCTGTTTATGTTTGCAATATGGAGAGCTCAACCCAATTGAATTTCATCAGTGAAGGTGCCAGGTGCTAATACTGGAAGACCCTCGCCTGCTTTGGGTCAACTAATACATAGGAAAAAATCCAGTAGCACGCTGTAATTCGTGAAAAGGTGTTTTACATTTTATTTAGCCCATGTACATACAAAAAAAGGGAAAGGTTTCAGGTCCCATCTTGGTAAAGGACCAGGGGGGAGCCAAAACATTGCTCTTTTTTGTATCTACTTGGGCTAAATAAAAGGCAGAACACTTTTTGGCGAATTACAGTGTGCTACTGGATTTTTTTCATATTACTCCTATGATGGGCTTACTATGGTATGCACCACGTCTCAATAACCTCAACTCGAACATCTTGATAAAGTAGATAAACCCTGTCAGCAGGTTGAGGTTTAGTGCTAGAGTGCTTTGGAGCTATGAAACAAGTTGCATTTTGAATGCCACTAGAGGTAGATCAGTCATACACTACTCCATTTTGGAAGTGCTGAGAATCACCTCTCATAGTAGCATTCAGAATGCTGTATGTGCTGTTACATCAAAGCCCATTCTGCACGGCTATTCAACAACATTTTGAGTAAGAAATCTATAATCTTAGAAATTCAATATGTAAGGGCAGGACTAGATGAAGCGCTTGGACACGTCGCAATGCGACTAAACGCATGTGACGTGTCGGATGTTTTACAGAAAACGGAAGTGAAGGAGAATCCCAAGAAATTGATCCGACTACATTGATCCGACTGTCGGATGAAAACGCAGGGGTGGTTCACCTTTAAGTTAACTTTTAGCTTGTTATGGAATGGCCAATTCTAAGCAACTTTTCAATTGGTCCTCTATGTATTTTTTATATAGTTGTATTATTATTTATATAATGGGTGTTGCTGACCCCACCTAAAAAACAAATGCTCTGTTAGGCTACAAATGTAATGGTTTATGTGGGTTAGGGGGTAGGCGTTTTTTTTATCCTTTAAATGGAGCATGTCGTTTTAATTGTCTGCAATGCTTTGTTCTCGATCCAGCTATAGGCGGCAGTTAGTGTGAATGACTGCCCGTGGTGAATGATAAAGTTACAGTATATCTGGCCTGGCCTTCAGTGCTGGATCATATCATGTGAGTAGAGTGTTCAATTTTCACAGACGGCAATTCTTCATTTTATATTCAATTGCAGATATATAAGAAGAAATGTAAACCGTTCAGAAGTGCAAATCATGTGGGCTGAGAAGCAAGCTGACTGTGGCACTCCTTGTCCAGTCATTGTGCCCTCTCTCCCTCCCTCCACCCCTTCCTCTTTCAGTCCTTCTCTGACCCCTACAATGGCCACGCTGTTCTGTGATTGGCTCCAAGTGTCTGGACTTTTCCCTTTTAAAAACCACCCACTCTGTCTTACTGTAAGAACTCAAAGAGTTTCTGGCTAATCTACCACTCTGCTGAATGCGGGACTTTCCTGGTAACCCCATAGTAACAGATCATAAACAGAAGGGCCGCTATTGGTGTTACACAAAATTGGACATTGTGATAAAATAGATTACATTTTTTATTAGGGAATATAACCCACCAAGGAATTTAGAGTGAACCTGTGCGCAAAGGATATATGGAAATAATTGGTTTTGTCTTGTGCTCTTATCCTACAATGTTATACCCTCTGCCTGTGGATCCTCCTGCCTATTATAATCTCCCTAATTAATTGGAAAAGTACATATGTACATAAAAAACAACTTACTCCATAGATCTTAGCTTCTGTATGGGGTTGCTGTGAGTTATATTTTTATAGTATAATGGAATTTGAATTAGTGAATGACAAAAGGTTTATATTATATATATTAACCATTTCCCTTTAGTATATGCACAAAGAAGGAATATTGCATAACGGCTATGCCTTGTACTATCCAGTATATATATATATATATATATATATATATATATATATATATATATATATATATATATATATATATATATATATATATATAATTGTGTCTTTTAAGCTTTCTGCTCGGATCCGCATCACAACCATCCATGCTCCCCTCTGAAGTTACATCTTGAATGAGAAATATGAATGAATTAAGGTTTAATATAATATATATGTAAGCTTGTCTCTATGTTTCTTTTAAACATTCTCTGCTTCCTGCCCTGCTTCGAGATAAGGAGCGGTGAAACCATTTTCACGTGTCTAACCTCATAATTACTCGGGGCAATTAATGAAATGGTTAGGTTTTTCATTCTCACAAGGAACGTCTTAATTATCCAATGAGTTGGCTTTTTGTCATGGATTAGGAATGAGGTTTGTACCGCATATGTTTCTGTGTGTATCTTTAAATAATAAAATGGCCAGTGCAATGAAACCGTGCCGGTGTTACCTTAGCTAATGAACACGTTTATTCAGAGAACAGGTGCCCATAGAGAAGACTGGAATGTGTAAATGAGGATTAGTCAGGACACTAGGAATTGCTCTAAAGGCTAACCATCAATCTTAATTGCCCTAGCGAGTGCTCTTACTGTCCATTTAAGACTGGTCAAACCTAAAGTGGAACTAGTACATGATTATTTGCTTACTGGTCCCTGCTGGTTTCATATAAGGAGATTATGACATTACAGGAGACCTGTGGGAGGCAATAAGGAAGAGAAAGAATGAATGCATAGTGACGCTTACATGCTTACAACACTGTAATCTGCTGTAGCAAGAAATAGCAGGAAGTGATAAGAACAAGATAAAATCACAGACCCAATGCTTTTTGAAAGACTGCATTTATGTCTTATCTCCTGTACTTATCTTGGCAGTCACAGGGCTTGCCAAAGTTTTGCTCCAGAGATAATTTAACCGCCATAAAAAGTCAAACATTACATGTCAGTGGGGCTCATTTATAAACTTTGCGCAAGGCAGATTGGTTCGCAAAGTGAATATATTAGCCCTGCACATGGTTATATTTATAAATCTGAATAAGTGTGGTGCAAACAGAATTGCAAATTGTTTTTCACAATGCGAATGTCTAAAAGAGCTTTTTAAATATGTCAAAAATCGCATATTGCGAATATTTATGTGCGCACTCTACGAATGAATTACGCCACAACTGTGGTGGCTGAGAGAATACGAGCAAAACACTTTTGCAACTTTATTATTATTATTATTAACATGTATTTATATAGCGCCAACATATTGTGTAGCACTGTAAAGTAACTGTGATTATACAACTACATCACATGAATTACATACATAGAATATATGGAGTAACAAACATCACAATCAATACAGGTACAAAAGGTGAGGAAGACCCTATGCATAGGCATACAGTCTAAAGGGAAGGGAGTAATACACAAGGTGTGGGAGTGGGCAAGATCGAAGTAAGTGGGTGAGAAATGTGGTGTTGTATGTGGTGTTGCGTTTGGTAGTTAAGCAGAGTGAGGGTAGGCTTCTCGAAAGAAGTGCGTTTTCAGAGATTTTTTGAAAGCAGAAAGGTTGGGAGAAAGTCGGACAGATCGTGGGAGAGCGTTCCAAAGGAGGGGTGCAGCCCTTCCAAAGTCTTGAATGCGAGCATGTGAGGAGGTAATGAGAGAAGAGTTGAGTAGCAGGTCAGTAGAGGAGCGAAGTAAGCGAGTGGGTGAGTATATAGAGATGAGTTCAGAGATGTAGGGTGGAGCAGAGTTGTGAAGTGCTTTGAAAGTCAGTGTCATTAATTTGAATTTGATTCTGAAAGGTAACGGAAGCTTGCGAATATAAGTTTCTGGGGGTCATTTATAAAGTTTGCGCAGCGCATATTTATTTGCAATTGGTTGTATTGCCCATGCTATTTCCGGAGCGGTAAAAAATTGCACTGCTGTGCCCGTCTTTCCGTTTTTTGCGAATTCGCATTGTGAATACATTTTCGCAAATGAGACGGGAGTGTACGCGAGCGCACCTAATTTGCGAGATTGTTGTGCGAGAAAATAACGTTGACAGTAACTTAAAGTCGCACTTTGCAAAATTTTTTTGCGAATTTTTTCTCTGCCACCAAAGTGGCGTAATTCAGTCGCAGAGTATGCACATAAATATTCGAATTTTTGCGATTTTTTTATTTTGTGAAAAAAAAAATCACAAATCTGTTTGCACCACACTTATTCAGCTTTATACAGTAAATATAACTGCGTAGGGCAAATATATTCACTTTGCGAACCAATCTGTCTTGCGCAAAGTTTATAAATGAGCTCCACTGTCAACGCTATTTTCGCGCACAGCAACCTAGCACAGTGGGCACAACTCATGCAAACACCCATCTCATTTGCGAGTCATTTGCGAAAATGTATTCTCGATGCGAATTCGCAAAAAACAGAAAGATGGGCATAGCAGTGCATTTTTTTAGCGTTCAGGAAAAAACATGGGCAATACAAACATTTGCGAATAAATATGCGATGTGCGAACTTTATAAATGAACCCCAGTGTTTTCTAAGCCTAGGGCAGACGGGGCTGAAATCAGCCTGCTGAAGTCCGCAGGACAATTTCAGCCCCCAATCGCTATAAGGGTCAGGGCACCCAGGCAGATTCAGGGAGATTAGTTGCCTGGCAATAAATCTCCTCTTCTTTGGGGCGACTAATCTCCCAGAACTGCCTTACAAAGTCGCCTGAAGTTGCCTCACGAGGAATCTTTGGGCGACTTTGGAAAACGAATCGCTCTGAGTGCCATCCCACTGGCGATTTACATTTTAGCCAGCGGAAAGGCAGGGGAGGCAGTTCTGGGAGATCAGTCGAGATTAGTGTGCCCTAACCCTAAATCTTCTTTATAACATCTTTATATCTTCTTCAGCATTTGCATCTAGAAGCCTTGTGTCAGCTCTGCTGTGAACACACTCAGCGGATTTTGGTGAAGAAACGCAAGATTTTGCATTTTTAGCCCAAATCCTTGCTGTAGGGGCTTAAGGCCAGGGCTAGACGAGGACAGATCTTGGCCTGCAGAGAATACACTGGTCCATTGCGCTTCAGCATTGTTTCCACTCGGGTGCAGGCAGACGCTGTAGATTTCATCGCAGAACACAACATTTTGCATTGCACGCCAAAATCCGCCAACAGTTGAAAGGCAAGGGAAAGAAGATTCTCTGTGGATTCTTCACCTTTAATAAGTTAACTTTTGGTATGTTATAGAGTGGTGAATTCTAAGAAACATTTTAGTTGGTATTCATTATTTATTTTTAATAGTTTTTAAATAATTTTCTTTCGTCTGACTCTTTACAACTTTAAATGGGGATCACTGACCCCATCTAAGAAACCAATGCTCTGTAAGGCTACAAATGTGTTATTATAGCTACTTTTTATTACTGATCTTTCTATTCGGGCCCTCTCCTATTCATTTTCCAGTTTTTTTTGGACTCTAGCAACCAGATTGCTGAATTTGCAAACCGGGCAGCTGCTGAATAACAATAATAAATAAAAAATGAAAACCAATTGCAAATTGTCTCAGAATATCACTCTCTGCATCATACTTAAAGTTAACTCAAAAGGGGAACAACCCCTTTAAAATGAAAAATTAAAATGAAATGTTTATGAATCATTCATGATTTCAGAGTGGTCCCAGATAAGGGCTTGTTCCACTTACACTGCTCACACAGAAACACAGTGACAAAATGTTCAGCTGGCTCATTACATTTGATTTTAAGTGGAGAAAGTTGTACTGTCTCACTATATCCTGTGGCCTCTTTTATAAAGGGCAAGTAAAGTTCAGAATAAAAATAGCCCTGCTTACTTATGATAGTACTTTTGTATTGTTCCCTCTGGCCAGGGGCTTGTTAAAAACTCTGTACCTTTCTGATTCTTGTGTTGATCTTGTTTTCCTCCATAAATAAAGAGGAAAGTATCCATTAAAGTATATCCATTAGCTTCACTGTACCCGCTGGACATGTTTACTGGTTCACTGAGCCCTTGCCCTGATGGTGGACTGTGCATGGAGCTACTCTGGAAGAACGAGCTAATCTGAAGAACCCAAATGGATTATACGGATTGTAATGAAAGAGGCATTGTGTTGCTAGCTGTTAAAAACAATATGGCAGGCGTATGACCTAAGATTATTTAAACAGTGAGATAGAAAAAAATAGTCAGTCGCCATTAAAAACTTGCAAAGAATAGGCAAATCTATAACCTGCTAAAAGTTAAACTGAAGACGAGCCACTCCTTTAAACAACTATCTGGCTGTATATGTATTTGCTGTTCTGGGTGTTTGGGATACTGTAGGAGAGTGATAATATTTCTGCAAAGTGAAAAGAACCCTGCAGCTAGTTGTGGATTATGTATTTTAGGCTATTATTTACCATTACAGGCACATCTCACTGATACCATGTAATGTGCTTAGGGATATGTCATACACATATATAAGGGACTAAACTAGATACTTGCTTAGGCCTGCAACTAAACTATACATAGCAAATATCATCCTCTAAATTACTTAAACCATTCGAGAAATAGAAAGAAGGACAAAAAGATTTGCCGCTTGGTGTGCGACAAATTTTTACCACGCCCATTGTGGCCACGCCCCCTAATTACAATGTCCATTTTACAAAATTTAGCAGGTTATAAAAGTTTGAACACATTTCTGTGGTTTTTATGTGTTATTACAGTTTTGCTAATGATGGTAATTTGCCCTTTAAGAGGCGAGTCTCAGTTCTCCCAAGACACCTGCTTATCTTAAATTGTTACAGTTACTTCTTTGCTTATCTTACATTGTTACAAAAGTATCTAAGTGCACCTGGCACATATTCTGGGCTCTCTACCAAACGCCAATTAAGTTAGAAACTTTGTATCTTTTTCTGGCTGTACAGTGCAGGAGATCAAAGAGAAAGTCCAAACATTTCAGTAACAATCCGGGACTGTGAGTTGAGCTGTCAAAATCAGGACTGTCCTGTGAAAAACGGGTATGCTAAAGCCTACAATAATTCTAGCATCCAACTCTGTAGACAAAACTCAGTGGCTTATGATAAGGCATGTGGGTGTGTTTTCAGGTAAATAGACACTCAGTTAGGAAAACAGGTTTAATGTTGTTGTATCAATGTGGATGATTCATTCTGTATATGTGATGGGCTGGAGAATAACCTTCATGATGCTTCATAATCCAAACAATGTCCTTCAAATGATCAAATTCATGTTATAAAACGAAAATGCCTGCTAAATTAGCTTCCTAAACAGAACTCTGAGTAGTAGGAAGTTTCTGGATTCTACACACCGCAAAGTAGAAATTGACTGCCATCTACTGGTTACTATTGAATGATGCCTTTGGCTGTTGGAATTCTTATCTTAAAGGGAAAATAAACGCTCTTTTTTGACATGAGCTCATTCAGTTGGACTTATGTAGAAAAGGTGCATAAACACTGAACTTCCAACAACAAATATGTTTTTTTTTTGTTTACATAGACATACGGTACCCAGTTTCACCGATTTTACAGTGTAAAGTATAAAGCAACCTTGGGTTTTGAGGCCTGGAATCCCTCTGCTTTCCATAATGTGCACAGAGGGTCTTCAATATTTATTTAAAAAAAAGCATTTATACATATAATATATATATATATATATTATTTAGAGGTTAATTACAAGAGCATTGCTGTCTTGCAAAGCAAAGACAAGAGTAAATAACATATTTAATTTGTTAAGACTCTTTAAAGTAAGCGCTGTATAACTGTCTAGCCATTTCATTGGCACTCATTCTTTTATTTCTTACAGTGGGGTAAACAGACATTTAGGGACTGGTTTATTGCCATTCAAGATTGAGTTGTGCTGCAATTTACAGCAAACAAAGATTGTGATCACAGTTTTCTTGTTGATCACCGGGTATTTTTCCTAAAATCTGCATTTCTGCAGGTTTTTGGTGGTGAGTTTTTTTTTTTGTACCATAATCTTGTGGTAAAAAAAAATCAACAAAATAAACCTGGTTGTCTCAAAAATTGCAAGCATAGCAAAACCTAATCTTGAAAACTAGAGTAGGCAGCTTGTATAGTGTAGCTTAGTGGTATGGAGTAAGGATAGGTAGATAGATAGATAGATAGATAGATAGATAGATAGATAGATAGATAGATAGATAGATAGATAGATAGATAGATAGATAGATAGATAGATAATTTATTTTCTGTCTTTATTAGACTTCCATTTTACTCATCTGTTTGTACTTTAGCAAAGACAACTTTGTCTGCCAGTGAATACGAAAAATTGCTGTTGAGCCACAGCCAATGTCAAAAGAATCAAAAGAATATGAGTTTTAAAAGCCCACCACCAAAGTTGTAACCTCCTCTTTCTTTCCACAATCAGGGTACTGAGAAGCAGTAACATTCCTCTCTTGTTCATGGACCAATGTGGATGCTTCAAACTATACTCTAACCACTAGTGAGCAACATGTTGAATTAAACTTATTTTAGCTCATTTTTATTGCTCTAAAATGATCGCAGTGTATATTGATGCAATTCATTAACAACATTTATGAAGGTACTTCTATACCTCGTGGTTGTCAATGCGTCCATTCTGTCTCCTCTAATGAATGGTGCACAACTGCCCTATTGCAAGTATACAAATTAATTCTAGACCTAAAACTTTTTTTTTTGTTTAAAAAATACAAACCCCACATTCTATGGCCTTTGGCACTCACTTAGTTATAGGCAGTAAGGATCTTCAGACAAAGACATACATTTAAGAGCACAAAACCCCTCCCAGCATTAAAAAAAACAACCAATCAAAACACATGACATCAATAATGACTCATTTACTTCTTGTTATAAATAGATCAAAAGGGGGCAATACAATTATCCTTACACACATTGCAGGGTTATTACTCAACTTTAACTAGTATTCAGTTAAATACCAAATGTTTTCCCAACCAATACATAAATTGGTGCAAAAAAATGTCAAGTTATATATATTATTATTATTATTATTATTAATAATCCCAAAATACTTAAGTATAATAACACCTTTAAATCACCAATTTAAATTAGTGATAAAAATGATAGTACCTGGTTTAGTATAACAAGTTACTTCAAAGGTATACATTTCAACCAAGTGTTATATGTGTATGCAAGTAAAATAAATCCTAAATGATAAATTGGACAAATCTCCCCCTCGTATACTTAATCCAACTTTCTGTACACCTTATATCAAGAATTGGCTTGTATCAGCATTAGTACATTTAACAAAATGCTTTGCTATATTGTTTTTCCCCTGTATTTTGGCTTTCTAATCAGGCTTGAGTGTTTTCTCACTCCCTCTTTCAGTGGTGTCATCGTGCAGCTATCATATTGTTATCTAATGCAGGACTGTCCAACTGGAGGCCAATGGGCCAAATGCGGCCGTGATCCCCGTGTGGCCCCACATGAAAGTCTGCCTGCTGTGTCTGCTTACCATGTGAAATCTTTAAGAGGCATCACTACAGAGATTAACTGGCCCCTGCATTGTCTAAACCTCAAAGTCAGACTGCAATCCCCTGTATTGTTCACACATGTAATCCCCCCTGCATTGTTCACACCTGTGACACCTCTATTGTTCACACCTCTAAAGCCCTGTACTGTTCACACTTGAGACCCAGACTGAAACTGCCCACATTGTTCACATGTTTGCACTTTATTCAAAATGCTAATGGGGCACCAGCACTGTGTCACTGTATGTTGTACATCTTAGAGTGGTCCTGCTCTGTTCTGCCTTCCCAATGCTCCCTGTGTGTGCCATACTCTGTCTGCCCTATGCTCCCTGTGTGTGTCATACTCTGTCTGCCCTATGCTCCCTGGGTGTGCCATACTTTGTCTGCCCTATGCTCCTTGTGTGTGCCATACTCTGTCTGCCCTATGCTCCCTGTGTGTGCCATACTCTACCTGCCATATGCTCCCTGTGTGTGCCATACTCTGCCTGCCCATGCTCCCTGTGTGTGCCATATTTTGCATGCTCTATACTCCCTGTGTGTGTCATACTCTGCCTGCCCTATGCTCCCTGTGTGTGCCATACTTTGCCTGTTCTATGCTCTGTGTGTCTTACTTTGCCTGCTCTATGCTCCCTGTATGTGCTTTACTCTGCCTGCCCTATGCTACCCGTGTGTCATACTTTGCCTGTTCTATTCTCCTTGGGGGTGCCACAATTTGTCTGTGCCATACTTTGACAGTGTCTGCCTTCCTTGTGCTCCCTTTGAGTGTCCTGTTCTGCTTGTGGAACATAAGCCTGGTATTTGTTCTGGGGATTTGTTAGCATTTGAAAATTATTGTTAGGGGTGTTAAATCATGGGGGTGCTGTGGTATATGCATTTAAGGGTATGTTTCATATGACTTAACTTTTTTTTACATATGAGTGATATCCCTGCAGTGAGCTCCAACCATTTGGTTTTTTGGTGTGTTATTAATCTGGGCATGGCATAACATGGGTGTGGTTTAAAGTGGGTGTGGTCTAAAAACAGGGAGTCGATAACACTGGCTTCCATTATCAGCTCTCCACCATGTAGACAAGAAAAATTCATTCCGGCCCTCGGTACCAAAGAAGTTGGACAGCACTGATCTAATGTATGACTGCCACACTATTACAGTTGATATATGTTTTTATTTGAGAGCATTTACCTGGCACTGTAGAGCTGCAAGTCTAGTACCTGCCTGCTGCCACATCCTGATGGCATAGTATATATATTGTATAATAGTGAAGGGCACAAGGCCAAGAAGAACCAGTTAAAATCTGTGACCATATCATTCTAACACTTTAAGTAGCCTTTTTTGTAATGATTCATAGAAACACAATAAGATTGTTCCCTGCTTATTCTCGAATGGTTTAATGTTGGTCTACTGAATTTTGACAATGTTACAGTTATGTAGTTTTATCTTAGATTGCAGAAAGTGCTTTATCATAGAGAAAAGTGACTTCTTTCCTTTAAGTAGCTCTGTAGGCAGATGCAATATTGTATACAGTTTTTAGGACTACATGCCTTTTTAGCAAGTGAAAATATGTTACTGATATTAATATCTATATATTAGTATTATTAGCCAGGAAGTAATAGGGGTCATTTAAAACGCGGGGGCACACACGCAAGAGTACTAAGGGGCGCACAAGAGTGCTTAGTGTTTATCTATGGAGCACTTGCGCCCCCCTCTACAATGAGCTCCAAATGAATAATCTAGCACACAAGGAACAGCAGCAGGACTCACACAGTTTGCAGAGTGCAAAAGAATGCCCCCTAAGGGCAAGGCCAGACGTGGCGTTTTTGCGGCATTTTTACGTTGCGTTTTTAAAAAAGAACAGCCAGGCGTAAATATGCATAAACTGCACTACCACTGAAACTAATGGAAAACACACTATGGCAATTCACACAGGGTGCTTGCAAGCTGAAATCCGCCACAGGACGCCAGTGTTGGTGTTTTTTAGCAGAAACGCCAATACGTCAAGAAACTACCAAATCGATAGACTCTATGGGATCTGCACATTTGAAACCACACTTTGCGTAAATACACAGCGTATTTTAAATATGGCGTCCAAATTCTCAATGAGAACAATCAGAACAATGAGAAGTGCATGTTGGGAAAAGATTCCTACGTGCTGAAAAACGCATGAAAAACGCATGTTGATGGTCGCATGTGGTTTCAGTGGTGAATTTACGCCTAGCTGTTCTTTTTTAAAAACGCAATGTAAAACGCCGCAAAAACGCCACGTCTGGCCTTGCCCTAATGTTTCCCTTCTGCGCCAATGAGAGGCAGCTTCAGATTAAACTTTTTTCTTTTCTATTGAGTTGATTGACAATAGTTAAGCTACATAAATCCATACTGATAGCAGAACCATCCTTTTGGGTTTCTTTTAATCAATAGATTTAGCAGCCATAAGGCTCCATTTTCCAATTACAGAAAGCTCCAATATCTGTGATGTTCCTGGCTGTTTTCTCCACTCTGTATGCTCCTCCCCCTCACTTCCCTTTCCTGTGTCCATAACCTTTCTCACTACTCCACCCACTTACTAAGCAATTAATTCATATTAACAACAAACAGATAACATTTTCACATAAATGGATGTAATAACATTAACAATAACAATACAATACATTTTATATTAGCAAATGCTGGTATTATTGGTTGTATGTTAAACAGGATTGATTATAAATCTTTTACTGTGATTTAAATTTATGGCATTAATCAGATATGCAGTCAATTCAAAAATATTTCATGTGATATCATGAATTGTTCTGGAAAGGTACCACGCGTCTTCCTGCTACATAAACTGCTTTGATGTTACGGTCATCTCCTAAAATGACAACAAAAAAAACGTAACGAATATAAAACACTTCCAATTAGGCAAAAAAGTTTTAATATTTTAGCTTGTTAGTCGCTGTTGCTTCACTTGCACAAAACTTTATTTTTTTGACTGTTTCTGTTGTGTGAGGTTGTATCCCAGAATCTGTACAATTATGTGCCATCCTTGAGTAGACCTCTAGCTGACTGGCAAAATAACTTTCTGAAGGCACTGGTGTAGGTGATAACAATAGAGGCTGGCATTATGTTGGCTGTTGCATGGGAGTTGCATGTGGAAGTGGAGCACAGACAGGAGACCATATTGTTAGAAGGGGAACAGAAAGCAGAGATCTTGGACTAGCACCAGTAAAGCTCCTGGTGGCAAGAAGAAGATGTGTTTACAAATGAAAGTAATGTTGCTGAAAGATCTAGACAGCCCTAGCTATGGAATGGGTCAAATGGAGGTAGGGTTGCCACCTTTTCTGGAAAAAAATACTAGCCTTCCTATATATGTATCTTTTTCCCTATTAATAACATTGGGATCAACCATAATTTTTACCAGCCAGGCTGGTAAAATACTGGCCAGGTGGCAACCCTAAATGGAGGTAGTAATGTGCACACATTGTTACTCAGGTTTAACATCCCCTAGACCCAGTCACCTGCATGTAGCAGCTTTTGTTCTGATAGTTTTATATGGGTTCTTGTTTTTTATTTGTGCCCCTTGGTGATAAACTAGACACAAAGTTTTGCAAAAAGGCATTTTGTACTTTGGTTGGACTATTGGTCCCTCCATGTATAATAAGCACTGTAAATGTATGGGAGAAATTGTCATCCAATCAGTAACCATAGGTGCCCATCAGGGTGTTTATCAGGGTGGGTCAGTTGCCCCATCATGATTTCTTCAGCTACTAGAGCTAGTTCCAAGAAAGAAATTTAGATTCCCAACAATGTTTTTTATACTTCCCACCTCAAGGCAAGCCTTCGTCAACTTTTACTGATACAGTAATATCAGTAGGGACTAAGGAGGATTTGAAGGGAAGCCCTAAGTGCCAGTAATGAAGTTGATAGGCAGGCAGCGCCTTACCTGTAGCATTTGCAGGGCATTGGCTGAGCTATTAACATGCAGGCAGTAAGGAGTGTTCATTGGCTGTTTCTATGTTAGTGGGAAGGCTTCGGGTGAGTAATGTTACTCTATGAGATATTAGCCTCCCTGGAAAGTTTTCAGCGGATGCTCATGCAAGTAACCTAACACCTATTAATTAGAAAATGTAAGGTGAAGAGAATGTTTGCATTGTTGAAATGTCTGCGTTGTAACCCTATACTGACACTATGTTGCAGATCTAGTAGTGATACACCTAAAGAAACTAGACTTGCTGAGTAATTGTAAAAATGTTTCACCACTCATCGGAGTGGCTTCATCAGTTCAGCTGAGTTGCAGGACATTTCCCAACATTTTAAACCCTAAAGGGTAGTACAATTAGCATCAAGCTCAAGTATAACCAGACTAGAGTTATAAGGCTAGTGCCAGACAGGGGCTGAAAACAGCTTGCTGAAAATGCAGGCCCTATGCAGACATTAGCCTGCCATTCTGCCTGCACCCGGAACCATTGTTTTGGCTTGGGTGCAGGCACGATTTTGGCACGAGAATGCAAACGTTCGCGTTTATTTGCAGAGATCAGCCGAGTGTGTCAGCACCCGAGACAATTTCAGACCCTGTTTAAGGGCTCATTGACGCGTGTGTGTGCAGTTGCGGTACCCAAAATTTTCTCCCAGACACTTGTGCTTAAACCACATTGTAACTATGGTATCACTATTAGCACTGTCTGCATCCGATTGCTGTAAGTATGGTCCATGGCTGTCAGATTCTCTGGTGAGCCCTAGAAGAAAAAGATTGCACATATGCACACCTGGCCTCTCTACCCGGTGCTGCAGAGTAAGGGGTCCTCCCCCTTGATAAGGGGTCCGCCCCCAAAACCAGGGCCGGATTTACATAGCGGGCATCCCAGGCCCACTATGGTTCGTCACCCCCGTTCCCTCCCTTTTATTCACTAAAATTTTCATCATTGGGACCGGAGCAATGGGGATTGGCACACGGGAGATTTAAAAAACTATCATATCACCTGCTCATCCTCAGTGTTTCTGAACAAATGTGGGTGTGGTTGGACAGCATGCCACCCCCTAAAATCCTGCCACCCTAGGCCTTGGTGGCCTCTCCACAAATCCGGGCCTGCCCAAAACGTTGTTGTTTGGCTTGGCACAATTAAACACAGGATAAAGCCCTGTTAAGCATATTAACCGTGTGCTGGAGTATTTATCACCCTAGAAGGACCAGGCTGACACTGATATTTTAAATAAGTCACCAACGATGCTGCCATGTAATGTCTAATAGGGCCTATTTTGCATTTAAAAAGCAGATAATTCAAAATAAGAAATTATTTTATTTTTAATTAATGTTATATCATTTTTTAAAATACTCCTGCATTTTTTTGTTTTTCTCAAATATGACAAAGCGAATTAGCATCAGAATCACTGGAAAAAATCTTTTGTTAAAGATTCAGGATTTGGACAAATAAAAACAAATAGAATCAATGCATCCCTAGAAATATAAACAAAATATTTTAATGCAATACTTACCTAAATACAGAAACCTCTGGACCATATCCTGGGAATGAATAAATATTCATTAAATCACTATACTACAAGCTTGTTATATAAATCTTCATTTGGTGCTGCCATCCTGCAATATACCGTCAATATAGTGCTGTCAATTTTATACAGAAAAATGCAGAAAGCAATAAAATAAATAACAGTGACATACCCTATGGCAAATCTAAACGTCCTTATTTTTTATTATGTGTGCTTTTGTATTATTGTTCTTTACTTTTGTATCTTGGTACTGCACTACTGTGTTCCTCATTTGTATGTAGGAATACACTTTGAATATATAAATAACTTACGTCATTACGTTTTACTCACAAATACTGTAAACCTCCCTGCAAACTTACACTGCTTTCTTTTCATAATAAGAGCTAAACTGCTTCTCTAAGTCCAAATTATTACAGACGGAGCAGTAATTGCACATGGCTGGATCTAGACTGGAACAGGGTCATGGGTACGGTGTTGGAATTCTTCCATATGTACTGGTTTGAAAAGGATTTCAAACAACATTTAAGTTCTCTGTTAGCCTTGCTCCTACTTTTTAAAAGCAGTGATTACTATGTTGTATAAAAAAAACCCACAACTTTATGGAATTTTTTTGAAGATAATGAAAAAATATTTATTAGTACCTCTTTGGCGAGTTGAGAAAACACATCAAACGGGCTGTTGTCTGCTTCAAGGCTGATTAGCAATGCATCAAATTCCTTGTTAACTTCAAAGTTTCCAGTTATGTGGTCAATATTCAGAGCTGTGAGAATAACAGACTCATCATTCCATTCATTCCCAGCATTTCTCCTTTTCCAAAAACTGATCTTGTGAGGATATATTTATAGAAAACTGATATAGAGAGATACAAGACTGGGAGTTTTATTTATACAGGAAACTTGCCAGCTCATACAAAAGAAATTGAGTGATGACTGGTAGTTGTAGGGTAGGGCCATGGGGCCATAATAACATTACACATGACATATTACAGTGAATTATATGATATTAATTGTCAGAGTTTACATCAAACATGTCCAACCTCTGGCTCTCCAGCTACGTATTAAACTGTAGGTTCAGGTTAGAAATATGTCTAGGCATGCTCTTCTAAGGGGCTTGGTCAAACTACAACTGAATAATCTAGTACTGCAGCTCTCTATAGAGTTGTCAAGGAAATATAACAAAGAATGTGCATCAAATGCAACGACTGGTTAGGTTACTCCTCTTCAGTCTTGCAACCTTGATACGTTTTGATCTATGTTAGACTCCCTATATACATATGTATATGTCTATTAAATTGAAAATCCTCATTGGATTCAAAAGAGAACACAACAAGAGTAAAGAACATCTGCACAGATGTTCAACTACTGTACCTTCGCTTCCTCCAAGGGTTGCAAGCCGGAATGCTTCCTGATTAGTCAATACTTTTTTCCCATGGTTTGTAACTCTACATTTGCACTCTTGCTCTGATAACACGCCATTCTCTTCGTGGTGGTTATTGTGTATTGTCTTGCTTTCTTTTCGTCTCTTCTGGCGTTCCATGAACAAAATTTTTGATGTTTCTATTGCTTTGCGAATAGCATCAAGCATGGAAATAGAGTAACCTCCTGCTATATCTATGGGAGAGAGAGATGTGTGTATTAGTTTTATAGTTGCTAATTATTCATTGGGGGAACAATCACAATACTGGTTTTAGAGTTATACTGACACTTTGCTGCCCACTTTTGTTTTTTTAAAATATTGAAGAAACCCTTGACATTTGGACCTGATAGTGTTGGTCTCATTTACCCATCACCCCAACTGCTACTCTGAGCATACAGCATTCACAATAGGCTGGAATTATTCCAACCAAAAGTATCAAACCATAATGCCATCTGTAAATATACATCCTTAGGGACTATTTATGAAGCTGTTTAAAAATGGCGTATAAATACACCACATATTGCTGTCTGAACAGCAGACATTGCTTAGTAAAATCTGGAGTATTATAAATCTGTATATTGATTTTATTGAATGCAGTGTCAAATTCCAGCATAAAAAGTTGCAACTGTCTAAAAAAATGCTCTGAAACCTCTGTTCCAAAATTAGTGAAACAGTATTCTTTATTTAAACTTGTGTATCCAACATTTTGGCCCAGATTAGGGCCTTTATATCTATATATGTGTGTGTGTTATACAAAATGTTCTTAAAGGGCAAGTCAACCCCAAAATAAACATTTGCCTAATAAAGCAACTTTCCAATATACATTTATTGTAAATTTGCAGTGTTTTTAAAATTATTTGTAAAAACAGCTGCTATTGAAAGCAGCATTTGCTAAACTCCTTGTTGTTACTTTTAAAACAATGCTGCAAAAGTCTTAGTTCACCAGCAAAGACAGGTCTGTTAATCAGCTGCCTTGTCTTACATTGTATCAACAGTCTGAGCCATTAGAGCAGATAATAGAAAGGGACAGACAAACATTGCTGTCAATAGCAATACATAATCATAACTTATAACCATAGAACATCTACTTTGAAGTTTGTATCAACTCTATAGACAGTTGGCCAAAATGATCAGCAAGTGCTGTTTATTCATAGTTCATTATCTTAGCAGTAGTCCCATATTTATCAATTCAAAATCGGGAGTCCATATAGTTATTTAGCCAGGCCGAAGGGACCCGCCCCAGTTCCCAAGGCAATCAACTGCAGAAAAGTTTATATCAAAAACGATATAAGTCCCAAGGCCTCTTAAAGTAAAAACAAATTAATTTATTGATATTCACATCAGATACACCTATGACTAAGCGCCGGAGGGTGCGAAACGCGTAAGGTGGGATATGTGGGGTGGTATGTACTAGATACTGTTTTAATGTGAATATCAATAAATTAATTTGTTTTTACTTTAAGAGGCCTTGGGACTTATATCGTTTCTGATATAAACTTTTCTGCAGTAGTCCCATATTACCTATATCTTGGAAACGAAAAAAGAAATTGAAAATAATTTTTTTTCACAGCATATATATTCTTTAAAGTTCAAAGTTATAAACACATACAGACGGAGGCAAATTCACACTGAATACCACAGCACAACATGTCACAGCATTCATTCAGTGGAAAAAAGTATTACCCCTGACCCAGACCAATACATCTATAGCAGAATCCCAGATGCACAACTTGGTCTCTGAATCAAAATAGATTTATTTCAATGTCAACATCCATCTCTTCAGAATTTGCCAGAACTTGGACTGAAATATACATCTGATTGAGGATTGTGCTGTTACTCACAGACATATATTCAACTAACCTGTTCCAAGGCCCACTTTAACTTTCTGTTTTATTGCATTGCATACATCAAGATGACCACTGCACAGCCTATGGTAAACAAAAAGATGCCATTAGCTACCTAATAGTTTCACTAATCCATATACATCAGCTTTATACTATAAAAACATAGTCTGGAACTTCCTTATATGTGTACCTTCTTTATATTGGGTTGACACATCTTAAAGGGATACTATCATTGGAAAATATGTTTTTTTTACAAGACACATCAGTTAATAGTGCTGCTCCAGCAGACTTCTGCACTGGAATCCATTTTTCAAAAGACCAAACAGATGTTTTTTAATTTTGAAATCTGACTTGTGGCTTAACATGTTGATAGTTTCCTAGGTGCCCTCAGTCATGTGACTTGGGCTTTAATAAACTGCAGTCACTCTTTTCTGCTGCACTGCAAGTTGGAATGATATCACCCCCTCTCTTTCCCCCACCAGCCTATCAGAACAATGGGAAGAAAACAAAATAGCAGCTCCCTGACACAAGATAACAGCATAGCACTGAATAGTAAGAATCCAAGTCCCACTGCAACTCTTTCAGTTACATTGAGTTGGAGAAACAATAGCCAGTCTGAAAGCAGTTCCTTCATTAAGTGCTGACTCTTTTTAAAAGCACAGGATTAGGCAAAATTACCTGCCAGCCTATACACCTATAAAAATACACTATTTGGTCGGAATAAAATTTTATATGGTAGAGTGAATTATTTGCAATGTAAACAGTGTAATTTAGAAATAAAAATTACACCATAAAAAATTATGATAGAATCCCTTTAAGTCAAAAGTCATGCTTTTTCTTTAACTTCATTCATTACATTTTCTAGTTGGACAGCCTACGCATTATTCCTGTGACATTATTGTTTCTACTGCAAGTATTCTAAAGAGCAAAATAAAAATCCAAAGGAATGTTGAGAGCCTTAAAACAACGGCAGATAGAGGCGACCCTAACAGATGTGCTGAAGCAAGATAAATTCTGACTAGAAGTCCCAGGTCCCTTTGTTAGGTGCAAACCGTGCAATGATCTCTGTATTAACTGATCTAAAAATATATCAAAAAATATATCAAATATTTCTATCATATCATGCCACTTCAGTGCATATGCATGTTTTTAAATGGTGCAATTCTCAGCGGTACTTCTCCATTCTCATCACCCAGTAATACCTTTATATTGGGTAGTTCTTTGGTTTGTAATGCCAATGTGTTCATTAGCAAGAACAGTGTGCAAAGGCATGTTGGATACATATGCTCAATATTTCATATTCAAAATATTTACAAAAACACCTTGCTTACGAAATGTTTGAATTAGGGCAATGTGATATTGCAGCGCCATTGCTTCTAAACATACATAGTTCTTCATCTGAGAGGTAGCAGCCATGAGCCATCACTGTCTATGGGTAAAAATACAGAGCAACCATTATTTACAGCATTGCATGATGGCAGTTGTGCAATTTCTAAACCTAATGCATGTTGCTTATGCATGGGTTACATGTTGGCAATATATCAGTATCGCAATTAAGTTACATAAAGTTTCTTGGATTAAATCAAGGTCTCCAACACCACATTCAGATCACTTAAAGGATAAGGAAATGTCCAATCAATGGGGGATATTAGGGCACCCTCAAGGATTGTAAATACACCAGGTTGTTGCTCCTGTTAGCAGAAAACTGCATCAACCTAGGGTACTTGCAAGTGAGCATTCCTGCTTTCTGCACATATTTGTACATGCGCAGTAGAGTTAAAAGCAGGACATTAACAAAACAGCTTGCTTTATTGCTCTACTAGTCTGGATCTTGAAGAAAGAAGAAGGATCACTTGCTTGTAAGTACCCCAGGCTGGTGCAGTTTTCTTCTAACAGGAGCACCAGCCCAGTCATTATAATCCTTGTGGGGTGCCCTAACATTTGGCACCCTCCATGGTTTGGACCTTTCCTTCTTCTTTAAGATGAAATTTAGTACCTCCAGAACTGAAAAATAGAAGTTACAGAATACTATTTAGCCATGTGTCTGAACCAGCGATATGACTAAAATGACTGTTGTCTGTATAAAATGTTAGTCTTTATAGATGTGTAACTTGAACCAAGGGTGGGTAGAAAAATATTTGTATGGTAGCTCCATATTAACCTATTTTGGCATTAGCAGAAATGCCTATGTGCAGCCTACCATACCAACAATACTCTACCTTGGTAAAGACTCTTTGTACAGGTATGGGATCTGTTATTTGGAAACCTGGAAGCTCCAAAATTATGTGAAAGTGATCTCACATAGACTCCATTATAATCAAATAAGTCACATTTTTAAAATGAATTTCACTTTTCTCTGTAATAATAAAACAGTACCTCGTACCTCATCCTAACTAAGATAAAGGCAATCCTTTTGAGGTTTTTATTGTTTAAATAATTTTTTTGCAGACTTAAAGTACAGAGATCCAAATTGGAGAAAAAACCCTTACCCGGAAAACCCCAAGTTAACCCTTAGCATTATGGATAATACTGTAGGTCCCATATCTGTACATCCTTTATAGTTTATTGTTCAATGCAGTCACTGCAGTCAACAAAATCAGTCCAGATGGCACTAGCCTATATGATGGACTGGTAAAGATAAAACATTTCTTTGGTTTCCTAGACAGAAAGAAAAATATATCATAATCTGCACTGCATCTAAAACCGTTAGCTTCACAAAGTTGGGTAAACACAATAGGCCCTGTTTACGAAAGCAATTGCAAGTGCACGTTAATGCCATTTTTTTTTTAGCTTGATATATAGGCCCCTTACTGTATGTATAATGAGGTTTGATATCTTGATTCAAACTGTTTTGGTCCAGCAGGTGGTACTATAAATGCAATATGTATTGGCACTTCTATAACCATAGAATGAAATTTATCTGTAGAACATATGCACAAGGCTATATGTAAAGTTAATTTGTCTTTTAACATAATAATGGGAAACATTTAATATTGTGTTTCTTCCCTACAAGAGCTCAGAATCTGACATTACTGATTTTTTATTAGATACAATACCTTGTACTGTGTGTCTTGTGTCCTGACACTGGTGCTTTCAATTTTTATTTGAGTTACCCCATAAATTCAATAGGCTTGCAGAGACTGTTTACTTTATTTACTTTACACCCCCACCCCTGTTTACAGTAGCTGAAGCAAGAGCAATTACAGTTCAAAAAACATGGCCGTTCAAAGCCTGTAATGTTCCTGCAGGATTACTGACAGAGCAGGGGAGACTTTATTAGACTCTCTTACTGTCAGTGGAAATGTATGCCTGTTGTTATCTTCCAATACTTACATAGGTTGTAAGAAAACCACTGTCCAATAACAATGTCCTTTTTATTGCTATAATCTTACACTAGGGATAAAAATGGTAAAATACTTGGGGTCGCTTATAGCATAGGCACACAGGGCATGTATGCTCTTATTTACTAGTCTGCAATGTCTGATATAAATGTTTCTTAAAAATGGCAATGGTGGTGAGTTTCAAAACTATGGTAGATGATGCACTGAAACACAATGTGTATATACAGAGGGCTAAAAGGGCTCTTTATAGCAATGTCTCAAGCCTTAGGCTTAAATATGAACAATTATATTTTTTTATACACAGATAATTATAATGAGTAGACACTAATATTGTCTCAGATTAGAATATGGTTGTTGGACGTGACTCACCTTGTTCGTCAACAATTTGTTCTTACTGTACACTTCAGTGTAATTATTGTATTCAGGAAATAAATTCAGCACCTCTTGAATCTCTGCTACAGACTCACTTATATGGCTCTTGAAAAAATATTAAAGTGATAAAATGCTAAAATAATACATAGACACAGAAGAGAGAACAGTTTGCAGTAGTAAACATCAGGGCCAGAACAAGGGGTTGGCAGAGGAGGCATCTGTCTAGGGCACAACAAGAGGGGGGTGTTGGGCAGACACCTGTTAAGGGTCTTCTGCCTACCCCTAGTCTGGCAGATCAGTTGTGCACATGCATGCTAACATTTTTCTTTTTTTAAGTTTCTTTTTCATGTACAGGTATGGGATCCATTATCCAGAAACTCATTATCCAGAAAATTAGACTCCATTCTATCCCAATAATTCACTTTTTTTAAAATGATTTCCCTTTTTCTCTGTATTAATAAAACAGCACCATGTACTTGATTCAAACAAAGATACAATTAATCCTTATTGGAGGTAAAACAATACTGTTGTATTTGATTAATGTTTAAATGATTATTAGGTATGAAGATCAAAATTATGGATATATTATCTGGAAAACCCCAAGTAGCAAGCTTTCTAGGTAACATGTCTCATACCTGTATATAACATATATGCAATATAGGGAATATCATTCACATCCTGTTACAAAATATAAGCACATCAGTAATCATCAAGGGGTTCCATGACCATATAACTGCACAAGGCACGATGACATCCTAATATCTAATATGCTAAAAAGCTTGTAAATGCTTTTGCATTTTCAATATGAAAATAAAATATTACCCAAGAAATGATCTGCTTTTCACAAATGTTAAAACTAGATAATAAGAACACAAAAGAACAAATAAGTTACAAACATTATACTTCTAGGAATTTGCACATTTTTTTTGCACATTTTTTTAATTCGAAAAAACTTTTTCGGAAAAAAATTTACCAAACCCAAATGTGATTATAAAAAACTTGAGCTGAAAAAACTGGAATGCTGGCTCAGGTCATCCTGCAAGATTTTTCCTAAGGTGAAATCGCGGGTGATCCACAATGCCCACAAAATCACGGGTCGCACAAATGCATAGACCCCCCCCCCAAAGGTCACAGGGTGCGCTTCTTCTGCACTTATACCACTGCATGTGACTAATAGTGCTTGCATGTCCCCTCTAAATGCATTTTGTTGGTAAATGCTAAATAAATTGGTTGAACATCGTAATGCATTGTTACATTCTGTCCAAAGACTATTTCAAATTATGATGTTACATTAATCAATTTTTTGGTTGTGTTCTCTGACTTAAGCGAGGAAAAAAGGTCATACTGACCCAGCCACTGATTAACTCTCTACTTTTGCATTCCTGCCTTTGATTTGAGTTTTATAGTCTCACCTAAAACTTTTTTGCTTCCATTCCAGTTCTAATTGAAAGGGAGGAGGTATGGAGGAGTGTGGAGGACTCAAATATATGATAATCTTTTCCAAAGTGTGCAAACTTCTGTTTTTTTCAATGCAAGAATTTAAGATGCCATATTCTATCACTTATTTAGGGATCTTCTAGATCAGTGCTTTCCAACTGGTGGCACGCAGGCCGCATATGGCCCGTGTCCTCTCCTTGTGTGGCCCTCCATTAAAGTCTGGCTGCTGCGATTGTTAACATTTGTGTAAGCTTTAACTTACACAAAGGTTCACACCTCAGATGCAGGCTGTAAAAGCCCTTCATTTTTCATACCTGCAATCCCCTTTTATTGCTCACACCTGTAAGACCCTGTATTCTTCATACCTGTAAGAACATGCAGTGTTCAAACCTCAGACTGTAAGTGCCTGCATTATTCACCTGTTTACACCCCATATAAACTGTAGGAACAGCACTGGCATTAGCACTGGCACTAATCAGTTAGTTGTGTGGTTCTGTCTCCTGCTCTGCCTATGTGTGCCATACTCTGCTTGCTCTGCCTGTGTGCATGGGTGTCCGCAGAAAATTTTCCAAGGGGGGGGCAAGGAAGAAAAACATACAGGTATGGAATCTGTTATCTGGAAACCCATTAACCAGAAAGCTCTGAATTATGGCTAGGCTCTATTTTATCCAAATAATAAAAATTTGTAAAAATTGTTTCCTTTTTTCTGTAATAATAAAACAGTACCTTGTACTTGATCCAACCTAGGATATAGTTAATCCTTGTTGGAAGCAAAATCAGACTATTAGGTTTATTTAATGTTTACATGATTTTCTAGTAGACTTAAGGTATGAAGATCCAAATTACGGAAAGATTCCTTATCCGGAATACCCCAGTTCCTGAGAATTCTGAATAACAGTCACATACCTGTATTACAAAAAATACTTGTACCCATATTTTGGTTCCACGCAAACCTAACAACAGCTTTTCTATCAATATATAGGGGCACATTTACTAAGGGTCGAATATCGAGGGTTAATTAACCCTCGATATTCGACCAGGAACTAAAATCGCTCGACTTCGAATATCGAAGTCGAACGATTTAGCGCTAATACTTCGATCGAACGATCGAACGATTATTCGTTCGATCGAACGATTAAATCCTTCGAATCGAACGATTCGAAGGATTTTAATTCATCGATCGAACGAATATCCTTCGATCCAAAAAACATAGGCAAGCCTATGGGGACCTTCCCCATAGGCTAACATTGAGTTCGGTAGCTTTTAGCTGCCGAACTAGGGGGTCGAAGTTTTTCTTAAAGAGACAGTACTTCGATTATCGAACGATCGAATAGTCGAACGATTTTTAGTTCGAATCGTTCGATTCGAAGTCGAAGTCGTAGTCGAAGGTCGAACTAGCCCATTCGATGGTCGAAGTAGCCAAAAAAACACTTCGAAATTCGAAGTTTTTTTACTTCAAATCCTTCACTCGAGCTTATTAAATGTGCCCCATAAAGTAGTAAATGATGCACATGTATAGCATTACCATTCTATTAGTGACACAAACTCCTTGAGGTGAATACAGGACAGGAGCAAGATATGGAGGTGAAGTGCAAAGATATATATTATATTATTATTGATATTTCTATCTATACAGATATATAGAATGAAGCAGAGAGTTATTAAAGACAGATAGGTGATATATAGAGTGAGGCAGAGGGTTATTAGAGACAGAGAGGTGAGTGTGGTGGTAACTCAGCAGAATGAGAAGGTAAAGGGTAAAGAGGACAGTGAATAGAGTGAGGCAGAGAATTATTAGAGACAAAGAGGTGAGTGTGGGGGTAACTCAACAGAATGAGAAAAGAAAGAGTAAAAGAGGACAGTGAATAGAATGAGGCAGAGAGTTATTAGAGACAGAGAGGTGAGTGTGGTGGTAACTCAGCAGAATGAGAAGGTAAAGGGTAAAGAGGACAGTGAATAGAGTGAGGCAGAGAATTATTAGAGACGTAGAGGTGAGTGTGGGGGTAACTCAACAGAATGAGAAGGAAAAGGGTAAAAGAATAGAGTGAATAGAGTGAGGCCATGGATAGGTGGGGGATACATTGGAGCAGCAGGACAAGGAACTGTAGGGGTTAATGTGATTTGTGCCCCCCCTTGCCCCTATATGTGGATGCCCATGCCTGTATGTGCCCTACTTTGCCTGTGTTTGACATACTCTGCCTGCCCTATGATGCCTGTGTGTGCCCTGCTCTGCTGGCCTTGTTCTGCCTGTGGTTGGTGAACCTGTATGGGTTTGTTGCATTTGGAAGTACTTGTTAGGGGTGCCACTGTGTTTTATTATGTGCTGGGGGGGTGCTATGTTATCCACAGGGGTGGAGGAGGCATATGGATTTAAGGTTATGTCTTAATATGTGTCACATATGAGTGATGGTTGATATCGCTGCATTGAGCACCAACCATTTGTTTTTTTGGTGTGCTACCACCAATGTGGACATGGTCTTAACATTTCTTGTGATAACATGGGTGTGGGTTAAAGTTAGTGTGGTTTTAAAAAGGGAGTGGTCAACAATCGTTTCCATTATCGGCCCTCCACCATGTAGGCCAGAAAAAATCTTGCCCTCTGTAACACAGATGTTGGACAGAACTGTTCTAGATGCAACTGGAGATATAACAATGTCTACCTCAGAATTTTCAGCTTTTAGGTCTTTTAGCACATACATCTACAAGCAACCGAGGATTACCCCTGGCAGAACCCTAGATGGCATCCAAGACTCACTTTAATGTTGATGTCACCCTAGGCTCCTTTTATTGCAATAAACTCTTCCTCACATGGGCAAAAACCTCTCTTTTTACTTGGGATTTCTGGTGGGTCCCAGGGATGCTAGTCCAACACTGTAGTCATTAACAGTTTGTTAACTTGCTCAGCAGTGTACTTGTGTTACACTTTCACTGTTTCATAAAAGTACAGTTTTGCACTTCCATGGACGCATCCTTGTAAATAGTAGTATCAACTTGAATACAAACTGAAAGTGGCAGTGTTTAAGTTCTACCTCTGAAAGCTAACGCTGTAACTAAATTTCAAATGAACAGATCCAGGAACCACCTTATAAAGAACAGATACATTTAGTGGTTAAGTGAACAATAATAAAGTGCACGTTTCTCCAGGCAATATTTTACATAAATAGTTTAACATACCTGAATGTGAAGCCCATAATTGTCTGCAAGCCTACCAAGTTCACACAGCAACCTTTCACTGCAAGTAACTGCAAAGCGAGGTGTGATAATAGGCTTAACCCTGTCATACTTAAAAGAGAGAATCGAAAACTAGGAAAACAAAACTAGAAACAAAAAGTGCAACTTTCATACTGTACATATTTACCATGTAATAAACAGCAATGTACAGTTCTTAACTTTCATTAAATGTATTCAATTTTAAATGTCAAGGTTTGGCATAAATTCATTTTCTCCCTCGGAAACACCTCTGCTGCACCTCCTACTGCACGGCTGCTGTACCAGCTCAACTGCATTTATTTTGACCAATCAGATGCCGGGTACAAGAATCAGACACAATTGTTTTCTATTCAGCTCCCTCACTGAGTGCAATGACACATGAATTTTGGGAAAAACTGGTGCATTGTGTGAAACAAAATGGCGATTATGTCCGAAATTGTACTATGCTCACTGCGTGAGGGTAAGAAAATGAGCCATACTGTGTCTGATTTTAGAAGGATACTGGAAATCACTATTGCCCCAAAATGTTATCCCCTACTGGATTTGCAGGTTGACACAGCACACTTTCTGGATGGAGGAAACAATTCAAATCAATGGCAGTGGTGCCCCCTATAGTGTCTTTCTTGGGGTCACCAGCAGATGGCAACTTGTGGTGCAGTCAGTTAGTTGCAGCATACAGATGCAAAGATTCAATGAGATCCCTGGAACCAGGACACTCAATAGATCTGTGCACGTGTATGATGTGCCTCTACACTTCTAACTATAGTATTAGATTTGTGATTTCAAAAAAGTTATATGTAGAGGATAAATATTTATCTGACTTTGATGTATGCACCTTTAACACTTTAATTACATTTGTGGATGTGGACTATGGCAGGCCTTGGGGGGAAAACGAAATTGCTGTTCTAATAAAATGTTTCAAATAACTACACTTTGCATATTTACCTTCATATTTTGCATTGCTTCAACAAATCTATAAAAAAGTAAAATAAATAGAAATAATGAATCTTCCTTATCTGTACAGAATGCCATACAATGTTATTGATTGTTTTGGATGAGCCCAAAACTGGAATGTATAGAATTGCAGTACAAAATAGCATACAATGCACAATGAACAAAGCGATGTCAGTGTATGTATGTATAATACCTTTGTGTTTCTGCAATTGATTCTTCTGTACTTTCAATATACTCCGGGTATATTGTATTGCTATCCATACATACTTTTCCAATAAATGCTCTTTGACCATAGCGATCTGTTAAGCAAAAAGTATGTGTATAAAAAAAAATGTGAACGTAATAAAGCACATATGAGGTTTCATTGGAAAACATTATTGAGGATTCACAGGATCCCAAGTAATCAAGGGCCCAGTATTTGAGAATTTAGATTTCAACTATTCAAGATGATCGATAAAAAAAGCTTTAATTTGTTTTTTCTTACAATTTTAGGACTGAATTTTTATCTGACTGGTTTATTAGTCTATATATATATATATATATATATATATATATATATATATATATATATATATATATATATATATATATATATATATCTTTTTAAAACAATGGCCAAAATAAATAAATAAAAAAATATATATATATTTTATCCTACATGTAACCACCCCTTCTTACCTGTAATATCGGCCAGCACAAGGGAAGCATCCGTGTGAATTGTTGCAAAGTAGCAAGCCGTAGTTGTGCCATTTTTTAGTGTTCTTTGCTGTAATGAAGAAGGCATAAAGAATGCATTGCATTGCAGTATTGAACAAAATAAACAGAATAGCTAATCTGTGAAAGCTATGTATATTTTCCTTGCACTAAAACGATTTTCTTAAAGGGGAAGTCCACCTTTAAATTAACCTTTAGTATGTCATAAATCATACTGTAAGAAGCAGATTTTCAGTTGGTAAACATTATTATATCATTTTGTTGTTTTTTTTTTAATTATAAGCCTGACTAATTCCAGCCAGCAAGTGAGATTTCAGTTTTATTCTTATGCACATTTCTTCCGCTTTTATTTAATTTCAGGCCTCTTGCTATTCATCCATTTTGACTGGCTGCTAGGTTAATTAAGCCTTATCAACCTTAGCAGTTCAATTTCCAAGCCAGAGTGTTGCAGAATACAAATGTAAATATTTTTTAAAAACACACATTAAGACTAGTTGTACAAGTGAATGTTATTGGTGTGATGCATTTTGCCATATTATGCATTAGAAAATATTACTATGGGGCCATTTATATTCTGCACTGGATTTAATAAGGGATTAAGAAATGACCAGACAGAATCTCAAATAGGAACTAAATAAAGTTTAAGAGCTTGTTTGGAGATTTAGGCTTTGGTTTAGAAAATAAATAATGTACAGAATGGGGCATATTGATTCTAGACCCTGTTTTAGAATAGAAGAGGCTCACAGCAGCCGGAAGTGGAAAAGCTTTACTATGGAAGAACATGGTTGAAGTGCCAACAAGTTGAGAGGAAGGAAAGGATCAGGTTCATGCTGGGCTGCCAGGAAAAAACTTGGTGGGCCCCAGCACAAGTGGACCCTGCCAGATGAGACCTGTTCCCTACATTGCAGGAGCCACTGTTTTAGTGCACTGCTTCCTGACCTCCCTGCCTTGCTGATCACAGCCGCATGAAGAAGGTAGGAGCTGGCTGTGGGGAGGGCGACAAAGGTGGATTTTTGCCTGGGGTGAGGGGCCCGTGGAGGTGGCAGAGGGGAGTCCAGAAGGTATGACCCACCCAGTCCAACACTGGAAAGGATAGGCAGACAGATACTAGAGAGAGAGAGAGATTTCCAGCAGAACAGCACCATCTATTGATCTCACTATAATAGTCTGGCTAATTTATGAAAGTGACAGCTTGGTATCATGACAATTATGATATTTATGCTAGAACAAACAAAAAAAAGTCCTAGCTCTTAAACCCTGCTTGTAATTTGTTGTTGGGATTAATTATTCAGATGCATGTTGCTAGCAGAATGGCGCTAGATTGCTCAAAACAATTAAACACATTCTAAAGCATTTCGCTACCAACCTTTCCTGACTGCAAAATGTATCAAATTGTATAGGTGGTGTTTCACTGAATCATTGTCAGCAACCCTAAATAGTACAGAGGGCTATTTTAAGCCCCTGTTCACAGGTAAGGAACTTAAATACATATTTTATTTCTTTCAACTAATTCTCCTGAGTAATTGGATAGGGCTCAGCAAAACAGCAGAACAGTTGGGATCTAGGTGTTGCAGTGGTCTAACGCCAACCTCAGCCCCACCGAGCCTTGTCCATAGCCACCCCAAGCCACACCAATCCACTGTGTATATTAGAAACGACAAACTTTTAACTTTGTTATTATAATTATAACATCCCCAAACCAAAGTCCTTACCACAACTGCTTCATAAATGTTGCTAGCAAGATCTAGATCCGAGAACTTTTCTTCTGCTGGGAAAGTAGTATGTTCTAACCACTCTAGGAGCGGACGTTCCATTCCTGATCCTAAGAATGGGTACTGAGGGGCATGTATGTGAGTGTCTATCATTCCAGGCATGAAGAAATCACTAGAAGTTGAAAAAAAATGCAGGTAAATAAGGTTGATTGATTGCAGCTTCTTAGTAAGTTAACATCACGTATTCTATTTTAATTCTTGTTTAATTTACATCTGTTATTAAATTAACATATTTTTTATGAGTCTCATTTGAAGCCAGAGCCAGGACAACTAGTACTGGCACCCAAGGAAGTACTTGGCCCATTGCCTTCTCTGCCATTCCCCCAGTTGCTCGCTCATCCACCTCCCCCCAAGTTTTCCATGATATCACAGTGCAAGAAATTGGACTTTTTTGGACAATTTTCTAATCTCCATGAAAATGTATTCTGAAAATACTGTATATATTCTGTCTTTTTAATGCAATAATTTTTAAAGACTGCTGAATAGCTTCTTATGACATAATAACATCAAAAAGTGCTTTAGTAAATGGCAGAAAACTTTGCAATTTCTGGTTTTTTTAATTGAGCTATAAAATACACAGGAAGAAATATTTAGTCCTGGACAAAATCTCATAAATACAAAAATAAAGAATATATGGACTGGACAAAATATATATAAATATTACTGGAGTTATGGGTTTGGCCTTTATGTACTCTTGTGCTCATTGTTTCAGCTGGAGTGTGAAATTATAAATTCCCTCACTCAATGGCAGTAAAGTGAAATTAATATTTACTATGACGTAGTTGAAAGGGTAATATTCTAAGTCATTTTTCTATTGCTAATTTATGGTTTATTCCTTATGGATTTTGACTTATATAATTTTTGTTCCTTAGATTTCCAGTTGTGGATTTAAACTTCTATGTAGTGACTAGGGCCTCACTTGTCTTTGCAAATCAAGTAATGGTGATTATTTATTGCTGCGTGAATTTTATTGAAATGGCAGCAGTATATTCACTGAAACTGGGAAAAGTAATAAATGACGTGTAGTTTACTAAATGTTTCAATCTGTCATTTACCATGTTATGGTACAACATACAAATTGCAGCTTAGAATTTATTGTGTCTGACACTAAAAAAGTGTATGTTATAACTATTTAATTAAATACACTTTTTTGTTTTGTATATGAGTGATATATATAACATACCTTTGAATTTGCAGTAAAAAAGTTTAAACTTGATGTAAACCAGCAAATTGTGAATGTAAACCTTATAAACAGCCAGCAGTATAGTCACTAAAACTGGGAAAGATATGCCAAGTAATAAATGTAAATATAGAGAAATTTACTTCTGGCCAAGATCTTCAATTTTGCTGTTATCAAATTTCCACTTCAGAGCCAATTGCGCTTCGTTCTTAGTATGTTCTATAAATAAAATCTGAAATTAAAAAAAAAAATCGTAAATACAGCATAGTGAAAATATAAACCGGTAGGATATAATCAAAGTTGTAAAAAATAATAATCAAAAAGTGAAAATATTAGAAAATTAGGTAAGTGCTTTTGTCAAAGATATATCCCAGGAGCCTTTTGATATCTGTTTATTTCAAAGATACGCAGAATATTAGAATACATTATATTTTTTAATTAGTCATGGGAGATGGGTGACATCACTTATACTATATTTGACAGGCTGGTTATGTATAAGACAATGAGAAGGGGACCACAGGTAATGTCCAGGTTGGTCATGTTTATGTGGTTTATATACTATAAAGCTAAATTGTATTAAATTAAACTATACCCCAAAATGTAGGTCTCTATAAAAATACATCACATATAATAGGTCATGTGTAAAACCCTGCTTCATCTAAATCAACCATTTTCGGAAAAATAAACTTTTTTAGTAGTATGCACATTTGGTAATCCTAAATAAAAAACAGTTTTGTGCAATATACAGTCATATACCCTCTCAGTCTGCATAATAATTGACTCAACAAAAAAAAGATAACAGTGGTATGTCTTTCATTTCCCAGGAACATCTGAGTACTGGGGCGTTTTCTGAACAAAGATTTTTTTTTTTTTAAAGGTTAATTTTTATTGAATTTTAACAACAGAAAAAAAACAGAAGGAAGTAAAGCGAGTTAGAAAGGAAAGAAAGGGAGGGGAGAGTAGAGAAAAGAGGTACGGCTGAAAAAGTAACTATCATTGGTTGGTCAAGGTGGCTGGCGACTCGAGCCAAGGGTTCCAAATATTCTCAAATTTCTTTGGACATCCGCGTGCCAAGTAGGTGAGCTTGTACAGTTCCAGTTGCAAATTAATTAGTCCAATCCACCTAGTCAGAGTCGGTGGCGATGGGCCCATCCAGTGAAGGGCAACAACTTTTTTTGCGTAAAAGAAAAGCAATCTCATCAGGCATCTGGTGTGTACTCTAGGTACCACGGAGTCAAGGAGACCCAGAAGACAAGTAGCCGGGTCAAGTATCTGGGGAAGATCCAGTTCGGTGGCCATGAAGTTCACAATTGCCCTCCAATATCTAAGTATCACTGGGCAATCCCACATTAAATGCATGAAATTAGCGACAGAAGCACCGCATCGTAGACAGCTGGGTGAAGCTACTTTCCCCATCGTAAATAGTTTCTGAGGAGTGAGGTAAGTTTGATGCATGATCTTAAACTGTATGAGCCTGTCTCTTACACTCACTAATGGGACATATAGGTTGTCTATGATTTCTTCCCAATCATCTGGGTCGATACGGACCCCACTACTCTCCCACTTATACTTCACCCTGGGTCGGGGATCATATCTATTGGAAATTAAGTGTCTATATGCATTGGACAAGAGCTTGACCTTGGTGGGTTGAGATATCAATTTTTCTATCCCTGTGTATTGTAGGTGCAGAGGAGGGGTTGGGAATTGTGCTGAGCAAAGATGACTGATCTGGTTATATCGGAATTCGGACAGGTCAGGCAGAGAGAGAACCTGCCGAAAATCAGGCAGTGTGCGAAGAGCGCCATCAGTATAAACTTGAGACAGCCGCTTAAGACCAAATTTAGTCCATGTTCCCACCTCCGAGAACGTGGCTAAGTGTGGATAGTTACTATTACCCCATAAAGGTGAATCCGGAGACAGAGCAGTAGCAGCTTTAGTGATTAGCACAATTGCATCCCAGGCTCTCTTAGTGGCATCCATTACAGTCAGTAAAGCGCCAAGATCTTTTCGAGTTCTATATAAAGCATTATGCAGGCTTTCCACAGAAGTGAGATACAGTGCCTCTATTATGGATGCCGGGTTATCAGCGTCAAACACTTTCCAACCGGCTACATGTGAGGCCTGGGAGGCAAAATAGTATAGCTCATAATTGGGAGAGGACAGTCCCATCTGATCTTGTGGAGCATTGAGAGTGGCTCTGGACAGTGTGGTCGTTTTGTTCCCCCAAATAAATTCAGATTGCGTTCGGTCTATATCACGTAAGGCTTTTTTGGGTATGTGGCAGGGGGTATTACTCAGTACATAAAGAAATATAGGAAGATAGATCATTTTGCATATATTTATTCTGCTTATTAGCGTGAGAGGAAGTTTGGTCCAGTGTGCCAGCGTGTCCTTAAATCTACGTGTAAGGAGTACAAATTATGCTGCAAAAATAATGTCGGATCTTTATGCACCGTTATCCCTAGGTACTTAAAATGGTCTGCCTCTTTGAGGTTACAGTCCGCAGCCATCTCTACTGGAAGTTGTCCGTCAAGGGGAAATAGTATGGATTTGTCCCAATTAATTTGGAGGCCTGAGAACGTACCAAAATGTTTGACAATCCCAAGAACAGAGGCGAGCGATTCATGAGGGTCTGCTAAGTATAGGAGCGTATCATCCGCATACAGTGAGACCTTCTCCTCTATTGTTTTGTATAGACGAGTACCTCTCGTAAGGTGAAACGGGATGGAATTAATGCCATTGACCCTGACGGATGCCTTCGGTTCACTGTACATCAGCTTAAGCCATTTTGTAAAGGAAGGGCCAAAACCCATCCTAGTAACAACCTCCCACAAGTATGGCCATTCCACAGAGTCAAACGCCTTCGCCGTGTCTAATGAGACCACCAGCCTAGAGCCCATGTTTTCATGTTTTAGTTGTAAATTAAGGAACAATCTTCTCAGGTTAAAGCTGGTTGATTTAGAAGGCATAAAACCGGTCTGATCAGGGTCCACCACTGTAGACACAACTTTAACAAGACGCTTAGCTAAAATTTTTGCAAGAATTTTAATTTCCATGTTGAGTAATGAGATTGGTCTATAAGAGGAACACAGCGTGGGATCCTTCCCTGGCTTGGGGATGACCACAATTGCCGCGTCTGAGAACGTGTTAGGGAGAGAGAAATTTTCAAAGGCATACATCAGGGTCTCATGCAATTTGGGAACTATCTCGCGTATATGAATACGGTACCATTCTATAACAAAGCCATCTGGGCCCGGGGATTTGCCGGAAGGAAAGGATAGTATGGCCTCAGCAATCTCAAGAGGAGAAATCGGGGAATCCATGTACTTTGCTTGCTGAGGTGAAATATTCGGAATGGGAATCCCATTCAGATACTCATGAAGGTCAGCATTAGAGTAATGCGCAGTAGAGGTGTAGAGAGAGGAGTAAAATTTACTGAATTCCAAAGCAATCTCAGGCGGGGAGGTCAACATTACCCCTGTTGAGGAGAGGATCCTGGGGACAGCAGAAGTCCCATTAGGAGGATTGGCTAAGAAAGCTAGAGGCTTACCATTTTTATCACCGTAAGCAAACGTAGTGCTGGTGGCGTGTAGAAGTTGCTTTTTAGTCAATTCTACCCTATGTAAGTTGAGATGCCTAAGGGCAGTAGCAAATTCCCCATGCGTCTGTGGTGTGGAATTGTCAATATAAGCCGTTTCAGATTGGGTAACAACCGATTCTAGGTGTTGTAGAGTTTCTTTCGAGGTGTTTCTAGCTCTGGCCACTGCAGCCATTAGGGTACCCCGGGAAACTGCCTTAAAAGCCTCCCAGGTAGTCGAGGAATCCGCAGAGCCATGATTCACACTCCAGTATTGTACAACTGAAGCAGCGGATTCCCCGATCACACTAGGGACCTTCAGCCAGTATTGTCTCAGCCTCCAAGTTCTATGTGCGGGGTCGGAAAGGAGATCTAACGAAAGGAGCAAAGGTGCATGATCTGAGATTCCCCGTGGCAAATAACCAACCTCTCTAACTTTGGGGAGGAGATCCGGGGTAACCAGAGCGAGATCTATTCGAGACAATGATTGATAGGTAGTAGAATAACAGGAGCATTATCTGCGCTCCGGGTACTTCCAGCGCCATACGTCCACCAAATTGTACGCCCGGGCCCAATCTGCAAGTTTAGAGGTATGTACTGGAGGAGCGGACAGCCTATCCAACAGAGGGTTACAACAATTGTTAAAGTCACCCATGATACACACAGGGGCGGGAGGCAATTGCATCAGTGTCTGATATAAGTCATGAAGTACTGTTTCTGCGAAGGGGGGAGGGATATAAATATTAGCTATGAGGATAGGAAATCCGGCTATAGCACATGCCAATATTTGAAATCTGCCTGCTCTGTCCGAACGCACCTCTATGAGGTGAACAAAGATTTTTAGTGAAACAGTATTCAGTTGTATGAAATGAAATCAAATGTGAAAAACTGGCTGTGCAAACATTTGGAAACCCTTGTAATTTTGATAATTTGAATGCATGTAACTGCTCAATACTGATTACTGGCAACACCAAATTGATTGGCTTAGCTCATTTAGCCTTGAACGTCATAGGCTTGTGTGTCCAATCATGAGAAAAGGTATTCAAGGTGGACAATTGCAAGTTGTGTTTCTGTTTGACTCTCCTCTGAAGAGTGACAGCTTGGGATCCTCAAAGCAATTTTCAAAAAACCTGAAAACAAAGATTGTTCAGTATCATGGTTCTAGGGAAAGGTTACAAAAAGCTGTAAACTGTCAGTTTCAACTGTAAGGAATGTAATCAGGAAATGGAAGGCCACAGGCACAGTTGCTGTAAAACCCAGGTCTGGCAGGCCAAGAAAAATACAGGAGCAGCATATGGGGAGGATTGTGAGAATGGTTACAGAAAACCCAAAGATCACTTCCAAAGACCTGCAAGAAAATCTTGCTGCAGATGTTGTATCTGTACATCGTTCTACAATTCAGTGCAATTTGCACAAAAAACATCTGTATGACAGGGTGATGAGAAAGAAGCCCTTTCTGCACTCACGCAACAAACAAAGTCGCCTGTTGTATGCAAAACTCATTTAGACAAGCCACAGTCATTTTGGAAAAAAGTGCTTTGGACTGATGAGACAAAAATGTAATTATTTGGTGATAACAAAAAGTGCTTTGCATAGCAGGAGAAGAACACTGCATTCCAAGAAAAACACCTGTTACCTACTGTCAAATTTGGTGGAGGTTTCATCATGCTGTGGGGCTGTATGGCTAGTTCAGGGACTGGGCCCTTGTTAAAGTTGAGGGTCAGATGAATTCAACCCAGTATCAACAAATTATTCAGGATAATGTTCAAGCATCATTCACAAAGGCATTTATGCAGAGGGAGAAGAACAATATTCTGGAATGGCCGTTACAGTCCCCCGACTTGAATTTCATTGAAAATCTTTGGGATGATTTGAAGCAGGCTGTCCATGCTCGGCAGCCATCAAATTTAACTGAACTGGAGAGATTTTGTATGGACGAATGGTCAAAAATACCGCCACCCAGAATCCAGACACTCATCAAAGGCTATAGGAGGCATCTAGAGGCTGTTACATTTGCAAAAGGAGGCTCAACTAAGTATTGATGTAATATCTCTGTTGGGGTGCCCAAATTTATGCACCTGTCTAATTTTGTTATGACGCATATTTTCTGTTAATAAACTTCATGTCACTACTGAAATACTACTGTTTCCATAAGGCATGTTACACATTAAAAAGAAGTTGCTACTTTGAAAGCTCAGCCAATGATAAACAAAACTCCAAAGAATTAAGAGGGGTTCCCAAACTTTTTCATATGACTGTATATTGTTCTTCTAAGGCAATGTCATAGCAATCTAACATACACATAGAACAATTGTTAAAATCGGCCATATATACAGTATACTTGTGTATGTGCAAAATTGTGGTGTTCAATATAATTTTGCTAGAACTGGCATATACAGTATTGTTGAGGTGATTTAATACAAATGCTGCCCCAGTTTCAACTGTATGGAGTATCAGGTTTTCACCTGATGTTTTTACATTTTGGGGCAGAAAAAGTTTGGTGAGTATAATTTTATGTTATTCTGCAGTAAGACTGTCCAAACTTCCATTTGGTTGCATCTCTTGCACTCCTATCCATTTAATGGCAGGTATTTGCCTTTAAAAATGGGTGCCAATCTGGGTGATCATTTTGGTCAAGAGATAATAAATCAACCACAAATTCAATATGTCAGGAGGTAAACAGTTAGGGCCACCATATGGGGTTTAACTTGAAAATTTATGGCCATAACCTTGTAACTAAAAGCCCATTTACTTTTGAAAATGTATGCATTTGCAAAGACTAAATTATTAATAATAAGGAAGGGGGACAGGGAGTGTGTATTGATCAATCTCCTCTCTTCCTTATCCAAGTAATGAAGTGAGGGCAAAAAAATGCTGTGATAATTATTGATTTTGCCAACCATTTGGCTGAAATATTGTGTGACCTCAGGGGTGCATTAATCATATATACAAACAAATGGCAACTTCAAATACACATAAGTAAAGCAAGTTGTGTCCTGCATTTGGCAGAGGCATGTCTTTGTGCAATGCCAAAGCTCTATTCCTTATATATTAAAAGGTGTTGGCAGTCACGGAACAAAACATTAACCAAAAGAGATCAGCACTAGAGACTGCAGTGGAATACTTTTTTCATAGCATCCTGCTGTCAGCTGGCTTTTTATACAGAAATCTGGTATTACCAGTATCTTGTCAGAAACAAAATACTTTCAAACATCTGATCTCATTAGCATTGTTATAGTTTGTTAACTTGTATATTAAGCTACATATTTGATCTTTTTAAATAAATACCTGCTCTAAAAGCAAACAGCCCTGCCTTCACTTCACAGCACATGGCAGAGTGATCTGCATGCAATGTGCATATATATTCCCTTCTACTCCTGCAGTAATTAAAAGTTGCTGCATGGCTGTGACTCAGCTACAGGTGTTCCACCTTTACAGAATACAAAACTTGTTAAAACATTGTAGGGCTCCTAATACAGCGAGTCCCAAACTGGTTCTGCTCCCCTTTGATATGCTATATATTTTTGGAGGCCCAGCCTGCAGGCCATCTAGGCTAAGTCAAAAATGTTTTTAAGAATTTCACACATATTTCAAAGCTATCTGTCTGTTCCTTATTCCGAATGCAAAAAAAGAACAGATAAAAGGGGGGTTTGCAGCATACAAAGATAATATATACCAAACCTAAAATGTGGAGAAAATGTGGTTAGGTATAGTGTCCAGTGTAGAAACACATCAGAGTTCAAGGGTTGGACACCACAAGCGTTTTTGGGCAGATTGATGCCCGCCGACAAAATGCACACGACAAGTCAGATGGAGACGCACATATGAAGATATAATTGGACTGAATGAAAAGTCGGAGTTAACAACTAAACGTTTGGAAGACGCTGCTTTCTGCATCCACATCAAACAGCCGTGTCGCGACGGATGTAATGTAGTTGTTACCTCTGACTTTTTATTCAGTCTAATTATATCATCACATATGCAATACCATCCAACTAGTCGCATGCGTATTGTTGGTGGGCGTCGATTCGTCCAAAAACGCTTGTGGAGTCCAGCCCTAAAAAAGTAGGGGATAAAAGTAGTGATGTGTGGGCAAGTCCGAAACCGGTGGGTCGGCGGGTTCGGGCCAGCTGACGCATCAAATCTTCAGATTGTTGGCAGGTTCGGGTTGAGTGGTTCCTTCTCCCCGCTCGATTTAACACTGGCGGCTTCCAGCTTCTGGCTCTACCATTTATAGATTCGCTCCTGCCCCACCCCTATCGTGATGTCACTGCGGGGTGATTCGGCCGCGGGTCTTTAAATGGAGGAGCTGAGGTGGGCCGGGTTCAGATTGGGTGAGGGCGGGTACAGTGAGAGTCCTTCAAAACTGTTCAAATTAAAGGCAGGGGCCTGTTATCCAGAATACTCAGGACCAAGGGTTTTCCACATAAGGAGTCTTTCTGTAATTTGCATCTCCATACCTTAAGTCTAGTAAAAAATATTTGGACATTAATGAAATCCAATAGGATTGTTTTACCTTCAATAAATATTAATTGAATCTTAGTTGGGTTCAAGTTAAACACATGGTTTTATTATTACAGTCAAAAAGGAAAATCATTTTAAAAAATGTTGAATTATTTAATTATTAAAATAGAGTCTATGGGAGATGGTCTTCCCGTAATTCAGAGCTTTCTGGATAATGGGTTTCCAAATAATGGCTTCAATTATTGCTTAACAAAAAGCGATAGCCGTGATCAACAAGGTCTAGGGTCCTCCACAGGAATACATATACTCTGTATAATGTTTTATTTTTTTTTATTCCTTTATACTTTTCTGACTACACATTCTCAGATTTCGGCCAGTTTGGCCACACATAGAGGGTCAGAAAAAATCGTGCCATAAAGATTTTACAGCAGTTGCATACAGCAGTAAAATAATATTGAGAAATGGGAATTTCACATTTTGGCTTGAACTAATAACAGACACAGAGGCAAAGAACAGATAACATTTGGGGGAAAAAAACCTAAATCTAAAGTCTACATTTTCATACTGCAGTGTATTCTTGATACAGAAATACAGTATTTTACAGGAATAGAGAAGTGCAAATGAAATCAAATGGATGTTACTATAAGTGGTTGTATGTATACTATATATATATATATATATATATATATATATATATATATATATATATATATATATATACAC